>NC_140506.1:72830114-73225114 GCF_964339955.1 Pipistrellus hanaki | reverse complement strand
CTCCAGCCTTCTCCGGCCTCCTCCTCTCATACGGAAAGTGACGGGATCTTCAGGGTCAACACTGTAGGCAGCCCTCAGAGATCAGAAGGGCAACCGGAGGCTTCAAAGGGACAAACACAAGCCCAGAGTCCTACAACCTGAGAGACTTTTTAAAAAAATATAGATTTTATTGATTTTTTTTTCTTTTACAGAGAGGAAGGGAGAGGGTAGAGAGCTAGAAACATCAATGAGAGAGAGAAACATCCATCAGCTGCCTCCTGCACACGCCCCACTGGGGTTGTGCCTGCAACCAAGGTACATTCCCCCCACCGGAATCAAACCTGGGACCCCTCAGTCTGCAGTCCGACGCTCTATCCACTGAGCCAAACCTGCCAGGGCCCCGGGAGACTTCTGAGGCAAGGTGTCTCAGGCAGCCCTGCCTGGCATGCAGCTGCCTCCGCTCCCCAATTCGGAAGTCTCCCTGGCTTCCTCTCCGAGAACTTCTTGGAGCGGATCCATCCCTCCCTGGACCCAAACACTGTTTATCTGCATGCTGGGCGGTGTGGGGCACAAGGGACCTGCTGCCGGAGCCAGAGAACAGGGAGGAGGGGGAGCTGGGGCTGCCAGACCTGGGAAGAAACCTGCATGGAAGATTGGGACTTGGGATGACTCAGGAGGAGGAGTTTGATTTGAATGGGGGGGTGGGGGGAAAGGTGGTCCAAAAGGAGGGACCAGACAGAGTGAGGACACGCAGAGAGAGAATGGTGGGTGGTCATGACACCTGGACTAGAGTGGGCCCAGCCCACTGGAGCTGCTGGGGAAGCCCTGGATGGGAAGCCCAGTGTCCCCCTTGGCCCACCAGTTTCCCTCTTCTCTCTCACTGGTGGGAAGGGACTGGGGGTCCTAGAGCAACAACAGGCCGGTTTGTACAGGCCCAGGGGAGCATCTCCCTCCTCTCTCCTCTTACCTCCTTCAGGTTTCCCAAAAGAAGCAATGTATTTGAGCACATTTTCATCTGGGATGCAGCTGAGATGTTCTTTGGGGACTATCTAGTCCAACCTCATAGCTTACAAATTGGAAAACAGGTCCAGAAAGGGCCAGGGATTTACCCAAGGTCACACCGTATCTAAGGGCAGAGCCCAGCCCTGGTCCATGGCCTGAAACTGCCTGAGCTCCCCTAAGGCCCTGTTAAGAGAAGGGATCTGATGGAGGAGGGATTACACAGGACGGGGAGAGGCCGAGGGATCGGCCTGGAGAGCCCTCTTTCCTGGAGACTCAGCGTGGCCTCTCACACAGGGGACAGGCTCTGGACCTCTCTCCTGTAGTGATCCTGACTTTGATTAGTCATTAAAAGGAAGAAGGGGAAAAAATAGCCGTGAGGCAGACAACAGCAACTCCTACTCAGTAGGAATGAATCAACCCTGCCGGCTGGCCTGCCGCCATCCCTGGGGACTGGCCCGCAGGCGCAGGCGCCTCTTGGAGGAATCAAAGGCTTGTTTCCTGGAATCCTGGAGCCTCTGCCAGGTGAGACCACCAGGGCGGCCTGGCCTCCACCAGGGGAAGCTTAGGGTGTCCTGCCAGGGGCTCCAGCGGTGCCTTCTCATGCTGTGATGGGGCAGTCCCCCCTCCCACCCGACAGGTATTTATTCCTGGAGGTGGTGAGGCTGGAGCTGAGACAGCCCTCCTGTCAGAAAGGAGTAAGACCAGACCAACAGTGAGTTCTTAATCCTGAGTGGCCTCCCCAGCCCCAGCCCCAAAAATTCTGATCTGAACTCTCTGGGGTAGGACCCTGAAAGTTTTTTTTTGTTTTTTTTTGTTTTTTTCAAATCCTGCCAAGGGATGCTGGTGCTGGACCAGGGTTGAGAACCATTGAAAGATGAACAGAAAGCACCAGGACAGATCGAACGTTAGTGGGATGTGAGAGGAGGAGGAAGTGTAGATGTTTCCCAGGTTCTGACTTGAGGAGCCTTTGGGGACAGGGGTTCTAAGCAGGGAGTTTCCGAGGAGGAGGTTCGGAGAAAGAGGCGGAGCCTAGTGTTGGGCAGGTGGATTGATGGATTGATGGATTGATCTTGGTGGATTGATCTCGAGGTCGTTTGGACCTTCAGGCTTGTAATTGCCCCCTGGCTCCAGCTGCCAGTTCTATGCCGAAGCCTCCCAAGTCCCCCGTTCCAACCCAGTCCTCTTCAGAGCTGTGACTGCCACTCGGAGGGTGGGCGGATTCCCAAGGGAAGTTGAGGCCCTAATTCCCATTCAACAAATATCGAGATACCCACTTTACGTTTGTGTATGGTATTCCCTCTGGTCAGCCCAGGGCACTAGGAAGAGGGCGTGCCAGCCTAGTTCCCAGTTCCTTTTGGTCAGGAGTATGTGTCTGTATTGGGGCAGGGAGGTAGGGGTGCTGGCATCCTACATCCTTGTCCTTTATTCAGTGTCCAGTGAGGACCGATTAGGGGTCTGCATTAATCTGGAGACATTTCTAAGAAAGGTGCTACAGGGCTCTGGCCCAGATGTGGATGAGGTTGCAGGGGTCAACAGACTCACAAACCACATGGATCGGAACAAATGAATAAATGAAATAAAAAAGTTCCTTTACTTGAGGCCTTCCTTGGCAGGAAGTGCTATCGGATCGCGTATGTGATCTATGGCTGCATTAACAGAGGTAGACTATGTAGAAAGAGGGAGGGGATGGGCTAATACTTGGACACTGCTCAGACCACAATCAGCAACAGGTTCAGTTTGCATCCTGCACTACAGGGGAAGACAGAGGTCAGACTGAACAAGCCAGGGGCAGGAGCTACAATTTAGGGCCCCTGAGAAAGATCTGAAGGGGAGGGAATGGTGAACTTGAGGGGGGAAAAACCCAAGTAGAAAATGGATGCTGCTTCCGATTTCTGGCAGAGTCAGCTGAGGGAGAGGGCACCAAAAAGTGGCCTGGGTCCAAAACCAGGAAAGGAAGGACTTCTTAACAATTGGGGCTGCCCACGATGGGCAGAGCTGCCTGGGGAAGCTAATGCGCTCACCGTCACAGGAAGGGTGCAAGCTGAGGCTGGAAGCTGGGCTACAGTGACTTTTCAGATCCCTTAGGGCCTGATAGTCTGTGGCTCTGGCTCCAGTAGGAATGTGAATAGGGTATGGGGAGCCAGAGGAGCAAGATACTGTTCCAAGGGAGCTGGGAAGGCTTCTGGAAGGAGGTGGCATCTAAGGATGAGAACGTCAGGGTCATGGAATCAGCATTCCAGGCAGAGGGAACTGCATGGGAAAGCAGGGAGGACATAGGGTGGATTGTAGAGGTAGGGAGCTTGTTATAGGTGGGGTGTGCTGGGGTCAGATTTCAGGCTGGGGCAGCGAGGTAAAGAGGAGGGTGAAAAGTCCTAAGGAAGTAGGACTTAGGAAGGAAGAGGCCCTGCGGGAACCCCTTTCACGTCCCAAGTGGTTCAGGGTCTGGTTCTGGAGGAGACCGCACACAAATGAAAGAGACTAGAAAAGTATTAATTGGGTGATATTTGGGGCCAGGCGGGAGCCCACCTCTATGGGGAGGACTATACCTTTTTTTTCCTTTTTCTTTTTTTAATATATTTTATTGATTTTTTACAGAGAGGAAGAGAGAGGGACAGAGAGTTAGAAACATCGATGAGAGAGAGAATCATCGATCAGCTGCCTCTTGCACGCCCCCCCCCCCACACACACACACTGTGGATGTGCCCACAACCAAGGTACACGCCCTTGACCGGAATCAAACCTGGGACCTTTCATTCCGCAGGCTGACGCTCTATCCACTGAGCCAAACCCGTTTCGGCAGGACTACACCTTTTTATTAAGGTTTGGGATCTACCCATAGAGGCAGGCAATTCCAATAATAGCTAATCAGCAAGGGTTTACATAAGATTGACAAGTGGAAGTTGCTTCAGCTACCACTGTCTCAACTAGATAGTGAGTGTGTGGCTCTGACCTTTCAGGGCTTCTCAGGCTAACCAGCCTTCGTGTTCCTTGTCCACACCTCTCTGCTAGTGGGGGCAATGGCCGGTTTCCGACAGGTCCCCTTAGACATCCCCTTTAAGTTTTGTTGGAGCCCCAGTTGGTTTGACCAAAGCTGCAAGGTCAGGCTTTAAACCCTCCAGTTTGTCTTTGGGTTCCATCTGAATGCCCCAACCTGGTGCCCCAGTCAGACTCCAGCCCAGGGTGTGCCATGCCCCAGCCCTGCCCTCATAGATGGAGAGCCTAGAGGAGGGCCCTCCTGCCAACCTTCTTTTGTTGGAGAAACTACCCAAGTCCAGCCTTCAGTCTGGGGCTGGCTGTGGAGGGAGCAGGTCAGCCTGGCTGGACATCTGAAGAAGACGTGAGACTGGACAGGGGCACGAGACCAATTCCTAGGGGTCTCGGGCAATGACTCATCTCTAGGGACTCAGGTGCCCTTGTCTTTAGCTCTAGCTGGTCACTGCGCTTCCTGGGAAGGGAGCTGGAAAATTCTCCTTCTGCCTCTTTGAGTCCACCCTGTCCTTCTTTGGGCACCAGAAGAACAGAGAGGGCAGGGTGCTGAATGGCTGGAGCTCCTAGGGTCACTTGCCAACCTGGCCAGCTGCCCAGGAAGGGGAACTGGGCTCTTCCAGGCTGCGCTCTGCCTCAGTTTTCCTAGGGGTGGAGGGCCTGAACGTGTGGAAACGGCTCCTCGATTCCCTGTGTCTCTGGGTGGGCTTGGTGGGGGAAGGGGAGCCACCTGGTAGCAGCTGCAGGCACTTGTGTGAGCCAGGATTTATTTTAGCTGCTGGGGGAGGAGGTGTGATCTCTTGATGAGAGGGGCCCCTCCAAGCTGTCTTCATACATCTCCTCGCCAAGCCCCATTTTGGCGGGTAGTGGGACCCCGAGCGCTCCAAGGGCACAGCCCTTCACAACATGCTGCACCTCCCCACCCTTCCTCAGCCCTCCCTCCCTGCAGGCGGGGGTCTCTGTCCCCATTTTGTGGAGAAGAGATAGACCCGCAGCGTAAGTCCCTCCGTTTCCCTATCCCTTGACCTCTGCCTGCCTCTACCCTGGGCCCTGACGTAAGAGCGTGGAGGTGAGGGCCAGTGCCTAGCCAGCCTGTGCCTCCTCCCCTTGGGGCACTGAGAAATGAAGAGGCGTGACAGAGTCTGAGAACCCCAGTCCGAAGGGCGACAGTCCTGCCCTGGGTATCCTGGCTTTGGCTGTGGAGAGGGGCCTGACCGTGGCCGAGTCAAGGTATGGGGTGGCCAGTAATGAGCAATGGCCAGAATGCTGGGAAGTCACAGGTATAATTGTCCCCACCCCGTGATGAGAGTGGCTTTTGTACACCTGCTCCTAAGGCGAGCCCCAGCCAAGTAACATGACTGGCCTCTTATACCTGTTGGACCCAGCTCTGGTCAAGGTCCCATGTCAAGACTGACCAGGAGAGAGAGGATCCTGAGAGAACCGAGTGGGTAAAGCAGCATGGCAGGGCCCCGGACAAAGGAGTCTCTCTCAGGCATGGCTGGAGTGCTGTGGGGATGGCCTCGTGTGTGTCTGAACCATCCAGCTTTTTGGGAGGGAGGCGCTGACACGCCCAGCCTGGAGCAGCCCAGGCCTCCCCTTCCAGAGCCCTGGGGGAAAGAGAGCGTGGAAACGCCTCGCCAGGAGAGTGGACAACGCTGGCTTCCAGGCGGCCTGTCTCAGGCCAGGAGGTGTTTTAGCTGCTGGGGGAAGCGGGGTGATCTCTGGATGAGAGGGGCCCCTCCAAGCTGTCTCCATAAATCTCCTCGCCAAGCCCCACTTGAGGCCAGTTGGGGCCCCGTGGCCTGGAGACCAATCCCTGAGGTTTTCTTGCCCAGCCAATGGCAGGGCCTCCCGAGCAGCACCCTGGAGTGAGGGAGGCTCTGGGAGGACCGCTGTCCTGTGGGGAGGGGGCAGGCCGCTGGGCAGGAGGAGTCCCTGGCTGGAGAAGGAGGCGTGGCCCTGTTACCAGCTTGACAGGCAAGGCCCCTCTCCTTATGCTGGGTGACCAGGGATCTTTCAGCTCTCCCCGGGCTGGGAGCTGAGGGCACAGCCAGGGCTCATCCTTGCCAAGATGGCAGTGGGGCATGGCTGGGCCCTGGACCTACAGCCTGCAAGCCTGCTGTACGTGGATGTCAGGCATTTTGGGCCCCTGGTCCAGTGGTCTCACTACAGGTATGCTCATGTGTCTCCACCCCCGTGCAGGCCAAGGACAGCGATGATGACGATGATGTCACTGTCACCGTGGACCGAGACCGCTTCATGGATGAGTTCTTCGAACAGGTGGGAGCCAGCACACCAGTCTCTCCCCATACGCTGGCAGGCCTTGGGTGACCACATCTCAGCTCGGAGCCAGACCTTGCACTTACACACCTGATCCTGGCTCAGCGGCCCTTGGCACCAATTAATGAACCTATTTTGAGAGTGAATAGACTGTAGCTCAGAGGGGAGCAAAGTTTAGGATTGGACCACTCCTCCTCACCCCAGTCTAGAAGGAACTTGGAGCAGCTATCCCCATTACCACTGGAAGCCTGGCCCTGAGCCTGCCTTCTGGCCCCGCTCTGGACAAGCCATAGGCCCGAGAGGCCCCGTCTGTGCATTTTCTCCTGATCCCCTGGCTTTGGTCTGCAGGTAGAGGAGATCCGAGGCTTCATTGACAAGATCTCCGAGAACGTGGAGGAGGTGAAGCGGAAGCACAGTGCCATCCTGGCCTCCCCCAACCCCGATGAGAGTGAGTGTGTAGGTGTGAGGGCTGGGTTGTAGGCCCCATCGGGCTCTCCAGAAAGGCGCTGCTGCCTGGCCAGGTTTGGGAGGGTTCGTGAGAACCTCAGGAAACCACTGTCCCAGGCCCAGGATGGAGGGAGGCGGGGGTCAGTGCCTAGTTCCATACGCTGGACCCAGGTCTCCCACAAAGACTTGTGTGGTGGGAGGGGTGGCCCTCCAGAGACCTGGGCGGGTCAGTCAGCCAGCCTGCCCTCCCTAAGGCCCTGGGCTGGCTGCAGCCCTGGGATTCTGGGAGGAAGGCAAGGAGGGGGAGCTTACGCTCATGAATAGGAGGCCTCTCAGCCCCGCCCCTCCCTTTTCCTTGCCTCCCTGGGGAGCAGATGGCAGCTCTGAAGCAGCAACACTGTAGGAGGGCAAGCTGGCCAAGCAGGCAGAGCTTCCGGAAAGAGCTGGCAGCCTTGACATCTGGCCCTTGGTACCCTGGAGCCAGGCATTCTCAGGACTCCAGGAAGTCACCTCTGTCCCTCTGCACAGGGAGCCTGCGTGTGTCTGCATTCTGCCCTGTGCCCAGACAGGTCTCCCTGACCCAGCTGTCACAGTCTCTGTTGAGGTGTTGATTACGACACTATTATGTGCCAGGCTGACAACATGCAGGCTGGAGATCCCCTTCCCTCAGCCCCAGGGGCAGTGACGGGCCAGGGCTCACAGCCTGCTACCCTGCAAGGCACTTGGGCTTGCTTTCAGTTTCATCTCCAGCACTGCCTCCCTGTTCGTGGCCCCTCACCGCCAGGCCCACAGACACCCTCAATTACCCAGGAACAAAAATCTCTTCATGGCCCCAAAGCGTGCTTGAACCCAAGACCATGCCACTTCAACCAAACACAGTGCCAAGCTCTTGGGAAGAAAAATGAGTGAACTGGGAACCTGGGTGACTGTCCCAAAAAGGGGCACAAAGGAGAGGAGAACCACCCAAAACAGGGCCTATCTCCAGTGCAGCCCCTTCTCCCCAGAGGCTGGTCTGGGACAGCAGCATGCGACATGGTTTGTCTATGTCCCCGGGTGTCTGTGGGTCAGTAGGTGTCAATGGTGGGTCACGGCGGGTGAGAAGGGGCTGATTATGGGGCAGGAACTGTAAACAGCTGGAGACTTGGCCTCTCACCTGCTGGAAGGTGGGGTGCCCAGTGGGGTGATGAGCTGCCTAGCTCCTTCCCGGCCTCCCTCGTGCTCTTCGGCATTTCTCCCCATGTCGGTCGGTCGGCAGCGACCAGTTCAGAATTGTCACCTGTGAGCTGAGCATCAGGAGGTCGCTGACGTGGGCTGAGTAAAGGGAAGGGTTCTAAGGCAAAGGCGAGGAGAGTTGAGGAGGAGTCACGAGAAAAGGTAGTGGTGAGTTGGGGGGGCACTTTCCCGGGCTTAGGCTGGCTCTGCTCCTCTGGGAGCTGCTGTCTGGACTGGGCTATTTTGGGTCTGAGCTAAAAAGGCTGAGACGCTAGAGCAGCTGGTAACCAAGTTTTCCTTTGTTCGAGGGAGAGACTCCCTCCTCCGCTCCTTAAGCCCCCGACTCCACCTCACTCCTGTTCCACTCGGGAGTGGCCTCACCGACCCTCCACTGTGAACGCCCCTCCCCACCCCTGTAGAAGAAGCCCCAGCCCTGGAGGCAAGCAGAGGGTGGATGGAAAAGGTTGCAGCCAGGAGCTCAGTTATGGTTTCTCTGGGACTAGAGGCTGCCCTGAGGCTGGGGTGCTGTCAGGACCCATTGTTCCACCCAGCAGCCAACTTGGTCCCCTTTTGCCAACCAATACCTCGCAGGGAATGAGGCAAGTTGGGCACCCTCATGGCTCCTACCAGCTTTAGGGGGATGATTCCATTTGGAACAAGGGCCAGAAACACCAGCTACCGACCTTCTTCAACTTCACCCTCTCATAGGCCCTGCTGCCTGCCACCTCCGGAGCCAACCATGCTCCTGGGGGCCCACCTTTTTGAAGCTCCACCCCACCCAGGCCAGGTGCCTTCTGCCCCTATCCGCCCCCTGGGCACTCAGCAGTTGGCCTCCACTGAGCTCGGCACCCGGGGAGAGGGGCTTTGTGAATAGAACAAGGTTTGCCCCGCTCAGGGTGCTTGATGTAGGGGCCGGCTTCTGCCTCCCTGGTCCCTGGCCCTGTCAGCCCTCCGGCTGGATGCTTGCCCCCTAGCCACCAGGTAATGCTAGGTGAGTTAACCCCACCCCCTCACCCCCAGCTTCGACTCAAGCAAGTATCAAGTAAAGGCTCCCCAGTGCCAACTCCAGCACCACCAGCTGCTCCACGATTATTTCTGCCTTAAGTTTAGACCCATCTGTTATCTGCAGGGGGTGGGGGAGCCAGTGAGAGAAGAGGGGAGGCTCCTTGGAAAGCAGCATGAGAGGGGGTGAGGCTGCAGCTGGTATGGCCCCGGCCCAAGACTGGAGGGTGGGGCAGGCAGAACCTTACTCAAGGAGGAAGGAAGACCCCGGTCTGTCCAGAGCCCCCCTCCATGGGCCCCTTGTGAAGGAGGCTGGGCCTGGACATTGGCATGGGGGAACCCAGGGTGTCTACCCCCACCCCTTCTGCCTCCCCAGAGACGAAGGAGGAGCTGGAGGAACTCATGTCCGACATAAAGAAGACGGCAAACAAAGTGCGCTCCAAGTTGAAGAGTGAGTCTGGGCTCCAGCCTTGTCTAAGGTGGGGGGCATTCCAAGCCTGCTTCCTCCACGCAGCCCATGGGGTTCCATCAACCGTGAGGGGGCACATTGGGTCTTGCTTTCCTTTATGAGGCTACTATCCTGTGCTACTCACTCCACAGCTGTCTTGTTGGCCTGAGTGTGCCAGGCTCTGGGCTGGCCCTTGGCTTCGTCCAGGAAGTGCTCCACTCTGGGCCTTGTCCCCCGCTTCACCCAAAGAGGAGTAGAGGAGTAGCTCGCACTGCCTAGTTCCACACAGAGCCTCCATGTGGTTGTGTGAGCATAGAAGTGCAGGCCTGGAATACACAGACCTCGGGCTGTGTACCCTGCAGGTGGCGACCACCTGACCCTTTCCACTCGGGACATGGCCCCATGTTGGGTGTACAGCCTTCCTGGGCAGGAGAGAGACAGCATGGGCCTGCGCACTGGGCCTGACACATAGTAGGTGCTCACACCGAGAGGAGTGTGAGTGCCTGTGTGCATTCACCTACTCATGCATCATGCCTAGAAGGTCCTGGCTGGCTCCTCCTCCATCAATGCCTGGCCCTCTTTTTCCTCTGGTTCCCATGTGCTCCCATTTACAGGCCACACAAGTCTGCTTTCAGGGGAGTTCCTAAGCCAGATCCTCAAGTGTGCAGGTTGGGGGGTCAGTGGTGAATGGGGCAGATTATGGCTCAGCAGCCATCTGTTCCTCCAGGCATCGAGCAGAGCATCGAGCAGGAGGAAGGCCTGAACCGGTCCTCCGCTGACCTGAGGATCCGGAAGACACAGGTGGGGGCTGGACCTCTTGAGTGGGCAGCTGGCCTCTGAGACTCTTGGGCCACACGGGGCTTGGGCCTGACACCTGTACCCCTGTCTTGGACCCCTAGCACTCCACGTTGTCCCGGAAGTTTGTGGAAGTCATGTCTGAGTACAATGCGACGCAGTGTGACTACAGGGAGCGCTGCAAAGGCCGGATACAGAGGCAGCTGGAGATCAGTAAGCTCAAGGGGTGGGGTCAGGGCTGAGGAGTGGGGCCAAAGCTGAGGTGCAGAGCAAGGCTGCTGCTGAGCTCCCTGGGTTGGGCTGCCACTCATTGTGACCCCTGCTTGCAGCTGGCCGTACCACGACCAGTGACGAACTAGAGGACATGCTGGAGAGTGGGAATCCGGCCATCTTTGCCTCCGGGGTAAGTGTGGACTCCACCCTTCCCACAGGGACTCCTCCTTACCAGGACCCCTCCCACCAGGACCCTGGAGTGCCTGGTATGGGCGGTATTTGGATGTGGCCACTTGGTAAGACAGTTTTTAGAGAAGGACAAGCCCCAGGGAGGGCGAGACAGGTCGAGGTCATATAAACGTTAGTGGCAAAGGTCTGGTTCCTCTCAGTTGGACCCACTTCCTTGCTGCCCTGCCCATTTCACACCAGCTTGGGCCTCCTTCCACCAGCCTCAGGACCTTTTTTCCCTCTCGGAGGGCATGATGCCCACAGCCATCTCTTAAGTTCAGGTGAAGCTCGGTTCTCTGCTGAGCAGAGGACTTCCTGAAGAAACTAGTTACAAGTGAGGAGTTTCGGAGTGTGGGTGTTAGGAGTAAGTGGGGGACAGCTACATTCAGTGAAGGAAGAAGAACAGGAGGAGGGGGGACAGGAGAAAGGCAGTTTAAGGTCTGGGTCCATGGGGCAGTCATCTTGGGCTCTATACACCATTGGTGATAAGAACTATCACTTAGCAGTTACTATGCACAAACATAGGTAGGGAGTATTAATAGCCCCATAGTACAAGTCAGAAATAGGGTCTCATAACAGCTAGTAAGAGCTGAGCAGAAAGTGGGGAGAGGGCTAAAGCCTCAGACCCTCCTTCTAGAACATTCTGCACAGGCCACTGCCCATTCTAGCTGCCTTTGTAGTTGGCTTCCTGCTGTCCTGGTCCCCATTCCCACCCCCTTCTGCAAGTTCCTGGGTCCCAGCTCATTATTCCCATCCCTAGATCATCATGGACTCCAGCATCTCGAAGCAGGCCCTGAGTGAGATTGAGACCCGGCACAGTGAGATCATTAAATTGGAGAACAGCATCCGTGAGCTGCACGACATGTTCATGGACATGGCCATGCTTGTGGAGAGCCAGGTGAGGGCCTGGGGCCCCACTGCCCTGCCCCCCAGCCCATGGCAGCACCCAGGTCTGCCCTAACCCCCACCCTTTCTGCCCAACACGCTGCCCTGCCTGGGAGGGACCGAATCTCCAGGTAACTAGCCACCTGCTATTGAAAATGCCTACAGGGCCTCCCTCACCTAACGGCCCCTCTCTGCATGGCTCTGCTTGGCCCTCCAGGATCTCAAGCCCTGCATGGCACTACCCACCTTTTCTTGTCTTATCCACCAGCTGTTTGTCTTGTAGGCACTGTGTATGGGCATTTTTCTAGGAGCTGGAGATACAGCAGTGACCAGGACAGCTGAGGGCCTTCTTTCTGGAGTTAATGTTTGTTGGATGAAGGGCAGCATAAGTAAATGACAACTGGAATATTCTCCAGTTGTGCCAAGTGCTCAGGAGATGTTAGAAGGCAGCATGGTGAGAGAGCAGTGGTTTTCAACCTTTTAAAGTGCCCAAGAATCACTTGGAGGGCTTGTTTTCTTGTTTCTGTTTCAAATCTCCATTCCCCGATGAGTAGGTCGGGGTAAGAGCCTGTGAATTTGCATTTCTAACAAGCTCAAGGGTGATGCAGATGCTACGAGTCCAAGGGTCACACTTGGAATACCATTTTGATAGGGAAGCCAGTTTGGAAGGCATGCCTAGAGAAGGCTTCTCTGAGGAGGTAGGTGTTGAGCTCTGGAGCATCCCAGAGGAAGAATGAAGTGCTGGCCCAGGCAGAGGGACCAGCAACGCCATGGTCCTGCCATATTTGAGGAGTGAAAGGAGGTCCATGCAGCTGGAGCACAGGGGCAGCTGGAGATGAGCGAGACGGGGGCCTTGGCAGATGAAGTCTCTTCTGGATTGGCAGGTCGGATGTATGGGAATGTGTGACCCGAGTCAGGAAGCAGGGAGGTCACGAGGATGCTGCTGCTGCCATCCCAGTGAGAGATTAGGGTGACTTGGATGCCTGTGGAAGCGATGGACTTGGAGAGCTTCAGTTGTCAGCATGCTGTTGCTGGGAATTTGGGGCAGTGCCAAGAGGAAGATGATAAGATGTGGCTGGGTGGGGTCAGGGGAGGGCCTTCAAGGTTGAAGACCAAATACAGAGCTGGACAAAACCGTCAGGCCCACTGATGGAAAGGGGGACTCACTGGTCACCTGTGATCTGTGGCCACAGTCAGGCCCACCTGCACCAGGCACTAAGGTTAGGGCCCCAGCTAAGTGTTCTTTGCATGTCCCCATGCCCTTGGCTGAGACTGCATGGCCAGTTCCCTCCCTAGGATGGCTACTCTGCAGAGAGAGGCCGGAGCTACCAGGGGTGCCTGGGCTGCAGGACACAGGTGAGAAGCGTACCCCATCCTCCTCACAGTTCTTCTCTCTCTCTAATCTCAGGGCACTTTCCAAAGTCCTGCCTGAAGCCCCCTTCTGTCCCTGAGGGCGGCTCTCTGGAGCTTGGGTGCCCCTGGCCCTGCAGGGGGAGATGATTGACAGGATCGAGTACAACGTGGAGCAGTCGGTGGACTACGTGGAGAGGGCCGTGTCTGACACCAAAAAGGCTGTCAAGTACCAGAGCAAGGCGCGCCGGGTCAGTAGCCCCAACTCTACCCAACCACATTTCCTGCATACCCATTAGTGACCACAGATCCTGCCTCACTCTGCCTCTGCCCCACCTCTCAGCTCTACTGTCACTTCACCCACTTCTCCCAGGTTCCAGTGCCTCATTTTAACCATCCTCAGGCCCATTCCAGGTCATCACCTTCCCTCCACATTAGCCCCCGATTCTCGAACTCTCAGTCCTCTCCCCCCATAGCCCCGACCCCCTAAAAGCTCGGCCCACTTCCTGCCTCTCCCATGCTCTGAGGCCTTTCCTTCCCGCTTCTCTGGTGCAGAAGAAGATCATGATCATCATCTGCTGTGTGGTCCTGGGCATCGTCATTGCCTCTATCTTTGGAGGTATCTTTGGATAGAAACTAGCCCCACCTGCCTCTCCACTCTGGATGGTCCACACTAAGGAAGCTCCTTGGCTGCTGACTCCCTTTGGCTCGGAGCCCCCCCTTCTTTGCCATGGGGCCCCTCCATCCCCACCCTGCCCTGAGCCGTCATGTGCATGATCTTTGTAACAGTGTGTCTATACAAGAGGCAGAGGGGAGCCAGGCTGGGAGACCACCAGCAGGGTGGGGATCGGGTCAGCAAGGGACAGACTCAGGCCTGGCCTGGCTGCCTCACCCTTCCAGGCAGAGCTGCCCAGGTAGCCATGTTCCCCCTTCCTCTGCCTTCAGTAATTCCACCCTTAGCCTGGGGCCTGCCCTCTCCCTGCATCAAGGCTCTCTGTACCCCAACCTTGCCTCCTGCTGATCCAACCATCTATCCTGTCCTCTCCAGCTGTCCCCCGTAAGCCCAGCCCCCTGAGGGGTGGGGATCAGCTGGCCACATGGTGCTGCTTTTCAGGTTAGGGGAGGGAGGGATGGCCCTGAGAGACAGCCCAGCTCTAAGCCTCTAACAGCCAGTCACTGCCAGGGAGGCTCAGGGTGTTGTGGCCAGGTAGCTTCTGGCTGTCAAGACCAGGTTCTCTCCCCTGCCTAGGGGCAGAGTCCAACAGGTCTTCGGCTGCCTCAACCTCCCCACATCCCCTAGAGCCCCAGGAGCAACCCCCCTGGGCTATGCCTGACCCCAGGTAGCATTCTGGAAGAGGCTGGCTGGTGCCTGGTCTCTAGCCACCCTTAGAGCCAGGGAAACAGATGAGACCTGTCAGGCCAAGCCCACAGCCTGGACCAGCCATTCTCCCCAGCAGGCCTTAGCCGGGTCCTCAAGCCATTGTGTGTTGCATGTTTGGGACTGTAGTCCCCACTCTTGTGCTCTGGGAAGTCAGATGTTACTTCAGGCCTGCAGTCATGTCCTGCCCTTGCTGTTCCCCACTGATGTGCCACATGAGTGTCAGGTGTCTTGGATGCAGTATTCAGCAGCCAGCCAGGGAGGGGTACCTCCCCCCCACCATCTCGGGGCTTCTCAAGTCAGAAACATGCCCTCACTTCAAGACCCCTTCTTCCTTGTTGACAGGCAAGGAGTGTGCATGCGAGTGCATGCAATAGGGGATGGGGCCATGTCCAAGCCCCACCTTTCCTCAGCTTTGCTCCTGTCCAGTGACTGTGACCACTGTCCGCGTGTTGCCTTCTTTAACGACTTCCCTCCCCTCCTTTACCCCTTCACCAAAGGTCTTGGTACAACCAGCTGCCTGTTTTGTGAAATTTTTATGTAGAATAAACATTTGTATCTGTACCGTGCCTCTGCTCTAGATTTCTTACTATTACAATGGCATGGCCTTAGGACTTAAAGATGAACATGTATAACAATATGGGGAAGGGGCTCAGAGGGCAAATGATCCCAGCCTCCTTCCTCAGGCCAATAGGTACTTTGCATACATTTCATCCTGTCCATCCTTCCTAAATCTGCCTAAATTAAAGAAATCTACCTATTCTTTTAAGTGTATAAAAGCACTCTTAAGTTCTGTTTAGACCCATGGAATCAAGTGGTAGATACCACCAACAGAGGAACTTAAATTTGTTTAGGACCATAGAACTGGAAAATGCCAGAGTTCCATAGAAAGTGGTTTATTTTACAACAAAATAAGATGCCATTAGAACTTTAAAGAAGAAAATAGCATTAGAACTTTTTTGCAGTTGTTATCCTCACCTGAGGATATTTTTTTCTCTTCTTCTTCAGAGAGAATAGAAGGGAGGGAGAAACGTTGATGTGAGAGAGACACATCAATTGGCTTCCTCCTGCACACACACACACACACACACACACACACACACACACCCGACCAGGGGTGGGGAGCGAACCATGACCCTTTGGTGCGCAGGCTTACACTCTAACCACTGACCTACATTGGTCAGGGCTTTTAGAACTTTTCTAAACCCTATTTTGTCAGCCGATGAAGTAGATACTTCAATATATAAAACTTTCCAGAAGCAAGTGGATCCTGAGCTGTCCCACCATTCAATGCAGCGAACTGCTTAGAAGTAGGGCTTGCGCTTGCGGCCAGTGTACTGAGTATCAGGTCTGACTTCCCTGTGAAGAAATAACGGGCAGGAAGAATAAAAAGTTTCAGAAGAACAAAGTACTTTGGGACCCCTCAAGTGTAGGTGAGCCTTTACTAGTCAAGACCTCCCTTTACCCCAGCAGCCGACCCCTGGCCCAGGCACTCACTTGCCCTGGCGTCTACGGCGCTCCTTCCTCTCCAGCACCCACTCCCGGCTCTTCCTCACCAGCCCTCTCCGCGCAATCCTGTTCTGGACCCTGTGCCGGAGACACGGCTGTGAACTGATGGATCAAACAGCCTGACTGGCACCCAAGTTAATCCAGGCAGGAAAAAAGGTGAACTTCCTTTGAGTTAGGGGCCTTAGATGCCCATCCTATATAATAAAAGCCTAATATGCAAATTGACTGAATGGTAGGAGACCAGTAGGCGGAGGGCAGCACCAAGCCAGCCAAGGCAGGTGCCAGCAAGCAGGTGCCACTCACTTGCAGGTGCCATTCCCCCGATTGCCCTGCTGGTCACCTCCTGCAGAGGGAGGCCAGGGAGCAGGCCTAAGCAATCAGTAGGACATTTCCCAAGGGCTGCTAGTCTGTGAGAGGGTGCAGGCAGGGTTTAGCGTGCGTGCGTGCGCGTGCGCGCGCGCGCGCACACACACACACACACACACACACACCCTGCCCGGTGCACAAGTTTTTGTGCACCAGGCCTCTAGTTCTACAATAAAAGTTGCATCCGCTGAAACCAGTTTGGCTCTGTGGATAGAGCGTCAGCCTGTGGACTGAAAGGTCCCAGGTTCAATTCCGGTCATGGGCATGCACCGTAGTTGCGGGCACATCCCCAGTAGGGGGTGTGCAAGAGGCAGCTGATTGATGATTCTCTCACATCGATGTTTCTAACTCTCTATCCCTCTCTCTTCCTCTCTGTAAAAAAATCAATTAAAAAAAAATAAATATATATATATATATAAAATTTGCATCGTTGAATCACCCCCCTCTACCACCACTTCCATCATGGTAACATCCACTGGGGTCAAAAGCAATTTATATAGGAGGGCAGAAGGTGCAAGGCCCCACTCACTTGCAGGCATATTTGCAGTAGGTAACCAATTATTGGGTCTGTACACATCCTGCTTATGGAGCAGGCAGGCAGGGGACAAGGCTACATTTTGGGCCACCTAGGTCAGGATTGGTTCACAAGAGTCTAGCAATGTCCACAGAAAGTCAGAGACCCAATGCCCACAGGTGCCACTTAAGGCCCAAGTCTGGTGGTGAGGTCAGCATACCCCATCAAGTAGGGGCTCCCTACTGAAGTAGGAAATGTCTGAAGTAGGAAAACAAGGCTGCTCAGCTCGTGACAGCCCTGACAATAACCCTCAAGGGTTGATCTTGGCCTCTTGCCCTGGCTGAGGAGAAAAGAAACCCCCTGCAGCCCCATGGAAAAGAGGCCCTGAGAACAAGGAAAAAGCCTGGGCATCCAAACCACTTTCCCACCTGGCAGTTGGGATCACACTGTTTCTAGTGTAATTCAAATCAAGCAAAGATGCTTGCCATTTAAGTGACCACCATTTCCTGGTAGGGTGGAGGCCAGATAGCAAAAATTAAGGAATGCATAAGTGGAATAATATTGATGCAAAAGAAATGTATAAATTAGGTAAAGTTTCTGTTTTGTTAATCCTCACCCAAGGATATTCTTTCCATTGATTTTTTTTAGAGTGGAAGGGGTGGGAGGGAGAGAAACATTGACATGAGAGCCACACACATTGGCAGCCTTCCACATGCATCCCAACCAGGGCTGGGGATTGAGCCTGCAACCAAGGTACATGCCCTTGACTGGGAATAGAACCTGGGGCCCTTTGGTGAGCGGGTCAATACTCTGACTACTGAGCATCACTGGCCAGGGCTAAGAATTTTTAAAAATATATATTTCATTGATTTTTTTACAGAGAGAAAGGGAAAGAGAGAGTTAGAAACATTGATGAGAAAGAAACATCGATCAGCTGCCTACCTACTGGGGATGTGCCCGCAACCAAGGTACATGCCCCTGACTGGAATTGAACCTGGGACCTTTCAGTCCGCATGGCCAACGCTCTATACACTGAGCCAAACCGGTTTCGGCATAGGGCTAAGATTTTTAAATTTTTTTTTTTTTTTTTTTTTTTTTTTTTTTTTTTTTTTTTTTTTTTTTTTTTAAAGTATCAGCCTGAGGACTGAGAGGTCCCAGGTTCGATTCTTTTTTTTTTTTTTTTTTTTTAATATATTTTATTGATTTTTCACAGAGAGGAAGAGAGAGGGATACAGAGTTAGAAACATCGATGAGAGAGAATCATCGATCAGCTGCCTCTTGCACACCCACTACTGGGGATGCGCCCGCAACCAAGGTACATGCCCTTGACCGGAATCGAACCCGGGACCTTTCAGTCCCCAGGCCGACGCTCTATCCACTGAGCCAAACTGGTCCCGGCAGATTTTTAAAATTTTTAAACTCACATATTTATAAGTGGCCAGATGTGATTAGAGAGAAGTGATAGTAATGGGAGAAGCCCAATAATACTTGTAATAGGCAAGAGCCTCTCTCCTTTCCTTCCCAAATATGGGAACCTGGAAGGGAAGAGGAAGAGCCTGCAGAACTAGGGGAGACAAGGTCTGTGCCAGGCATTGTGCTGAGTCCTGAACAAACATGCTCTCTACACAAGACACTGCCCAAGTGGATGGCAATATCCCCCCTTTTAAAATAGAAAAATGGATGCTCAGGTCACAAAACTTATCCAAATTTACAGTTAGGACATATAGTCTGTATACACCGGTGTGAGGACGAGAGGGATCCTAAGATGGATAGAGGAAGTTAAACAGCTTGCACTTCCTCTGTGAGGTAAGAATGGATCACTCCCTGAGGGCAAGTGGAGGATGCCCTGGAGCAGAAAACATCTAGAAGAGCTAAGTCCCCATGGGGAATGTGCTGAGAAAGGAAGGTGAGAGAGAACTACTGAGGGACAAGCAATCAGACAGCATAAATCTGTGACAGACACAAAGAGCACAATCATGATTTTCACTACCAGTGGGCCTTCTAAACTCATTCAATTCTCTGCCCATTTTTCCTCTTAAATGTCTTCAAAGTCTTAACACCTTCCACCCATACAACCAGAACTAAGAAATAACTCCTTCACTATCTTGTAATTACATGCTCAACAAATACTGAATATCTTTAACAAGATACTCTTCTGATGGCAGGCACATAATACCAGTCTCCACCAAGTTTTCATTCTAATTGGGGATACAAATAGCTAAGATCTAGAGAAAGGTAAGGAGAACTGAACTAAAGATAACAAACAGAAAAATGGCAAGATTTTTTTTTTTTTTTAACAAAGAAAAGGGAAAGAGTCATGCTGCAGCACAAAAAATAGATGAAAAGAAACAAATACTAAAAGCAAGGAGACACATGAAGCTGCTTTCAACAATCCAGGCAAGACTGGTGGTGACTTAAGACCAGGTGGGAGTGGGGGAAAAGGTTCAAATTGGGATATTCATTGAGAAGAGGGGTGCAAGACTTGCAGATGGATTGTTTGGCTATGAGATGTAAGGAAGATAAAAATAAGTGAGAATGGTAAAGAATGGAGAAAGGAAGTTGGGGATGAAAACTAAGAGCTCTGTTTTGTTTGAGACATCTGAGGGAAGTTCAGGTATGGATAGGGTGGGAAGTTTAGGTATGGGTACTTAGAAGGTGGGTTGGAAATCAGAGGTAGAATTGAAGCCAAGGATATAAATCTGAGAGTTATAAACCTGTAGTTGGTGTTTAAGGCCGTGCAGAGAGAAGGGGTTAAGGTTGGGCCCAAGAATGCTCTAGAAAAGCAGTCACCTACCTTTCAGATCTCATGGACCACCAGTTGGCAACTGCTGCTCTAGAAGAGGGGCCAGCAGAGTAGACTGAGAAGGAACAATCAGTAAGGTTAAGAGAAAACTATGATAGTGAGGGGGAGGCCAAGTAAGGAAGGTGTTAAGACAGTCATGGGCTGTCTTATTGAGTCAGGTCCTATTGAACAGGCAAGATAAGATAAAGGCCCTGGCCAGTGTTCTCAGTGGTTAGTGTCAACCCACACACCAAAGCGTTTAGGGTTCAAATCCAGGCAAGGGCACATACCTGGGATGCATGTTCTATCCACAGCTCTGGGCAGGGCTTATGTGGGAGAGGCAACCAATCAATGTGACTCACATCAATGTTTCCCTCCCTCCCTCCTTCCCTCCTTCCCTCCTTCTTTTTCTCCCTTCTCCCTCTCTAAAAATCAATGGAAAATATCTTCAGGTGAGGATTAATGAAAAAAAGATAAAGTAGGGGGAAAAACAGAAGTGACCATACATTTGGCAAGACAGGTTGGTGGTGGCCTTGACAAGAGCAATTTGTGAAGAGATAGAAGCATAAGCCAGAGAAGAGGACAGAGAGTGGTAGGAGAGGAAGCAAGAATAGGCAGATATGAGGAGTTTTGTGATATAAAGGTAAACAAATAAACAGGGTGGTAGCTTGGAGTTGTTAAGAAGTAAAGGGATAATCTTTTAGTAGACATGAGAAATTGTGTAGCATGTCTGTGAGCTGATGAAAATAGCCCAGGAGAGTAAAGATGCGGGTGCAGGAGAAGGGAATAGTCACAGGGGCCAAGAGGGGATGGGGTCCAGGACATGGGTGGCGGAGGCAGCCTCAGGAAGGAGGGGACAGCCTGTCAGGCATAGCAAGAGGAAAGGCAGAGAGTAAGGCTGCTTACAGACATCCCAGCCTAAAACAGTAGCAGGCACTGGAACAAGGGGTTCCTGGTTCTATTACCATGTTGGTGTCACTGCCACATCTGAACCCGGAACTTGGTGAAAGCAGAGAAAAAATGGAGTGGCCTTGCCACCTCCAGCTTCCTCTGCCACGTCTAATAAACCTAGTGGCAGTAACTCCCTGAACCTCAGGCAGGTTCACCTACAGTTCGCTTTACCTCCTGTTAGTGAATGTGGATTCCTTTGCCTCCTCTTCTTCCTTAATTTCATGTAGGCCCTGTAGGAACCAGAGTTCTTTTAGAGCATCCTAAACACATCTAGAGATCTCTAAACCCATCTGCCCTACCCCAAAAGGCCTGGGCACCCACCAAGCCTAAGCCCTTTCAACAGGTACTAGGCCCAGGCTCACAAGAAGGGAACCCAGAAGACACACACCTGACAACTCAGGGTCCCTCACCTTTGGCAGAAAGGTTGATGGCCCAGAAAACAAACAGAGGTAGAACCTAAAACGAGAAAAGTTTAAGGAGTCATAAAGCCTTGTAGTGTAAGGCAAGGCCTCACCTTCCCTTCCAGTAGTGCCCCTTGCACTACTACTCTGATCCACACCACCAACCTCTCTCCAGCAGTGCAAGCAGCACACTGGCCTGCAGCACTCACTTCTTTGCTTTGGCACTGTTGGGGTAGTCCACCACCACACCACCGGTGAAACCAGCCCTGATGGCCTGGGTCGTAATGAGCTCCAACTGAGGAGAGAACATTGGTGAGTCATAGAGAAGCTGGGGGAGCACACTGCTTTCCCTCACTCCTCTTAAGCCAGTCTGGTTCCAGGATGAACTGTGCCTGGGAGAACTAAAGGTCTTCTTTATTAGACTGTTCCCAATTCTGAGTCCCCAAAAGCCACAGAGAGGAAAGTGCAGGCTAGAGCCAGCCATGGCATACAGCCCCTCAAGGGAATTACCGAACAAGCAATTCTCACTTTCTAGCCCAGGGATCCATCTACCCACTCAAATCTCAGGAAATGAATGGCCAATACTGGGGGCAGACTCATTCATGGTATTAGTCAGGGACAGCTCACAACTTGTCTTTCAAGTCAGTAACGCCATCCTCCTCATTCCTCCTTCATACTAAATTACACTCCATAGAACAGACAGCTGCTGATATTCTCTCAGGCCCCCACCCCTATTTATATATTTGGTTATGGAAATCAGTTAATATATCACATTAACCCTACTCCACACCCACCACTCCCCTTGGGATATCAAATCATAAAATATATCATCAGGAGCCACAGGAACCAGTCTTACTCATTCTCTCCTTTTCCCACCAACCAGCATAAAGACCCTATTCTGTCACTTCCCAATAGTAGGAGGGCAGGTGATGAGGAGCAGGATAAGAACAGTTTACCTGTTCTAGGCCCCTCCTCCTTCCCTGCACCTCTAGTAGCCAAGAGGCTCACCTGCTCCGAGTTCTCAGGGTATAGCTGCAGAACAGCTCGGGCTCCACGGACCTGCAAGAAACAGAAACATTAACTATCTTACAAGTATCCCATGGGGTCTGGACCCAGACACTCCTCCCTTCCTTATTCACTGATGTTTGAGTTCCCATTATGGGTAAGGCACTGTTCTTAGGGCTGAGGTTACAGCTATGAACAAAAGAGTGAGCCTCTCTGAACTTTTGGAGCTCACATTTTGGTAGAGGAAGCAAGCTAATTTATAGTAGTGATTAAGAACCAAAAAGAAAAATAACTTAGGAGGACAAAGGGATTGTGAGTGACAAGAGACTAAAGAGTTAACTTTTGGTTCAAGGAAGGCCTCTCTGAGAGACACTTGAGCAGAGACCTGAATATATGGGGGGCTGGTCATTCAAACATATGAGGGAAGAGCATCTTAGCAGAGAGGCAACCACCACCCTGTTCCCCATCTGAACATCAGCAGTGGGAGGAGCACGGGGTGGGAGTCGAAGGATGTGGGCACTCTGGAAGGTATGCTTTGTGTGTCCTGGACACGATGTCCCTGTCCTCATTCTGTGAATCTATGTCCCCAAACCAACTTCTGATTAAAATTCAGCACAGTGGACACAGGAATTTTAATTTGTCTCATATTTTGACATCAGCATTTTTTGCATTTCGTTAGGGAGTGTTAGCCCACTGAATTTTCAGTTCAGGCTGAGGATCACAATAAGGTTCTGCCATTCCATGCAGTCCCACCTCAACAGCCCTGCCATGGGACTCCTCTACTTCATCACTCTACCTGCAGGGCAAGGGAGGACAGGCGGCCAGCCCACATGGGGAGATCTTATACTCACCAGCACAGAATAAAGAGAAGAAAAAAAGCAGTACAGGCGCTTGGCAGGAATGTCTGACTTCTTGTTAGCATTACAGAGCCACTGCACAGCAGAAATGCTAAAACAGAAAGGGACCTCATCAGGAAAGTGACCAGCACACCCTGCTTCTTCAGGACTCATACACCACACATCCTTGATGTCCAGGTAAAACCCTCCTGCCCACTCCCTTTCTTGGCACTTGAGGTCCACCCCAGGCCACTATTCTACAGCACTGCACCAAACAGGGAGTCCAGAAGGCGGGCATTAACTTCCTTGCAGTCAGTCCAAAGAAACAGTTTCTCAACCTTTTTCTACAAGTATCTAAAGTTCAAAATTACTCATCATATCAAGGCTCTCTCTGCCACCTACCCTTTCACACTCCCTTGTTCCAAAATCAATGGAAATGTTTTACAGCACTTCATTCACTCTCTTCCAAAATCAATTCCTTCTACTTAAATTTTCAAGCAGCTACTATGTCCTTTCTGGCATTCCCTTCCTCGGTGCTGTGAACACCCAACCCATTCCCAGAACCCCAAACAAACCCTGCTGATTGGTCCCACTGCCTCTCCAAGCTTCTACTTTCCTCTGCCACCCTCCTAGGTCAGCACTAATGACCATCTCAATTCTTTCAACAACCTATCTCTCCTTTCTTCGACTCCTAAATAATCTTCCTAAAACAAAGAACTACTAAATAAAGCCCAACTTCTTAGGATGGAGTTTTAAAAAATACACCATCTAGGCCCTAGCCACTGTGACTCAGTGATTAGAGTGCCAGCCCATGCACCAATCGATGTATCTCTCTCACATGAATGTTTCTCTCTCTCTCTCCCTCTCTCCCACTCTCTCTAAAAATCAATGGAAAAATATATCAAGTGAGGATTAACAAATTCTAGGACCCAAGTCTATACAGTCTCAACTTCCATGAAATCTCTCATTCATGCCCATGATCTCTCAGACTCCTTTCCCCACCCACTTCCATGGCTCTGCTCACATTATTCCTTCACTCAGAAACCCTCCTTGATTTTCCAAACTTCTCCCACCCTTCAAGGCCACTCCCAATCCTCCTTTTTCAAGGCTCTCCTGCGTTCTTTTTAAAGCTTTTTTTATTTTTTTATTTTTAATTGATTCTAGAAAGAGGGAAAAAACTCACCAAACACTAAACAGAACTTACCCACATAAGACAAAGAACTTTATGTCTTTTAACAGTAACATCAATGGTCTAAGATCCATTATTAAAGTTCTATGTACACACTCAAAACTTGACTGATAACCCAGAAAGGAGCCCTAAAATGTTGAAGAGACTGGAGCAATCTAGGAAACTCTCCACCAGAGTCCTTCAAAAAAGCAATGAGATAGCCACCAGGCCCCCCAAGATGGTTCCTAGTGGCCTGGAAGACCACCCCTCTTCTACCACATACACTCAAAGCAAACAGAGAAACTATATCAGAGGTGCCTGAACCCCTGGCAGTGCAAGAGAATCACAGTAGATAGTTTTGAAATACAAAAAAATACCTATTTGGGGGCCTTGCTCTGACCTTATTAACCTAAAAATCCCATAAGATGCATAATTTTCAGTTTCCCACGTGACTGCTGCACTGCCAGGTATGGGAAGCAGTGGTCTGCAAACAAACAGCAAAGCATGAAGTCTCTTACCTGATACAACCATCAAAGGAGCCTGGTTTGAAGGGAATGCCCTGGCCCATGTCCCCCAGAAGCAAGTCTCCTTGTGCTTCTCGGTCCAAAGCTGCATCTGCACCGCAGAAGAGTAAGTGAGGGAAACAGACAATATGCATAGCTGCTCCATACTCATGAGGGTAGTCCACCCCAGTGCCAAACAGAACAGACTTACCCAGCATGGCAAGGCTGATGTCAATGCCCACCCAATAGTGCCCCTCTTCAGAGAGATAATCTCCACTCAGGCCAGTACCACAGCTGGAAGATACAATCAAACAGGGACTCAACAGTGTGAAAAGCAAAGAAGCCCCACAACCTGGGGAATCTGACTGGGCCCCAGGATCTCACCCAATATCCAACAGGAAACAGGGCTTCTCATCAGGCAGGTCAAGGAGCTCCAATGCTCGCCCAGTCATCTTGGTCTGCACATCAATCATCCTAGAGCTGGAAAGGCAGAAACACTAGCAGGTGGTAAGGTTCTGAGCTAAACCTGTACCCAGACCAAAACAAAACAAAACAAACAAACAAAAAAACCACCAAGAACTTCTAGGAAAAAAGAACAAGGTGCTCTTTCCTGGTCAACCAACTCAACTACAACTATTTAATATATTTTTTTTTACTGGGCATGCAGAAGGTCATTGATCAATGATTCTCTCTCATCATTGATGTTTCTCTCTCTCTCCCTTCCTCTCTGAAATCAATAAAAAATATTAAAAAAAAAAAAAAAAAAAAAAAAAGAGAGAGAGAGAGAGAGAACAAGTTTTCTGGAAAAATTACCCACCACAGTGGCTCTCAGATATAAGGATCAAGAATGCACAACAAAAATCTACATAAGTGCTGTCCAAGGGAAACATAATACCGTGTTTCCCCGAAAATAAGACATCCTCCGAAAATAAGACCTAGCGCATGGAAAGATAAGACATCCCCTGAAAATAAGACCTAGCTCAACTTTGGGAGAAAAAATTAACATAAGACACTGCCTTATTTTCTGGGAAACAGGGTACAAGCAACGTGACTTTCCAATGCCCACAGTTAAAATGAAATTAAATATGTAAAATTAAATATGTAATTTTGGTTAACTAAGAGTTAACCAAATCCAATGCATCTAATAATTTTTCTTAAGATTTATTTTTTTTTAACTATATATATATTTTATTGATTTTTTACAGAGAGGAAGGGAGAGAAATAAAGAGCTAGAAACCTCGATGAGAGAGAAACATCGACCAGCTGCCTCTTGCACACGCCCTACCCGGGATGTGCCCGCAACCAAGGTACATGCCCTTGACCGAAATCGAACCTGGGACCCTTCAGTCCGCAGACCGACGCTCTACCGCTGAGCGAACCGGTTTCGGCGCATCTAATAATTTTTAACCCAATATGCTCAAATTATTTCAATCAGCATAAAAAATGATTAATAAAATATTTTACATTTTCTTCATGCTAAGTAATCCAGGCACTGATGGCTATTGGTTACCGTAGCACAGAATAGGTCTATAATATATCTATCTGGCTTTCTCAAGATCAAGTATCTGTAGAATTTCCTACGGAGTGGTTGATCCAAAGGTCTGGAAGTCTGTTGTAGCCTTCACCTAGTTACAGAAATAACTACCCTATGGGATTCAGAAACTACTACACCAACAGTTGTCAAGAGGGTCTAGTGAGATTATACAAACAGGGGCACACAGCAAACATTTATGAATGTTTTCTTCCCCCCACAAGAGCATTAACCACTTCTACATATCCACATGTTTAAAACAAGCTGTCACAATAAACTGAAAGCCCAGATAAAAATATGATCACTCCCATACTAATGCTGAAGTCACTGAGGCCCAGGTGGCTCAGAGATTTAACTCAACTTGCCTTTGCCAGTGTAAAAAATGGAATCAAACCCAGGTCCCTTCCTCCCAACCCAACCGCCCCAAATTCTTCATGTTTCCCACGCAATGCCCCCAAAGGAGGGCAACCTGCGGGGTTCCCACCCCCCGACGCCACGCAACATCCAGACTCCCTTACTTGCGCATGTATTTCTGGGCTTCATTCTGGTCGTAAAACTGCGGGAAAAGAGAAAGAGAAAAGGGTAGTTGGGGGAGAAATCAAGACGCTGAGGATCTTTCAGACAGAAAGGTGCCCGAGGGCCACGAGACTCACCAGCTCTGGGGGTCCGCCGTGCTCCGGCCGGCGCCCGCGACACGCCATGCCCACGCCTCCGCCACACGACCGCTGCCGGGGTCTCCGGAGTCTGACTCTTATGTCATCAGCGCGCCTGCCTCGTACTACGCATGCTCTACTACTCTCCCCGCCTCCTCTCCTATCCGATTGGCTACGAGGGTGACGCTTTGCGAACAACTTACGCCTCCCATTGGCCAGTTCCTCTTTGCTCCGCCCTCCAGACCCACGCAAGATGGCAGCAAGACACGATCTGAAGTGGCCACGGGTGTTGCTGTGGAGCCTGTGGCAGGGTCGGGGGCCTCCGCAGAGCCGGGTATCGTGCGTAGGCTTCGAAGCGAGGACTTACTCGCGGGGCGACGGCCCGTACTCGCGCACGGCGCTGTACGAGCTGCTCGGCGTCCCCCCCACGGCCACGCAGGCGCAGATCAAGGCCGCCTACTACCGGCAAAGCTTCCTCTACCACCCGGACCGCAACTCCGGGAGCGCCGAGGCCGCCGAGCGCTTCACGCGCATCTCGGAAGCCTACGTGGTGCTGGGCAGCGCCACCCTGCGCCGCAAGTATGACCGCGGCCTGCTCAGCGACATGGACCTGCGCGGCCCCGGCGTCCGGCCCTCCAGGGCGCCCTCGGCTGACTCCGGCGCGGCCCGCGCCCCTTCGCCCGCCTCTCGTACCCACACTTCCGGCCAGGCCGCGCCGCGCGACAGCCGCACCATGTTCAACTTTGACGCCTTCTACCAGGCGCACTACGGGGAGCAGCTGGAGCGCGAGCGCCGCCTCCGGGCCCGGCGGGAGGCCCTCCGCAAGCAGCAGGAGGAGCGGGCGAAGAAGGGCTTCAGCTGGGACGATGTCCGAGACACAACTTTAGTCGTCCTTCTCCTCACAATCTTCATCGTCATAGGCGTTCGTTCTTAATCGAGAGAGAAAGGGAAGGGGAGCAGCCCCCGCGCCCCCCGCTCCTCCCCAGCCACACCCCAGAAAATGACCTTTCCTGTTTTGAACCCTTCGCTTTCCACAGTCTACCTCTGCTGGGGTCCGAAGGAACCGCTCTCTCTCCCCCTTCGCTTCCCCACTCGCCCAGCTTAGCCTTTGACCGGCACATGCTCTCCCTGCGGTCCAGGAAAAAAACCAAAAAGCCGATGCCCAAGAAGGAGATCCCAACATGAACAGCCCTGAAAGCCTGAGTGAAGAGTTTTCTGTAGTCCCTCGGGCGCCTTCCTGATGTTGTCAGCTTCTGGAACACTGGGCTCTGGCTTTGTTGTCAGGCTCTGAGCAAAGAAATGTCTGCTCCTGCCCCATGTTTGTGCCATGGAGCTCTGTAACCTTGAAACGTGCAATGTGACCAATTGTTAGCTGCCAAAAGAAAATTTCTGAGGTGTGCAACCTTGTCTTTCTGTGAGTTCCCCAAGCCACAGGTGAGACCTGATAGAGGCTAAAAATGTGATATAAGGGAAACCTTGCTATGGTCAGCCCCAAACCCCTCTCCCCCTTCTGCTGTTGGCATGAATGAGTCCAGAAAAGCAAGGTCATCGAGCATAAAGAATGAGTGTTCCTGTGCCCATACTTATATGACCTTGAAGAAGTTACTCTGTGGCCATGAGGTTTGTCACACTTCTACTGTCCATAGTTCTAATGTGCTCAATGGTTAAAGACATGCTAGTAGAGTCAAGTTTATCCTTGGGATAGTGTACCTGTCACCTGGTTATCCCTTTACCAGCTAACCCTGCCCCCAACCATGCAGCCAGCCAGTCCTCTCCTAGAGATAGAGCTCCTCTGAGTGTGGCCCATCCTGTTTATCTTGAGTGCTTATTGCAGGTGGTACAAGCCAACTGGAAACATGGTTGCTTGAGGCTCTGGGGAATTTGGGGAGTTCGGAGGTGGTGGGACTGCTGAGGATCAGGAGGCCTGTGGTGGAAACCCCTTGTTTAGAACTGCTTGAGGCTCTTTTATGTTTCAGCCGTGGGTTAATCATCACTTGACTAGAGAAGTTGTAGTCAGGCTCTCTTAACCCTGAGTCACTGCACATCCCTATGGCTGTGCAATTGTCAGTGCTCAAAGATTTATGCACTGGGGCTGAGTGGAAAGTTTGGGACAGGAAAACCTTTTCAGGAGATCTTCCACAAGGGTACAGGCCTAAGTCTAGAGTCTAAACAAAGCCAGAGGTGCTTATACCAATTCCTGCATTCACATTCTTGTGTGAAATCCTTGTGTAAATTGGGATAAAACCATAGTTAGTTCAACTTGGTCTCTTGGATTCTCTCTAGCCTTAGATGTCAGGGACAAGCCCTTAATCATGACTTTGCAGTGACCACATGGTTGAATAGTAAAGGTTTGAGCCCACCCTGATTCAGGCCCACTGTGCTCAGTGAGCCTTGATTTGGGGGTGGGGCATATGTACTTTGAAAAAGAACAAATGTTATTATGTTTCATACTTGAAAAACAAGAGGGAGGAGTGTTCTTTCTATTTTTTGGTAAAGAATTATGAATTTATTAGGTCATCTGGAAAACCAGGTGGGCTGAGCCCCAAAATGGTGCCAGCTGAGTATTCTTTTTGAAATATAAACTACAATAGTGAAGCTTAGTAAAATATGTAGAAACCAGTGATTCTCGATCAAGGAGATGGTGCATAACAGTGTCCTTTGGGCAAGATCCTATCAGATGGAATTGGAGTTCTTTTGGGTCTTGTTTGTAAAAGCACTAGTGGCCTGTAATTGCTGGGACCTTTTGCATGGGCTCCTTGACACAGACCTTTCAAGTTTGTTTTCTTTCTGTGAAGATCACAATCAAGAGCATTTCCTGGGGCCTGAGAACATGGAAATAGATAAAAAGCTCAAGGAGGTTTCAGGTATGTGTGTGGGGGTGGTGTCCAGGCAATGTGAAACTTCTGGAACATTCCAGAATGTATATGTCATGCAGGGTAGTCAATAACATTTATTAACCATCTAACTCGGTTTCTCCTTAGGCCTAGAGCTAGGACTAGTACTGAAGTGCCATTCTGCTTGCCTCAGGGTTTTTTAGGCCAGGTTTGAACTCTGTAAGACCCCACTCCTTACCCTCCCTAAACTGAGTCCGGGCTTTTCATGGAAGGAGAGATGTGTGGGAGGCTTTTTTAGGGCCCCCCTCCAATGTTACCTTGTCCCCATTGCAACATTTTCCCCTTCCTATCCTGGGGAGAAGAGGCTGAACCAGGCTGAGAAGATTAGCTGCCTTCAAGGCACTGTTCCCCAATTCCTGATAGTAGAGGAAGACTCAGACATGCTCAACTTTAGTCCGTTTTTGACGGGAAATGGACAAGAGGGGCCCAGCTTGTCCCAGGCTATGCTTATTGGGGTGGGGATGAGGTTGCAAGTGTAGTACAAAGTTGATTGAGCAGCACACACAGTTCCTAAATGGGGAGACTCAGACAAGACAAGATCAAAGGTGTATATGTCTAGGCAATTGTCTTTGGACTTGACCAGGACTTTATTTCCCCTAAGCCAAACTGCTTTTCCCTCTGTTTCCTTTTATTTATTGCTGGTTGAAATCCTTTACTCATCCCAGTGCTGAGAGAGTATGATTTCTTGCTTCATTCTGAGGTTCTAAGCATTCATAGAATGTACCTTGCCTACTATAATGTTCTAGCATGAGCCAAAATATATAAGAATAGCCTACCTAAAGATAATGAGTTGTCCATTTAGTCATTATTGACTCCACATATATATAAAATCATATATAGAGTGTGAGAGAGAGAGAGAGAGAGAGAGTGTGTGTGTGTGTGTGTGTGTAATAGCCTGAGGCTGAGGCACTAAGGGTGGAGCCCAAATGAGGGCCATCATATTCCCTTTTTGGAAAATAGTGAGGGTAGGAGGCTATGTCTTAGACCTTTGGACTTCCTGGAAGGTCACCAGATCTCATGAAGAGAGGTTGAGAGAAGGGACAACTGGTAAGTGGTGGTGCTACTTCAATTCTCTCTTGAATTCAGTGCACTAGAAAAGTGGGCTCTCTCCTGGCCTTTGCCTCTTCTCAGTTCCTTCACCCTATGATGAGGTCACACACTGCCACCTGACTATGGTCAAGATCACAGAAGGCTTGCCTCACCTGCCCTCAGGCCCTGCTTGTAGCCCTGGCAGCCACTGGGTTGAGCAGAGCAACGGAGGGTCCCTCTGTTAAGGACCCGAGCTTGGACTTCATGAACTTGCATATGCTAGAACACTCGGTGCACTCATCCCCAAAGAAGCCAGTGCAGAGTTCACCATGTGCCATGAAATCATAGTGTCACTATGCATCAGCCATCATGCCACTCTCTTAAGGCTGTCTGAACCTGAGGTCCTGACACTAGTCTTGAGGTAGGTTGGCCTTCCCATCCTGCCTTTGCTCCATCAGCATTCTTATTTTCAGTTCTGGAAGGGACTGCTACTAGACAAAAGAAGGCCTGTTTCAGAATGACCAAGAACAGACCAAGATTCATGGTTCACACAGTGTTTGGCTGTGGCTGGCACAGTGTCTTAAGATAACTTTAGCCAACATTCATAACTGAGGGGACTTTGCATAGAAATCAAGATTTTTTACTTCTCTCAAAAAAAAGAGAAATTATTCCACAATTGAGCTCAGATACCCACGTTAGTGCCTGGGAGAAGCTGACATCTGCCTTTTAGAAAAGATATTTCTCTACATTTCACTGCACTCCCACCATCAGAGGGAAGGTATACAGAGCCTTATACTTTCACCATTTTGCCCACAGTAGAGAAATGTCTCTATTCTATATCTATCAAGAGGAGAAATGTTTTAAAAGGACTATACATTTCCAGGAAAAAAAAATGGGAGAGGGTGTATTTCTTTGTGGGAATGATCTGCTTTGCACCTCTGTGATTTTCCTGGCCCCTAAAGGCATTTGAGTTTACATCATATGTAAGAGCTTACACTTTATGCGGAGAGGCAGAGTGTAAATCTTATTTTCATGTGGGACAGGAAGAATCTTTGAAGAGGTGTAAGCAGTGGTAAGGTTCTAAACAAAGCCAGAGGTCCTCCCTCTGCAGAGTACTATAACCCCAATTTCTACACTCAGTCTTTTGTGTACAATCTTTATATAAATTGAGATAAACCCACAGCTAATCCACCTTGGTCTCTTGGAAACCATTGGATTCTCTAACCTTGGAAGCAAGGGGCAAGTTCCTAGCTGAGGTTTTGCAGTGACCACATGACTCACTGGTAAAGAGTTGAGTCCACTCTGGTTCAGGCCTGCTTAGGTCAGTAATCCTGGATTGGCAACAAAACAAAAACACATTTAATGTTATGTTTTGCATTTGGAAATCAAGGAGAAGCTTAAGGAAACATGCAGAAGCTAGTGATAACTAAACAAGGAGGTGCACATAACAGACTTTCTTGAGAGGTAGGAACTCTGTTTTTATCAAAAAGGGATGGGAGTTTTGTTATTTTGACCACTTTTTGCTTTTGGTTTGTACAAGCTCTGATGATCTGTAATAGGTGGCTCCTTACTCATGGGTTCCTTGATGTAGACCCTTGTTTGTTCTCTCTCTCACAGAGGATTATAGCCAAGAATATTCCTTGGAGCCCCAGAATCTGGGAACAAAGTTCCAGAGGGTTTTATAAAGAGATCCCTGCCTGTAACATTCCAGAACATTCCATGTATTTTCCAGTAAGGGAGTTAATGCAGTTTATTAACTATCCAATTCTAACCCTTTCCCATGGCCCAAAACCAGGCCCACTTCACTCTGTACCGTCTGCCTTAGTCTTTTTCAAGGCTGGAGCTGAACACTAAGGGACCTCAGTCTCTACCCCCTCTAAAACAGTCTGAGCTCTGGTGTAGGTGAGGACTTTTATATATCAAAAAAAATCAATTTTATATATTTATATATATATAATTGATTTTTTTACAGAAAGGAAGGGAGAGGGAGAGAGAGCTAGAAACATCGATGAGAGGGAAACATCAATCAGCTGCCTCCTGCACACCCCCTACCAGGGATGTGCCCACAACCAAGGTACATGCTCTTGACCAGAATTGAACCTGGGACCTTTCAGTCCACAGGCCGATACTTTATCCACTGAGCCAAACCAGTTAGGGCTTTTGAAGAACTCATACAGTTCCATGGAAACACTTCTTTCTCCCCTTCCTGTCCCTCCACTGCTCGGGTCGTCCCTTTCTCTTCTTACTTGCCCTGGGGAGGGGAGGCTGAACTCTGCTTTTATGAGGCTGCTCCTCAACTCATGATCGTGGAGGAAGGCTCAGACATGCTCACTTTAGCCCCCTTTCTCCTTTTAGTTACAAACTGCCTACTAGCATGAATCCAGAATGGGAGACGAGGGCAAAAAGGGCCCAGCCTGCCCCAAGTTATGCTTAGCATTTAGGTTTTCCAGAGCTGTTCTGTCTGTTGTCCTCTCAGGCAGAGACGTTTTGGTGTCCTTCAGCCGCCAGCAGCTCAAGTGCTAACAGGAGAGTAGAACCAAGGCCAATATGGACGAAGGGTCTCAAGTGGGCACTAGTAGTGCTTCCTTTGACCGTGCCCCAATGGGATAAATCTGACTGGGCCTGAAGAGCTCTCAAAAGTTCAGTGGGCCAGTCCCTCCCAACCATTGCCTTCATCTCTAAAGATTAAGCAGCCACTCAGGTGCTGTTCACAAAATTTGAGAAAAGGGGACCACCTACCTTCAATAGTAGCCCTAACCTAAGAGTCTTAAAATGAGCCCAAACCTGGTTTCTTCCCATTGGTCTAGGCTCTGACCGCTAGGCCTACCTGGGTCCCTCGATTGTTCACATAGGACTTAGTCTCAGTCCTTTCTTGTTATTACTCCAAACATGCTGTTTTGGTGATCCCTCTTAGAGCGTAAGATTTCAGTGAAAAGATGAGCCTACCCAACACTTCCCCTTTTCTAGATGGTTTATTCCCATTAACATGTACCAAGATTAGATTTGCTTCTACCGCACTGACTGTCCCCTCTTATTTGTAAGGCCATCCATGCCTCCCTGCCAAACTTCATCTCATCAGACTTGACCTAAGCTGATTTCTGTTTTCCCGTCTTCTTTATTTTTTTTAATCCTCACCTGAGGATATTTTTCCATTGATTTTAGAGAGAATGGAAGAGAGAAACACATCAATTTGGTAGCTCCTGCATGTGTCCTGACCGGGGGCTGGGCCAGGGAGGAGCCTGCAATTGAGACATGTGCCCTTGACTGGAATCAAACTGGGACCCTTCCGTCCGAAGGCCAACACTCTATCCACTAAGCCAAACTGGCTAGGGTTCCTTTTCCATCTTGTCCCACACTCATCAGCCAAGCCAGCCACCTAGTATTCACCCTAGCTCAGGGGTCTTCAAACTACGGCCTGCGGGCCACATGCAGCCCCCAGGGGAGTCTGATCCTGCCCGCCAGGTTTTTTGGGCAGTGAGCGCAGCCAAGGTGTTACAGTAGGAATTAGTAGTTCATATAGTCCGGCCCTCCAGCTTTCTGAGGGACCGTGATCTGGCCCCCACTTTAAAAAGTTTGAGGACTCCTGCCCTAGCTGAAGACAAATAACCTTCAGCACTATACAGCCCCCTCCATCACTCTGGCGGTGACCATTTCGCAGGCCAGAGAAGAGGCAGGTACTATCTTGATTGGGCTTACAGATGACTCGGGAAAAGAAATTGCGTACAGGTGAGGCAATTGGAGAACAGTGAAGTAGAGTGTGCTTCTGGCCCGAAGTGCCGGGAAGTTAAGAGTAAGGTCTCCCACAGATTGATAACCAGAGAAGGCTTCATGGAAGAGGCAGGAGCAGTGCTGGACCTGAAGGACAGGCGGGCTTTGGATGGGCAGAGAGGAAGGAAGGGCATCTCAAGAATAGCAAGCGCAGGAGCTGACATGTAGAGGTAGCAACAGCAGAGTGGTTGGTTGAGGGAGCAGAGAGGAGTCGGGCAGCATCGTCATCCTCATCATCACATTTATTGACGGCCCCTGGGAAGCGGGGCTGGGGACAGAACATACAAAGACAAGGACCTGCCCTCAAAAAGGTTCCATTCTAAGGAGACGGGACAGAAAAATACAGAATGGTCTTTCCTGGGGATGGCCCACTCTCACCTGTGCAGGTCAGAAGCCCCTGGCCTACCTCACCCCAGTGTCAGGAGCATGAGTAGGGCCCCAGGGCCATGGTTTCCTTGACCCTGCTGCTGAGACCTGACCACCTGGCTCCTAGGTGGTGGGCCCCAGGACTGGGAGGAAGGTAGGCTCAGTACATGATGGAAAACACTCCTGTCAGCCTTGGCATTGATTGTGCCAGCCCAGTGGAGTGGCAGGGTGTGATAGGCTCCCAAGGCAGGGTCTTGGGGAGAGCGGGCACCTTCCTAGGTTGCCATGAGTCAAGTTCTTTCACTGGGTCTTGCCCATCACCTGGAGGGGGGTCTCAGCCAGGGCCAAAAAAAAGGCAGTTTCCTCAATGCCAGAGGCGTAACACCCTGCCCACCCACCCCCAGCCCTCTCTCAGGGCATCTTTCAGGTGACCCTCCTCCCCAGCTTAGCCTCCAGGGCCAGGGCCTGCCTGAGGCCAAGGGGAGGGGCCTGCCCCTCCCCCCACCCAGGCAGTGGGGGAGGAGGAGGAGCCACGCATCAACTTTGTCTGGGCCCCCCATTGGGGAGCCTTACCCTGGATCCTACCGGTGAGGGGGCTCTGGCTGCGAGGGCCGGGGGCTCAGCAGAGGTGCTGGGCCAAGGGGGCACCCGGGGGAGCCCTTCAGCGGGGGCACTGGGCGGGAGTCCAAGGGGGGCAGGCTTCGGGGCACTGCTGGTGGCCCCCGGCCGGCCCCGGTGGGCAGGACAGCTGCAGGGGGGAGAGGTTTGGGGGGATCCGCGGCAGCAGTGGGTGCTGGCTGGGCAGACCGCTCCCGGCGCCGCAGCAGCTCCTGCAGCTTCTCAGCCTGGGTCCGCCTCAGGTGGGCCAGGGCACGGCCTCGCTGGAAAGCGGGCAAGAACGCCTCCAGGCTCTGCTCCCCCAGCAGCAGCTGCTCCATGTGCTCCTGGGACGGGAGGAAGGCACAGTTTGGGAGGAGCATGACCAAGACTGTGGACTGCCTCTATTCCTCCCCCTCCCCCCCAAAATCCCTTCTAATGGTGACCACAGCTGGGCGTACCTCTGACTTGCTGAGTGGCTGTAGACAAATGTCCTCTACTCTCAAGCCTCTATTTCATTTCTATCACCAGACCCGCCGGGTCAGAGATGAGGCATGATCAGAGATGGGGACCCACTGAGGTAGACTTAGGTGCTGCCCATCAAAGCTAGGCCAGGCCCCCTCCTAACCCCTCCATTAACTCACTGAGCACTGCACCCCAGCCCAGCACTGACAAGTCTGTGCCAGCTCCTCTTTAGACCCAGCCTACTCTGCCCTGAGACATTCACAGGGGGGCTCTCTCTCCTGGGGGCCTGGCACAGACTTCCCGGAGAAGGGGCTCTCAAGCCTACTCTGTAAGAATGAAGTGAGGGGGAATGATAGAATGGGTCTCTCTCCTGTCCCCCAGGCCCAGCCTCGCCCCCCTCACCTCAGCCTCCTGCTCAGCCTCTTCCAGCTCAGCCTGCAGCCAGCCCAGTGCACAGTGGGGGCTCCAGCGATGCATGCTCTCCTCTGAGGGCCACAGAGGGACAGAGTGAATGGCCCCTGCCCTTAGGGCCTGTCACCCAGGACAGAAAGGCCAATCCCGGGGCCCAATCCTGACTCTCACTGACCCTGTGTGTTATTCTGTGTTTCCGTTTCTCCGTTTCCTCATCTGTACAATGTTCTTGGGATCAGTTTGTGCATCTTCCCGCAAGGTTCTGCCCCCAGTTTTAGTGCAAAAGAGGGAGCAGGGGCTCTGTCTCCTAGGGTACCCCAGGCCCTTAGATATTGGGCCCCCTTTTCTCCCACTGCCAGGGCCCCCATCTGGCCTCTACAACCCAGCTCTGCCCACCAGCTGTTCACTTCCCCAACTTAGTTTTCCAGGAGTAGTGCCCCCTCAAACTTGCCTGCGGAATCGGTCTGCCCAAGTCCCACCTTTCAGAGCCTCGCACTTCCCAAGGCCAACCAACCAGAGAGCCAGCTGCCACCCTCCCAGGCAGTTCTCCCAACCGTGCCCTCACCCAGTCGCTGCAGCTTGTCCGCACAGCTCTCGGCCACCTCTCGAAGTTCCTGGTACTTGATGGCCAGGGCTGCCCGGCCCATCTCGAGGCGGGGCCGCAACGCCAGGTTCTCCTTGGCTAGTGCGTAGTTGGAGGCCAGGCACGCCTCGCGCTCCAGCTGCAGGCCCTGGAACTGTCACCGGAGAAGAGCCAAGAGTGCACTCAGGGAGCCTGCCCGCTTCCACCTTCTGCCACCCCGAGCCACAGCGCCCAGGGTCAGGCCGAAAGCACCCCCCTCTCAGGATGAGGAGCCAACAGGTGGAGAGACTGCAAGAGGCCCAGGTGGGGCTTTGCCTGGAGCTTCCTCTCTGGGCCTCAGTTTCCTCCCCTGCAAAGTAAGCTAAAACCACTGCCTTACAGGGCGGCGGGGAGACTGAGGAGAGGAAAACTATGAAGGCCTCTACAAATGTTAGTTAATTTTTAATTTTTCAATTAATATGTCTGCCCAGGTCCCCGAGGAGTCCCCCTCCCTCCTCTGTCCCATTTTCCATGCATGGGCAGCTTCCCTCTCATTCCAGGCCTTTGTCTGCCTCCTCCTCAGGTGTTTGTGCTAAAAACACTCCCACCCCGGCCCTGACTCTCCAGAGTGGTCTTCACCCTGTCCCTGCATGGTACCCCCTCAAGCCACCCTCTCCTCCCCGCACACCTGTCCTTCTGCCCTCCAGTGGAATCCCCACACCCCCCAGGAATACACACCCCCTTTCCCTCCCAGATTCTCTAGCACCTCCCTCCCAGCTTTCCTTCTCTCACAGAAAGCAGATCCCCTTTCTTTCCTGGCCCTGGAGAATGCTTTTTCCTTGTTTCCTGGAGTGCCCAGCCTCCCCTCCCCGCCCCTAGAGAACACACTACCCTCCATCTGTCCCCTATAGGATGCCTATGCCCCTCCTGCCTGCCTCCCTCCGACACACACTTTCCCTTTCTGCCCCCCACAGCCAGCCAGCCCCGGCCTATCGCCTGTGAATATACAACTTTCTCTTATGGTGGCCTATGGAATATACAGCTCAGCTCTCAGTGCCCCTACCCAAGGAAAGACACAAAGCCGCCTCCTGCACCCTCCAGATGCGGGCGCTCCCTCATCGGTCCTCCCAGGTGTCAAACAGGCCCCTAGTTCTCCCTATGGAAGGCGCCTCCCCTTTCTGGCCCTACAGAACGTGGGTGTGCGAGCCAAGGCCCCCCACAACACCACCACCCCTGCCCCCCAGAACACACCTCCCCGGAGCATCCGCCGTAGGACACGCCTCGCGGCCATCCCGGGGGTGCACAGGCGCCTCCCCGGGTCCCCGGCGCCCCACCCGCCCCAGGCCGGCTCCGGGCGCCCCCTCCCCCGGGGGCGGCTCCGCGGAGCCCACTCGTACGTGCCAGGCTCCCGCGCCCAGCGGCGGCCCCGCGGCCCGGCCCGCGCGGCCCTTTGGCTGCTCGGCAGGTCCGGCAGGCCGCGGCCCATTCCCCGCGCCCCCCGCCCGCGACCCCCGCGCTACCTTCCTGCTGAGCCGCACGATCCGGTCCAGCTTGGGTTCATCCTGAAGCAGGTCCCGGAGCTGCCCGGTGCTGAGGATCCCAAAGCGCCCCGGGCTGCCGGGCTCCGGCCCCGCCCGCGCCGCCCGGGCCCGGTACATGCCGCCCGCCCGCGCCCCCAGCTCGGCTGCTGGCTCGGCCCGTTCGGCCCGCTCCGCCCCGGCTCCGCTCCGCTCCGCTCCGGCTCCGGGATCCGGCTCCGGCTCCGGCCGTGCGCGCGCCGCTCCGCCGCCAGAGGGCGCCCTGCCCGCCCTTAAAGGGGCCGCGGTGTTGGGGCTGGGGGTGGGGCGGAAAGGGGGCGAGCCGCACCCCAGCCCACCGGGCAATGCAGCGCCTCGCTGGGCCTCCCGCACCCGCCGATCGGCCCGCAAAGCCATCCTACCGCCGCCATCCGGATATCTGGGGCGGCTTCTCTCCGCACCCCTCCTCTTGGCCATCCATCATTCGCCACGCCCCCCAGGCAGGGACTCTCCCACCCCAGGCGTTTACAATTTGAGGGACTATTTCACATTTCCCCTCTGGATTCGCACAACAGTTTTCTGAGTTTGGCTGGGCGCCAGGTGCTCCTGCTCTGCGGCTAACGTGAACAAGTCGATCACCTCCCCAAGCCTCCGTTTTCTCTTCTGTAAAATGGGTTGATGATGCACAAAGTGGGGATTAGAGATAGTGTGTGTTGAGAGCTTTACCTGTAGTAAATGAGTCCCTAATATGTTGTCATTTTACAGATAAGGAAACAGATTCAGAGATGATGTCACCTTCCCAAAGTCACATCACAGGTAAATGACAGGCAATTTCAATTCTTCCCTCTGTTCAGGGCCCCCAGAGCACATGATTCCTGGTCACTGGGCTAGAACCTCTCTGCAGAACTGTAGACCGACAGAGTCCCATTCTCACACAGCTTACTCTAGGACAAGTCAGAATGTCAAGTTTCACCACCCAATGGCTTCCTAAGTGATTCCATGTGATGCCAGAGGATTATCATTTGCCTTATCTTCACCGCTAGACATGGCTAGTGTCTTTGTCAGGAAACAGACACTCAGAGACTAAGCCACTTGTCTAAAATCAAACAGTAATGAGTGAGCTTGTTCCACTTTATTACACTGCTAAGAAAGCACAGAGGTAGGACCAGGGCAATCAGAAAGGCTCACCAGAGGAGGTGACATTTGCTCTGAGTTTTGAAGGATGAATAGGAGTTCTGCAGTTAAAGGAGAAAATAATTAAACTAAAGAGAAGTCTATAAGCCAATGTATAAGGGCTGAAAGAACCCAACCAGGACTCTTCCAATCCATCTGGAGCACAATGGGCAGATATCTAAGAGAGACAAAACTGATGAGTAGGATAGGAAAGACTTATTAGTAGACGATAAAGCCAATACTTCTTCCAAATTTTTATATAACTGAAATTTGGCTTTCCCTTTCAAGACTCAGCTGAACCATCACCACCTCCTGGCAGCCCTGCACTTACCCAGGCTGGGTTATGTGCCCCTCTCCTCTGGGCTCCCACAGTCCCTGCTCTCCTTCCACCATGGTCCTGGGCATTATCAAATGTCCCTCCACACATCCCAGTTCCCTGGCTGTGATCTCCCTGGCTCTGCTCTGCCACCTCAGAGCTCACCATTCCCACTAAGCACCCAGGGGTCTTCCAGACAATCCTACATGGCCCTCCTTTGGCCCCTTCGCCTCTGGACTCTAGGCCTTATTCACCCTAAGAGTGCTAGTAAGACCTCAGCTTGTCCCCTCTTTCTCACCCATCCCCCTTTGTTCAGCCCAGTAGGCACCGTGTTGAAAGCCCCACAACCATGTTCTCTGTAAACCTTCCCCCATTTCAGCTGCCCATCACAGAGAGAAGCTTGTGCCATTTTCTGCCTCGCCTCTTTGGATTTTCTCTGTATATGCCTCAGTGCCCTTCCTACCCTCCCACCTCAGAAACAGCAGCCTCTCCTCCTTCCAAAGCCAATCCAGGTCCCCTTTCCACAGGCCTCACCTTTACCTGCCTGCTCCAAGATGCCTCGCCCTGTTCCATCAGTGATGTCTTTCTTTCTCCCTGCCACCAGACTGATAACCTCCCTTTCATTCATCCTCCAATATTTTGAAAGCATCCTGTTATGGGTTGAATGTTTATGTCCTCACAAATTCATGTGTGGAAGGCCTAACCCCTCAATATGCTACTTGAAAGGGGGGAGGGGGCCGAAACCGGTTTGGCTCAGTGGATAGAGCGTTAGTCTGCGGTCTGAAAGGTCCCAGGTTCGATTCCAGTCAAGGGCATGTACATTGGTTGCGGGCACATCCCCAGTGGGGGGTGTGCAGGAGGCAGCTGGTTGATGATTCTCTCTCATCAATGTTTCTGACTCTATTTCTCTCCCTTCCTCTCTGTAAAATATCAATAAAATATATTTTAAAAAAAAAAAAAAGAAAAAGAAAAAAGAGAAAGAAAGAAAATGGGGCCTTTGGGAAGTCATTAGATTTCGATGAGGTCATGAGATTGGGTCCCCCATGGTGGCATCAGTGTCCTTATAAGAAGAGAAAGAGAGCGGAGTTCTTTCTCTCTCTCCATGTGACGACACAGTGAGAGCGTAGCTGTCTGTAAGCCAGGAATCAAGCTCTAACAAAAAACTGAATCTGGCCTAAGCTGGTTTGGCTCAGTGGTAGAGTGTCCGTCTGCGGACTGAAAGGTCCCAGGTTCGATTCCGGTCAAGGGCATGTACATTGGCTGCAGGCACATCCCTGGTAGGGGGTGTGCAAGAGGCAGCTGGTCAATGTTTCTCTCTCAACGATGTTTCTAGCTCTCTATCTCTCTCCCTTTCTCTCTGTAAAAAATCAATAAAATATATTTAAAAAAAAAACACCAAAACTGAATCTGCTAGCACCTTGATCTTGGATGTCCCGGCCTCCAGAATTGTAAGAAGTTAATATCTGTTGTGTAAGCCCACAGGTCTGAGGTATTTCTCTGTGGCAGCCCAAGTTAAGACACACCCTCTACACTCGGCACTGCCTGTGTCCCTTTCCTGGCCCTCCTTGTTTCTTAACCGGGTGACTTTACTCCCTCTCCCCACTTTGGAGGGAACTGCTCTAGCCAAGGTCATTGACCACATTCTTACAGCCAGAACTCCTCTTTTTCACATTCAACGCCACTGATCACTGTCTCTTTCCTGACCACATAGCAGTAGAGCCCAGGCATTTCACAGCCACCAGGGTGACAAAAATGAAAAAGTCAGGTAACAGCTAGTGTTGGTGAAAATGGGAGGGACAGTGCTGGAATGCTTATGTAGTCCTGTCACTCCCATTTCACTGTGGAGAACCAATTCACTGTGGAGAGCAGTTTGACAAACTCCTAATTCAAAGATGCTCAGGTCACATTGCCTAATGGTCCCCTCTGTGGTAGATGGAATAATGGCCCCCAAAGATGCCCACATCCTAAACCTGGAGCCTGTGTTGTCTTCCACAGCAAAAATGAATTTGCAGATGTGATTAAGTCAAGGACCTTGAGATGGAGACTGTCCACCCAATGTCCTTAGAAGAGGAAGGCAGGAGAGTCAGAATCAGAGAAGATGTGACAATGGAAGCAGAGGGTCAGAATCAGAGAAATCTGGAGATACTGTGTTGCTGGCTTTGAAGATGTAATAAAGAGCCACAAGCCAAGGAATGCGGGTGGCTTCTAGAAGCCAGAAAATTCAGGGAAATGGATTCTCCCCTACAGAGGGACAGTGACCTTGCAAAAACCTTCACGTCAGCCCAGTGAAACCATTGGGACTTCTGACATCCAGAGTTGTAAGATACTATACTTGTATTGTTTTAACCCATTAGTATTGTGGTAATTTGTTACAGCAGCCATAGGAAACTAGTACACACTCCTAGGAATGTTCACCCTCTTGAATTAGGAGACATGAACAAGAATGTTCAATGTCCAACCCCAGGCTAGTGACAAGAACTAGTATACCTTTATATAATGGAATGCTTCGTACTCTAGGGCAATGGAAATGAGTAGAGTATGGATACACTTGTCAATTTGGATGAATCTCACAAACAATGCGGAGGAAAAAGGCAGCCTCAGAAGAGTGCATTCAGTATAATATGATGTTTATATAAAGTTAGAAACATGTAAAACTATACTTCACATTGCTTGGAGTTACATACGAAGTGAAGTATGGGAACAATAAATGCCAAGTCCAGAAGCATGGATGTATGGCAGAAGAGGGATAAGATCAGAGAGGAGACAGAGGGGACTGCAATGGTGTTGCCAGAGAATTCAATTTCTTTAAAATATATATATATATTTTTTTATTGATTTCAGAGAGGAAGGGAGAGGGAGAGAGAGAAACATCAATGCTGAGAGAGAATCATTGATGGGCTGCCTCCTGCATGCCCCTCTACTAGGAATCAAGCCCACAACCCAGGCATGTGCCCTTGACCAGAATTGAACCTGGAACCTCTTAGTCCCCAGGCCGATGCTCTGTACACTTGGGCAAGAATTCAATTTCTTCAGCTGAGTGGGGTGTACCCTGTATTATTCTTTACACTTTTGTTTAAACTTTTACATAAAATTAAGAATTTTTTAAGGTCTGTTTTTAGAACTTAGCTTTGGAGTTAGATAGACTTGGGTCTCCTTCTGAGCTCTGAACTTCCTATGTGACCCAGAGCCAACCACTTAGTTATATCATATGTAAAATGAGAAGTTGAAGGATTAGGTGACTTTATATAAGTGTCTAGCATGATGATTGGCACTCGTCAGTGCTCCAAAAACAGCAGCAGCCATGGGCTTGTCTTTCTGGAAGTGCTCTCTTGGTTTGTAACTAATGGAACAACCATCTTCCAAGAAATTCCAGGAGTTGACTGTGCAAAGGGACGCTTCAGCTCCGTGGTTCTCCTCCCTTCAGCCGTCTTTAAATTTATTGTTCTCCAGCCCTAGCCAGTTTGGCTCAGTGGATAGAGCTTTGGCCTGTGGACTGAAAGGTCCCGGGACCACTTTTGGTCAAAGGCACATGCCTGGGTTGTGGGCTCAATCCCCAGTAGGGGGCATGCAGGAGGCAGTTGATCAATGATTCTCATCATTGATGTTTCTCTCTCTCTCCCTCTCCCTTCCTCTCTGAAATCAATAAAAATATATTTTAAAAATTATTGATAATTGTTTTCGCCGGGGCCGGTTTGGCTCGGTGGTAGAGGACTGGGGGGTCCCGGATTCGATTCCGGTCGGGGGCATGTGCCTTGGTTGTGGGCGCATCCCAGGTGGGGGGTGTGCGGGAGGCGGCTGGTCGATGTTTCTCTCTCATCGATGTTTCTGGCTCTCTGTCTCTCTCCCTTCCTCACTGTAAAAAATCAATAGAATATATTTTTTTAAAAAAATTAATTGTTTTCCAAGGACCTGATTCCCACTCTCTTTTTAAAAATCAACTTAATTATATATGCATAACTCATGGACACATACAGTGGGGTGGGGATGGCCTGGGGTAGGGAGCAGGGATGATCTGGAAGGGGTTGATAGGTGAAAAGGAGGACATATGTAATACTTTCAACAATAAAGATTTTTTTTAAAAAGTCAGCTTTATTGATATACACTGAGTGGCCAGATTATAATGATATATATATCAGTATATATATATTAGAGGCCCAGTGCGTGAATTCGTGCATAGGTGGGGGTCCGGCCAGCCTGGCCAAGGGGAGAGGACATGGGTGGTTGGCCGGCCTGCCTGCTGGTCAAACTCCTGGTCGAGGGGACAAATTTGCATATTAGCCTTTTATTATATATGATATACACTGAGTGGCCAGATTATTATGTGTTCAGAGATCATAATATCTGGCCACTCAGTGTATAGTTCACATGCCATACAATTCAAATTTAAATTGTATGATTCAGTGTTTTTGGTATATTCAGAGTTGTGCAACCATTGGCACAATTAATTTTAGAACATTTTCCATCATCTCAAAAAGAAACTTTGTACCCATTAGCAGTCATTCCCATTCTCTTCAATCCTACCACCACCACACCCTCAGCCCTAAGCAATCACTAACATACTTTCTGTCTCTATTGATTTGCCTATTCTGGACATTTGATACCAATGGAATCTTATCATAACCACTAATTATTGTCTTTTTTGACTGGCTTCTATCATTTAACAATGTTTTCAAGATTTATTGATATTGTAGCATTTATTAGTACAAGATACCTTTTCATTTCTTACAATAAAATATACATAACATAAAATTTACCATTTTAATCACTTGCAAGTGTATAGTTCTGTGACATCAAATACATTTACACTGTGCAACCATCACCATCATCATCTCCAGAACTCCTTTATCTTCCCAAACTGAAACTCTGCACCCATTAAAATAATAACTGCCCGTTCTCCCCTCCCCCAAGCCCCTGGCACCCACCCTTCTACTTTCTGTCTCTATGAATTTGACTACTTCAGGTAGCTCCTGTAAGTGGGATCTTACAGTAGTCTGTCCTTTTGTGACTGCTTCTTTCTCTTAGAATAATGTCCTCTAGCTTCATCCATGTTGTAACTTGTGTCAGAATTTTCCTTCTGAATAATATTCCATCATATGTGTAGACCACAATTTGTCTTCTCATTAATGGGTTGATGAACATTGGGATTGTTTTTTGACTATTATAATAATGTCACTATGAACATTCATATAAAACTTTTGTATAACATGTTTTTTTTCTCTTGGTTATATACCAGGTAGTGAATTTAAAATTATTTTATTTTATATTTTTATTGATTTCAGAGAGAGAGAGAGAGAGAGAGAGAGAGAGAGAGAGAGAGAGAGAAACATCAATAATGAGAGAGAATAATTAATTAGCTGCCTCCTGTGCACTCCTGACTGGGGATCGAGCCCGCAACCCAGGCATGTGCCCTGACAGGGAATAGAACTGTGACCTCCGGGTTTGTAGGTTGATGCTCAACCACTGAACCACACGGGCCGGGCAAGAGAGGATATTTGATAACTCTATGTTTAACCTTTTTTAAAAAAAATTTATTTTATTGATTTTTTTACAGAGAGGAAGAGAGAGGAACAGAGAGTTAGAAACATCGATGAGAGAGAATCATTGATCAGCTGCCTCCTGCACACCTCCCACTGGGGATGTGCCTGCAACCAAGGTACATGCCCTTGACCAGAATTGAACCCGGGACCTTTCAGTCCGCAGGCTGACGCTCTATCCACTGAGCCAAACTGGTTTCGGCTGTTTAACCTTTTTTGAGGAAAAGCCCAACTATTTTCCAAAGTAGCTGCACCATCGTACAATGTATGAGAATGCCAATATTTTCACCACCACTAGTTATTGTCTATCTTTTTTTTATTATAGCTATCCTAGTGAGTGTGAAATAGAATCTCATAATTTTTATTTATACTTCTCTAATGACTAATGTTGATCCTTTCAAAGAATAGCTTTATATAACCAATGGACACAGACATTGGGGCTATGGGGTCTTGCCCAGGGTGGGAATGGCTGGGGGGGGGGGGGAATGGAGGTGGTCAATTGGGGGGAAAAGGAGACATATGTAAAACTTTAGACAATAAAAAAATAAAAATTAATTAACTAATTAATTTAAAATGTTTTTTAAAAGAATAGCTTTATCGAGGTATAAATGATGCACAATAAATTGTACATATTTAAAGTATGCAATTTGATGAGCTTGGATGTTACTTAAGAAAGAGACAGAGGCCGAAACCAGTTTGGCTCAGTGGTATAGCGTCGGTCTGTGGACTGAAGGGTCCCAGGTTCGATTACGGTCAGGGGCATGTGCATTGGTTGCGAGCACATCCCCGGTGAGGGGTGTGCAGGAGGCAGCTGGTCGATGTTTCTCTCTCATCGACGTTTCTAGCTCTCTATCTCTCTCCCTTCCTCTCTGTGGAAAATCAATAAAATATATTTAAAAAAAGAAAAAAGAAAGAAAGAAAGAGACAGAGGCTGAAACTGGTTTGGCTCGGTGGATAGAGCGTCGGTCTGCGGACTGAAGGGTCCCAGGTTCGATTCCTGTCAAGGGCATGTACCTTGGTTGCAGGCACATCCCCAGTAGGGGGTGTGCAGGAGGCAGCTGATCGATGTTTCTCTCTCATCAATGTTTCTAACTCTATCCCTCTCCCTTCCTCTCTATAAAAAAGAAAAAATCAATAAAATATATTTTAAAAAAGAAAATAAAAGAAAAAAGAAAGAGACAGAGGCCCTGGAGAGAGAACATCCTGAAACCATAACTAAAATCAAGTCAATGAACATATCCACCACCTCCCTCCAGTCTCTCCCACGCCCCTTAACTCCATCCCCAGATAAACCCAGATCTGCTTTCTGTCACTACAGGTCACTACAGGTTAGATACTCCAACCAGTAGGTTAGCTTCCTACTGGGGTCTGGCCAATCAGGACTGAATGAGATGGGCTGAACACGCCCTAGAGCCCTCTGGGGGTCCCTCCCCTGATGGCCAATCTCCCACATCCCTCCCTGGCCCGGATCATGCACCCGTGGGGTCCCTCGGCCTGGCCTGCACTCTCTCACAATCTGGGACCCCTCGTGGGATGTCAATTTTGACCCAAACCTGCAGGCTAGGCCGAGGGACCCCACTGGTGCACAAATTCGTACATCTGGCCTCTAGTTTTATATAAGTGGAATCATACAGTATTTACTATTTTTTGTATACTATTCACTTAGAATAATTATTTTGATATTCATCTATTTATCAGCAGGTTGTTCCTTTTCCTTGCAGAATAGTGTTCCATTGTATGGCATTCCATTGTAGTATGTGCATTGTATGAATATACCACAATTTGTTTATCCATGCACCTGTTGATGGACATCTTAGTTGTTTCCAGTTTCAGGCTTTCACAAATAACGCTGCTAGGAACATTTGTGTACAAGTCTTTGCACAGACATACCCTTTCATTACTCTTGACTAAGTACCTAGGAGTGAAATGGCTTGGTCAGACAACAGCTGCATGTTTGTTTGTTCTTAATATATTTTTTATTAAATTCACAGAGGAAGAGAGAGATAGAAACATCAATGACGGGAGAGAATCATTGGTTGGCTGCCTCCTGCACACTGGGGATCAAGCCGCAGCCTGGGCATTGACTGGAATCGAACCCAGGACCTTTCAGTCTGAAGGCCAACGCCCTATCCATTGAGCCAAACCTGCTAGGGCAATAGTTCCATGTTTAACATTTTAAAGAAGCTACCACAGTTTTCCAAGCTGTTTTAACATCCCCACTGCAGTGTATCAGTTGCAGTTGCTCCACATCCTTACAAACATTTTATTTTATTTATTTTTTTTAAATATATTTTGTTGATTTTTTACAGAGAGGAAGAGAGAGGGATAGAGAATTATAAACATCGATGAGAGAGAATCATCCATCAGTTGCCTCTTGCACACCGCCTACTGGAGATGTGCCTTGCAACCAAGGTACATGCCCTTGACCGGAATCGAACCTGGGACCTTTCAGTCCGCAGGCCGATGCTCTATCCACTGAGCCAAACCGGTTTCAGCCCTTACCAACATTTTATATGATCAATCTCTTTTCATTTTAGCCATTCTAACAGGTGTCTAATTCCTTTGTTTTGTTAAAATAGCTTTATTATGCAGGTACGTACATCTAAACAATATATTAGTTGTAGCTGTCTTTGAACCTCATAGAAAATGAAGGCTCTGACTTTACCTCTTGTCTTTCTGCTGCGCGGACAGCCTCCTACCACATTATAGTCATGTTCACACCGCACAGGCCTAGGCACACAGGAAGCATTAATCCAGGCTGAAGAAACCAGCAGCCTAACGCTATCAGCTGCCTCACAGCTCGGCCATTTGCCTTGTCACTGGCTCAGATCTCACCTGCCAACCTGAGGACCAAAGCCTGCTGGATGTCACCCAGTGGGCACCCTTCAGTGCAGTATCTCCCACCTCTGCCCACATTCAGTCTCTCCTCTAGCCCTTTATTTGGTTTAAGGCATCAGTATCCTTCCAGGTGCTGAGGCTCAAACCAGGAAAGCCTCCTGAATCCTTCGCCTTTCTCACCCCCAAACCTTCCATCTGTCTCCAAATCCTCTCCATGCAATTCTGCTGACATTTACAAGCACGTTATCTTGTTTCAGGTCCTGTTCTGGGGCTGGATCCAGAGTTGAATGAGACCCAAGCCCTTTGGAGAAGCACATGCCGAAACCACAACAACAATCTGTCCCTTCACTCCACGGTCCTCCATCCACCTCCTCAGTGGGCCTCGCGGTAGCCCGGCCACTCCTGGGCTGACACCCCCCCCCCCCCCATGTGGACCCAGGTCCTCCTGCAGTGCTTCTTCCCGGCTGCAGCCCCAGCACCCTCCGCTGGTCCTGCCTTAGCCCGACACTCTTCCGTGGCTCCCTGTTCTCCCCTGGATGGGATCTACATTCCTCTGTTGGACTGCTTTGCTCTTACCTGTATCTCTCCCTTTTTTCTTTTCCCTGATCTGATACTCATCCTATAGACAATCTCCCCTCCAGTCAAGCCAGACTCCTGACTATTACCCAGCTTTCTACTGCATTTCCACACCTCCCCTGCTTTTGCCCAACATATTCCTCTACCTAGAAAGCCCTTCCTCCCAAAGCCTGTCCTGAAGCTCCTAAAGAACTGACCCATCCTTCCTGGACTCGCACACACCTCCTCCTCCTCCTCCGACAGAATCAGTCCTCCCTCTTGGCACGCTCTGTCGCAGCACTGATCCCAGCCTGACCTGCGTTAGAATCATTAAAGACTCGCCCGTTTCCTGCAGTTAGACTAGAGGTCTCCTGAGAGCAGGGACAGCATTTATGTCATCTTTCCAGTCCCAGCCTCCAGCACAGGATCTACTACACGGCAGGTGCAGGGCCAGGACCCCTGGGCTCAAATTCCAGCTCTGCCACCTGCCACCTGGACAAACCTCAGAAAAATTACCCAACCTCACGGTATCTCTGTTTCCTCGTCTGTAAAATGGGAGAAGATACCCACCCATCTGGCCGTCAAAGGGACTTGATGAATTAACCCACATAAAGTATAGAAGCTGTAGGTGGAGCCTTGGCAAGCAGCCAATGCCTGGCAGATGTGAGCTAGAAGGGATCGTGATTTGTTGAGTTACTATGAGACCCCACCCTCACTCTAGAGAGTTTTCATGTGAAGGAGCAGATACCTTCAATTTATCTTCAAGGGACTTTTTAAAAAATACAGTATATATATTTTATTGATTTTTTACAGAGAGGAAAGGAGAGAGATAGAGAGCTAGAAACGTCAATGAGAGAGTAACATCGACCAGCTGCGTCTTGCACACCCCCTACCGGGGATGTGCCCGCAACCAAGGTACATGCCCTTGATCGGAATCGAACCTGGGACCTTTCAGTCCGCAGACCGATGCTCTACCACTGAGCCAAACCGGTTTCGGCTTCAAGGGACTTTTAAGAAGGAATCCCCATGCCTCCCCAACTTCCCTTGAGGAAGGGGGAGCCTTCTACCAGGGACCACCTAACCCTTCTTTCTCAGCATCAAAGTAACCATGACATCTTCCTCCTGAGGAAGCCATCCAGCCTTGGCTTGCTTCGAAGAACTCCTTCCCTTGGCCTTGCTCTGAGGTGAAGGCCCCATGACCACAGCTACTCCTCCATCCTGCTCCCCATCTTCGCCTTGCTCTCCCCTTATTCTGCAAGGGATGCAAGCCCTCCGAGGGATCCAGACCACTTGCAGGTCAGCTCGAGGGTTTTCACGGGCTGCAGCTGCAGCTGCAAGAGGCCCTGGAGAGAGAACATCGTGTCCAAACCTCCCCGCCGTCCCTGTTCTACACACAGACAGGATAAGCCCCGGGTGCTCAATGCATGAGAAACTTAGACGACGCTATGAATAATCCTTTAGTATAAGTATACCCCAAATAGTACATGAGGTTTAATTATACTCAAAAAATATTTATTGCTTTTCAAATTTAACTGGAAATTCTGGATTTTTTGTTTGTGAAATCCGGCAACCTTAAGTAGGGTGCAGGGTGAGGGTGGGGGTTCAAGGATAGGAAGGGAGCTTAGGGGCAGAGAGGGACTCAGGGTAGAGAAAGGAGGTCAGAAAGAGGGGTTCCAGGAGAGTATGGGAGCTCAGGAAGGGTAGAGGCTCTGTGGGTGGGGGGGTGGAGAGGTAGGGGCTCCTTCAGGCTTAGGGGTGTGAGAAGGAGGACACTGCTCAGGGAATGGAAATGAGGAAGAGACTCAGAGGCTGGAGAGAGCTCAGAAGGGGTCATGGAGCTGGTGCTCAGGGAATGAATGAATGAATGGGGTTCAGTGAGCTGGCGAGGAGCTCAGGAAAGAGGGATGTGGGGACTAGAATGAAGCTGAAAGATAGGCTGGGGCTCGGTAGACTGTCACTGGCGCTGGCTCTGCCCACTGAGCCTGGCCCCACACCTGTGGCTCCTCCCTTCTCAAACCCAGCTCACAGTTTGGGAGCAGGGGGGTGGAGGGGTAAAAGGTGAGCAGGCATGAGTAAGTCCCAAACAGGGATTGGCAGGCACCTAGGCCCGTGGTCTGGGCCATGACTGCTCCACAGGCTGCCAGCAGCGTGAGCAGCTGCCACCCACGTGCTAAGGAGAGAAGGAGGCACCAGATCTAGGGGGCAAAGGACACCCCGAGCAGGCATCAGGCAGGTGGGGCAGGCAGTGCCCACGTCCACACCCACTGCTAAAAGCAGGGTCAGCGCAGCCAGCGCAGCACACAGAGCCCTCTGCCGCCGGAGCAGAGAAGACATCTAGAGCAGCTGCCATCCCAGCATCTCACGGAACCCAGGGGACTCCGCGGTCCCGGCGGGGACCCATGCTACTTGCAGACTGCACGGAATCCAGGTGAGACATGGAGGGGATCAGGTGGGTGCGGGTGCCTAGCCCGAGGGGAGTCAGAACCTCCCACCTTTCAGGCAGGGAGGAGCAGCTCTGTGGCTCTGCTGGGGGGAAGGAGTTCATACTCCTGTGGACCTGCCCCCTTACTCAGGCTCAGCTGCCAGGTGGACAGAGGCAAGCTCTACCTCAGAGCGGGCTCAGGATCAGGAATGCAAGAGTTCATCCCGCCTGCCCTTCCCGGAGCAGAGGGTGACGTGCACGCAGGTTCCTGCTGCCTCTGGATCTGACTCATGGTCTTAGAAGCTCAGCGTGGGCCCAGGAAGGCAGAAGGGAGGGCCTGCAGGTATAGAGAAGAACCAGGAGAAAAGCTGATTCCAGGTGGGCCCTTGGATCGGGGGCAAGGACCGAGAGCTCTCCCTGCCTGGACACGGAGAAGGCAGATGTCACAGTGAGACAGGGAAGCCAAGCAGATTCACAGCCACCAGGCGTCTAGCCAACAGGTGGAGGCTGGAGAAGTGGTGAAGGGCACTTCCCCTGGTCGGGCAGGGAAGGCCAGGACTTCCCTCCAGCTTCAGGCACCCTGCCCCCTCCCGTGTTTCCTGCCCCCACCCTGGGCGCCCAGGAGGCCATGGTCAGACCTGGGCTGGTTTGAGCAGATTTGGTTTCTTGTCTCTGTATGACTGTGTGACTTTGGACACATTGCTTCCTATCTGTGTGCCTGGCTCTCCCTCTGTGACATGGGGAGGCTTGTTCCTGGGCCACTGGTGTGGAGAAAGGGACAGAATAAAAGGGGACATCACACCTGGCCAGTGTGGTCCAGTGGTTGAGCATTGACACATGAACCAGGAGGTCACGGTTCAATTCCCAGGCAGGGCATGTGTGTGAGTTGTGAGCTCAATCCCAAGTAGGGGTGTGCAGGAGGCAGCCAATGGATGATTCTCTCTCCTCAATGATGTTTCTATCTCTCTCTCCCTCTGAAATCAATAAAAACATCTCTCTTTTTTTTTTTTTAAATGGGACACAAAGCCCTAACTGGTTTGGCTCAGTGGACAGAGCATCAGCCTACAGACTGAAAGGTCCGAGGTTTAATTCCCGTCAAGGGCACGTACCTTGATTGTGGGCACATCCCCAGTGGGAGGCGTGCAGAAAGCAGCTGATCAATGTTTCTCTCTCATCAGTATTTCAAGCTCTATTCCTCTCTGTAAGAAAATCAATAAAATATATAAAAATAAAAAATAAAAAATAAAAGTGGGACACCAAGATGCTCTGGAAGACAGGGCAGCCCGCTCTAAGCAAGGTCACTGTGGTTCTTTACAAGAAGGAGGATGTTACAGGGTCAGCTTAGCCAGGTCATAGGTGGGGCCTGGGTCCAGCCCAGGCTTCCCTCTTGCCCAAGAACTCTTATTCTCAGCATCTGAGCCTCCAAGAATTCTAGAAGCCTATCTCCTGCCCAGGCCCCAGATCCAGGACAAGGCTCAGAATAGGGCTCCAGTGAGCACATCGGGGTGCTGAGAGGGTGACCTGGGGAGGGCACGAAGGCCCCATGCACCCCGTTGCCCCATACCTTGCCCTATGCATTGTTTCCCTTCAGCTTTTCTGAGTTGTGTCCTTTATGATAAACTCGTAAACGTAAGTAAGGTGCTTGCCCGGGTTCCTGAGCCTTTCTGGCAAATTATCAAATCTGAGGAATCCCTGATTTCTATAGCCTGTTGGCCGGAAGTACAGATGACAACTTGAACTTGTGATTGGTGTCTGAAGTGGGGGCAGTGTCGTGGGACTGAGCCATGCACTTGTGGGATCTGATACCAACTCCTGGTAGAGAGTGTCAGAACTGAACTGAGGTGGAGGACACCCCGTTGGTGTTGGAGAATTGGAGAATGGTTTGGCAAATACTGGTGAACAGTGGCCGTGGACATGCTTGCAGACTGACAGACCCTTGGCCTGACAGCTCATCTTGGTGAAATGCTAACTCCAGATTGACCCCCACCACCTGCCCTATGTGAGACTGATAACCCATTCTCCTCCCAGGCTGTTCACCACGTACTGAGAGGCTGGGCTCTTCTGCCTGTTACCGGGAGGCAGCTGAGGCCCAGAGAGGCTGACTGGCTTGCCTGGCCCTTGGGACCCTGATGAACCAGCCCCTGGGCCCTTCCTTGGGCCATAAAGAGAAGCCTCCCCCCTCCCATCATCACAGAATGAGAATGAGAATGAGTGTCAGCCATGCGGGGGTGGGAAGCTGCACCCTCACCTTCCCCAGGGTCAGGCTAGCCAAATAGAAAGCCTTTCCTATTGCTTAGACAGCTCTGATCTCTGGACTTTGGGGTCCTCAGAAAGAGAAGAGGGGGTTCCCATGCCATCATCTACTCCACTATCTTCTCTTATTTTCTTTACTTTTTTGGAGGTGTTTTTTTTCCCTCTTCTGGTTTCAAAACCAATACACTGGTATTATGCAACTTTAAAATTTATAGAAATTTGGCTACCTCCCACATGCATCCCTGACCAGCACTGGGGATCAAACCTGCAACCGAAGTATGTGCTCTTGTCCAGGAACTGAACCCATGACCCTTCTTGGATCTGCTGACCAACGCTCCAACCCCTGAGCCAAACCATCCAGGGCTAGGATGGGGTGTTAAGGAAGCAGCCAAAGTGCTGGAGAAGGAGATGTTCCTGGGTGGAAAACCCTGCTACCAACCCCCCACACTCCTACCCCACTACGGGCTGTACCCCAGGGCCCTATGGGAAGGGCTTCCATCTCCTCTTACTATCCTATTTAATAAAAGCCTAATATGCTAAGTGTCTGACCATAGACCGTTGGAATAGTCACTATGACATGCACTGACCACCAGGGGGCAGATTCTCCAACCAGTTGGTTAGCTTGCTGCTGGGTCCAGCGAATTGGGGACTGGGCAAGACAGACCAAACATGGTGGCTCAGTCTTCTCTGCTGAGTTGCTTGCAAGCAGGAATCATGTTATAAGTATCTGAGCATCCCCCTACACTCCCATCTCTAGCTTAACTGAGGACCTGATACCAGTAGGCAGTTAATACGTGTGCTGAATGGGCAGATGAATGGGTTGGGGGATGGATGGAAAAATGGAAGGTTAGATAGATGAATAGATAGAAGGATGAAGGGACAGATGGACACATCAGTAGGAAATGGATGGATGAAAGAAGAGATGGATGGATGGGTTAACAGATTATGAATGGATAGACAGGAGATGAATGGACAGATTGACTATGAGAGAATGGATGGATAGATAGGAAAATGAGTAAATGTACCGATAGGTGGAGAGGTGAGTGATGGGTAGACAGATGGCTGGATACTCATACGAGCTTCATTCTGTTGTGCTTCTTCCCCTAGCTCCCCTGCCCTTTCCCTCCCCCTCCATTCTCACAATCTCAGAGCACAATGATCAATGGTTCTCAATTGGGATCAGAGATAGTGTACACAGGACTTTCTCTTTAATTTGGTATTTTCATAATTTAAAAATGTATAAACTATCTGACTGCTACTTCTATATTATCACTAAACATAAATGTAAAAGACAGTCTATAAATGTAAAGTGTGTTTTTGTTGTTGTTGTTAATCCTCACCCAAGCACCCAAGCATATTTTTTCTATTGATTTTCAGAGATAATAGAAGGGACGGGGAGAGACTGAGAGAAACATCGATGTGAGAGAGACACATAAATTATTTGCCTCCCACACGTGCCCCAACTGAGTGTTCTTACAAAGGAAAGTGTGTGTGTGTGTGTGTGTGTGTTTTTTAATTCCTAATATGTTTGGATCTATTTTTTCTTTTCTTTCTTTTCTCTTCTCTCTCTCTCTCTCTCTCTCTCTCTCTCTCTCTCTCTCTCTCGAGAGAGAGAGAGAGAGAGAGAGAGAGAGAGAGAGAGAGAAGGAAAAGGGAAAGAGGAGAGAGAGAGAGGGAGAAAGAGAGATTGATGTGGGAGAGACACATTGATCAGTTGTCTCCTGCCTATGCAACCAAGGTATGAGGAAAATGCTCTTGAAAGGAATCGAACCTGCGACCCTTCAAGTCCTTGGACTGATGCTCTAACCACTGAACAACAAGCCAGGACTGAGTGTTCTTACAAAGGAAAGTGTGTGTGTGTGTGTTTTTTTTTAATTCCTAATATGTTTGGATCTATTTTTTCTCTTCTTTCTTTCTTCCTTTCTTTCTTTTTTTCTTTTTTCTTTTTCTTTCTTTCTTTTTTTTCTTTTTTTTTTCTTTTTTTTCTTTTTTTTTTTTTTTTTTAGAGAGAGAGAGAGAGAAGGAGGAAGGGAAAGAGGAGAGAGAGAGAGATTGATGTGAGAGAGACATATTGATCAGTTGTCTCCTTCCTATGCCCCAAGCAGGGACTGAACCTGAAACCTAGCCATGTGCCCTCACTGGAATTGAACCTCAGACCTTTGGTACACAGGACCACACTCCAGCCAACTGAGCCACACCATCCAGAGGAGACCTGTATTTTTGATAGAACAACTGCTATGATATGAAAAGTAATATCAATCCATCTTCCTCACTTTAATGCAATCATATTTATCCATTTTTCCTTCATGATTTGTTCACCCATTTCACCAAGGCAGGAACTAAGACACAGCTAAGAATCCTCTCTCACTCTCATCCACCTCCCCTATCTCTGCTTTCTCAACTCACTCAAGGCCCCTCCTCCCCACCAAAGTAGGTCTTAGTGAGGCTGCCTGGTTGTGAATGTGTGTGCATGTGAAAACTGGCTTCTATTTTAAAAGGTATTTGTCTAACATAATATTAAAAAGTATGAAGAAAAAAAAAGCCAAAACCGGTTTGGCTCAGTGGTAGAGCGTCGGTCTGCAGACTGAAAGGTCCCAGGTTCGATTCCGATCATGGGCATGTACATTGGTTGCGGGCACATCCCCAGTAGGAGGTGTGCAAGAAGCAGCTGGTCGATGTTTCTCTCTCATTGACGTTTCTAGCTCTCTCCCTTCCTCTCTGTAAAATACCAATAAAATATATTTTTTTTAAAAAAGTATGAACATCTGCTGGAACCGGTTTGGGTCAGCCTGCAGACTGAAGGGTCCCGGGTTCAATTATGGTCAATGGCATGTACCTTGGTTGCGGGCACATCCCCAGTGCGGGGTGTGCAGGAGGCAGCTGATCCATGTTTCTGACTCTCTGTCCCTCTCTCTTCCTCTCTATGAAAAATCAATAAAATATATTTAAAAAAATAAAAATAAATAAAAAGTATGCACATCATATGTATTCACAGGGAACAAATTCGTGTAACCTGAATTCAAATAAAGAAACAAAATGTTAGCAGCACCCCAGAAAACCCTTTTTAATCCCTTCTAGTCACCAGCCCGAACACACCTTGACTCCTAACACCATAGATTAGCCTGTTTTGGAGTTTTATATAAATGAAATCATACAGCATAGACACTCCCATGTCAGGCTTCTTTTGCTCAACATGTTGTCAGTGAGATTCATCCAAATGGTTGCATTTGGTTGTAGAGTGTTCACTCTCATTGCTGTATTAATATTCTGTAGTGTGATTTTTTAAATATATATTTTATTGATTATTTCTACAGAGAAGAAGGGAGAGGGAATTAGAAACATTGATCAGCTGCCTCCTGCACACCCCCTACTGGGGATGTGCCTGAAACCAAGGTACATGTCCTTAATGGGAATGGAACCTGGGACCCTTCAGTCTGCAGGCCGACGCTCTATCCACTGAGCCAAACCGGTTAGGGCTCTATAGTGTGATTTTACTGCAATGTATTTATCCACTCACTTGTTAATAGACATTTGGGTTGTTCCCAATATTGACTAATAAGAATAATGTTGCTCTGAATAGTCTTGCACCTGTCTTTTGGTGCACGTATATACGCATTTCTGTGGAATTGCTGGGTCAGAAGCTGTGTAGACATTCAGCTCTAGTAGACACTGACAGATGCTTTTCCAAAAAAGTGCCTGTGCCAAGTTACAGTGGCAGCGGCAGTGGTTCACGGGATGGTGCTTGCTCATATCCCCACAAATGATTGCTAATCCCGTTAATTTAAGATGGTAGGCGTTTGTGGGGCAGGTTGGCATCAGGTTGCCTGCCTTTGAATGTCAGTTCTCTTCTAACCTTGAAACTTGCAGCAAAATGGGTTGAAAACCATGGGGCTCTTATGAAGACAGCATAGACCATTTATGTTAAGCCCCATAAGTATTAGCTACTTAGAGTTAATTCTCACAACAACCTATTGTATCACTTCACCTCTCAGAGCCTCAGTTTTTCCTTCTGTAAAATGGTGATAGAAATACTACTACCCACATGCATACGTACACAGTTGAGAAGATTACCAACAATTGCAATTGTGTATTAAAGTGCTATTTTTGCCCGACCAGCGTGGCTCGGTGGTTGGGCATCAACCTATGAATGAGGAGGTCATGGTTTGATTCCCGGTCAGGGCACGTGCCCGGGTTGTGGGCTCAATCCCCAACCCAAGATTATCTCTCATCATTGATGTTTCTATCTCTCTCTCTTCCTTCCAGTCTGAAATCAATAAAAAAAATATTTTTAAAAAATAAAGTACTATTTTTTCTAAGATATAATACACATATAAAATAAATACCTTTTCAGCCGCTCTTAATATATCCACAAAGTTGTGCAACCATCACCACTATCTAATCCCACAACATTTTCATCACCATAAAAGAAACTCCATACCCATTAGCAGTCAATCCCCATTTCTTCACACCCAACTATTCCCAACCCCCGTCAACTGCTAATCTACTACTTATCTCTATGGATTTTTAAAGTTCTGGATATTTCTTTTAAATATATATTTTATTGTTTTTTTTACAGAGAGGAAGGAAGAGGGATAGACAGTTAGAAACATCCATCAGCTGCCTCCTGCACACCCCCCACTGGGAAAATACCTGCAACCAAGGTACGTGCCCCTGACAGGAATCGAACCCGGGACCCCTCAGTCCACTGGCCCACACTCTATCCACTGAGCCAAACCAGTTAGGGCCTGAATATTTCTTAACTTTTGCAAAAGTAAAATACCTTGTACTGGGACTGGCACATACTATACATGTTATAATAAACGTTATCTGTGTGGGTGTGTGTATGGATAGATAGAGCAACTTAGTAAATAGATATAATGTAAACTCATTCATTCCACAAATATTCACTTGCACTTGAGAGGGAAAGGGTCTATAGAGAGAAACAGATGTGATTTTCACTTACAGGGAATTTGCCATCTAGTGGAAAGAGAGGTATGTGCACCACGCATGGTGAACGCTGAGTGGAATGAAATTAGAGTTGTATTTGAACAAGGGTTGTGATGGTTGAGATTTCCTGACATGGAGGAGCAGTCTGGGGGACAAATTCCTGAACTAAGACTGGGAGACAGCCCTGGCTGGGTAGCTCCGTTGGTTGGAGTGTTGTCCCATATACCAAAAGCTTGCAGGTCAGATTCCTAATCAAGGCATATACCTAGGTTGTGAGTTTGATCCCCATTCAGGGCTTGTATGGAAGGAAACCAATCCCTGTTTCTCTCTCCCTTCCTCTCTCTCTCTAAAATCAATTAAAAAAAAAAAAAAAAAAAAAAAAAAAAAAGCTGAAACCAGTTTGGCTCAGTGGTAGAGTGTCGGTCTGCGGACTGAAAGGTCCCAGGTTCAATTCCGGTCAGGGGCATGTACGTTGGTTGCGGGAACATCCCCGGTAGGGGTTGTGCAGGAGGCAGCTGGTCGAAGTTTCTCTCTCATCAACGTTTCTAGCTCTCTATCTCTCTCCCTTCCTCTCTGTAAAAAATCAATAAAATATATTTAAAAAAAAATCCTCAGGTGAGAATTAAAAAAAAAAAGTCTTAAAGACAGGCAGGGTATGGTGTCAGGTGGAATCACTGAGACAACGATTTTGTCCTGCACCTTTAGGGCCCTGAATGAGACTCAAGTGTAGTGATAAGCTGTAAACACCGAGCAGAGGGAGATAGAGGCCAAATGGGGAAGGGAGGAAGAGGGTGAGTGGGGTCAGCTCATACAAGCCTGTGCTGTCATCTGGGAAGAACACCCTGAACCAGCTGTGCCCACTGCCAGGCATGCCAGGGCCCTGGTACCACCAGCTGGTTTGACTTCTCCAGTTGCACTGTGGCCAGAACCATTTTTAAGAGGAGAGGGCCACAGCCTCCTGGGTGAAGGAGGCTGGACCTCAGAGTCAGGCCTGGTTCTGCCCTTGCTCAGTTGGGGAGCAAGTGTATCCCTCTATGAGCCTGCTTCTTCACCTGTGAAATGGAAGCAATATTACTTACTGCAGTGGGGTTAGAGATGATGGCTCAAAGTGTTGAACTACAGTGCCTGGGCTGAGGAGTGCACGCTTCCTTAAATGGCCCAACAGATGGTTGGGGAGGCTGGCCAAGGCAGATGAAGCTCACACTCAAAGCCCCAGCAGTGTTGGGGGGACTGGGGGTATATATGTAATTTTAATTGAAGATGTAGTCATAAGAGACATCAGAATTTGTGAACTTCACTGCACGTATTGTACAGTTCAGTGTTTTTACACCAGGAGGATTGTCTTTTCAGTTCTTAGGCCTCCAAAGGTGCTATCAGGCCTAGGAGGGCAGAAATGGGGTGCAGATGCCTGTTAGGGGCCAACTGGTGGCCTGGAAGGGGAGGAGCATAGGGTGAGGGACAGTCTCTTGAAAGGAAGGAGAATTCAACTGGGACATTTTCTCCTGGAGACAGGAGGCCTGGTGGAGCATGGTGGAGTGAGCTGGGGCTGTCGATAGCAGAGACTTAGAACCAGAGGTAGTGAACGTTGTAGGACCCTGAGAAGTCACTGAATTCAACTTCGAATTTTATAAGTGGAGACACGGAGCCATAGGTGGATGGAAGAGCCTGTCTTTGAGCAGCCTTGAGTAAGACAGAGATTTGCCCCCAGGTTCATTCATAAAAGTATGGGTGGAGTAAGGATCATTTCAGGTCTCTGCTTAAGCCAGAGCCCCTGAAGCTAGAAGATTCCAAGGGGCCCTGCTTCCTACCCCTGACCTCCCACAGTGGCCACCAGCTCCTCTTAGCATCAGGGCCTGCTCCAAGCATTCCCCAAGTCCCTGGGTACCCCGAGTGGGGGTTCAGAGACCCTGGGACACAGTTCTGCCTCATGGCCCTCTGGTCAGGGAAGAAGCCAGAGAGGTGCATAAAGCATAAGGAATGACTCTGTGGGACTCTGTGCCAAGGATCCCAAAAGGGCCTCTGAGGGATGGCTCTCTCCCCAGAGGAGGCAGGCTGAGGTTGGTACCCGAGGCCTCCAGAATTTGATAGGGATGTGCAGGGAGAAGGCACCTCCCACAGGGAACTGCAGGGAACCAGAGGAGGAGAGCAGCTGGGGCTCCCAGGAACATGAGGTGACTGTTTGGCAGGGACAGAGGGTACCCAGCCAAGGGACCTAGGTGGGTGGAAGGGCTGGTTTGTGAGCAGCTTTCAGTAACAATTTCAGCCAGGCCAGGGGCACTGTCATTTGATCGTGGGAGCTTTGGGACCCTGCCATGGAAGAAGTCACCTTATTTATGTAACTGCATGTAAGCCACGTATTTGTCAAAAACCAAAACGGGTTAGCATTTGCCTCCAGCCTACCCCTGCTCCCCACCAGGGATCGCCCTGGGTGGGAAGTCTGGAATTCTTTGAGACCAGGCTGTGTTGTTGTTCCTCTGCAAGTACTTGGGGGGTTTTCCACTCCTGTGGACCTGGTGCCCTATGAGAGTGGGGCAAGAACCCCACCTTGAAGGATTGTTAAAGGTGCCAGAGAGGTGACAGGGGTGAGTGAATGCCTGAGACCAAACATCCCGGTTTACATCCTCAGGGTGAGAGAGCAACTTCAGAAAACAGGAACATAAGCTGGACCTCAAGGTGGGTGGGAGGAGATGGCCTGCCTGGGGGATATCCAGGGGCGGGTGACAAGGATTCACATATCCTCTGGGGCTCTGTGCGGGTGCAGTGATGACCAAAATGTCAGCTGGGGGGCCTGAGACCTTCCAGTGGACCGACCAGGCCACGCAAGCCTTCTGAGCGGTGGGTGCGTCCAGCTGTGTGGATGGCGGAGAGGGGGTGACTGTGAGCTGGGAGATCAGAGGTCAGGGGGGTTGTCGTTAGGTGAGGGGCTGCATGGGAAGCCGTCCCTAGAAGCTGGAACCCCAGGCGCTGAGGGTGCTTTCAGGATCAGGAGTGCATGACTGGAAACCCACTTTGGGTGAAGCAGGGGCGCTTCTGCCAAGGCTTTGCATGGTCACTGCAGAAGGAAAGGCGTTTGGGAAGACAGGGACCTCCTCCTGCTCCAAACTGTAGCCTCAGGAGCACCTACGTGGTGTTTTATATTAATGTAAGCCCCGCCCGGAGCCCTGCGGCCCCGCCCCGCGGAGCCACCTACGGGGCCCCGGGGGCCGGGCGATGCTAATGAGGGCTGCCGGGCCCCGCAGCCTCCCGGGCGGCTGCAGCGGGCCCGGGCCGGGGAGCGCCGCCATGGCCACGGCCGGGGCGCTGGCTGGCCTGGCCGCGGGGCTGCAGGGCCCCCGGGCGGTGCCCGGCGCGGACTCGGACTCAGACACGGACTCGGAGGACCCGGGCGCCCGCCGCGGCGCGGGCGGGCTGCTCCGCTCGCAGGTCATCCACAGCGGCCACTTCATGGTGTCGTCGCCGCACAGCGACTCGCTGCCCCGGCGGCGGGCCCGGGAGGGGCCCGTGGCGCTCGCCGACTTCGGGCCGCGCAGCATCGACCCCACACTCACCCGCCTCTTCGAGTGCATGAGCCTGGCTTACAGGTGAGGGCGGCGCCGGGACCCGACGGCCCCGGCCCTCCAGACGGGACCGCGCGCCGAGGCCCCGGACACCCGGCCCGGTCCCGCGCCCTGGTCTCCGACTGCCCTGCCCTCGGAGACTCCGGCCACCTCCTGGACACCCTCTCCCCGCGCCCGCCCGAGAGCGTCCTCGGACCCTGGCCCAGCCTGCTGATCCCAATCGGGCCTGCGTGCCTGCCGGTTCCCAGGTTCCCATCCTCAGCACCAGCGCTCTGCCCAGGGCGCAGACCTCCACCGCGGCCCCCTCCCCATGCCCGCTCCTCTCTCCATCCCCATTCCCATCCCCATCCCCAAAGAGACGCCAGACACTCCCTCGCGCTCCTGGGGTCCTAGGCCATCCTGCCACTCCCACCCTCCACCCGGGGGCCCCTCCACGCGACCACCTGCAGCCCCGGCCCACACCCACTCTATTCCTGCGCCCTCGCCGTGCGCCTGGCGTCCGCGGATGTCCCGATCCATAGCCAATTGTCGATCGAAACCCAGTCTCTCATCCTGCACAGCCCCCACCCCAATTGCTGGGGCACCTGTTTTTGATCTGCGGGGTCGAGGGTGGCTGGAGGGGGTGCCCCAGGCTGGAGAGGGTGGCTGGAGGGGGTGCCCCAGGCTGGAGAGGGTGGCTGGAGGGGGTGCCCCAGGCTGGAGAGGGTGGCTGCAGGGGGTGCCCCAGGCTGGAGAGGGTGGCTGCAGGGGGTGCCCCAGGCTGGAGAGGGTGCCCACGGGTGGGCGCAGCTCGAAAAGGTGCCCCGCTGTCGCCTCCGGGCAGGGGGTGCCGCGAGCCGGAGGGGCTGGTTCCAGGAGGCCTGGGCTCGCCTTCCCGGTCTCTTGGAGGCGGAGCGCCTAATCCTGCCCAGATCAGAGCGCGCCGGCCGCCCAGCTCCAGCGCCATGCCCGCGTCCCAGGGGAGGGCGCGAACCCCGGTCCTGGCCCGGTGCCCCGGAGCAAAGTTCCCGGGAGCTGAGAGGCCAGGATAAATTATCAACCGAAAACCGTACGGGATGAAGGAGGGGCGGGGGCGGCCGGCTTTGATCTTTTCTCTGCAAAGATTCCGCTTCCTCCGAGACACTCCGCCCCTTCAGAGAACGGTTGTCTACCGATCGATCAGCACTGGCTGCTCCGACCCGGAGCCGGAGCCGGAGCCCGAGCTGGGGTGGGAATTGCGGGGGAGTGTTGCCCACTCCCAACAGCTGCCCCGCAGCCGCGACCCCATTGGCTGGAGGCGTTGTAACCTTGGCCCTCAAGCTCTGGCCCCGGGCCCGGGTCATGTTGCAACCTGACCGTCTCAGGCGCCAGACCAATGTGGAAAGTTCAAATTCCCATCCCTCCCCCCACCCCTCCTACCCCCACCCTCGTATCACACCCCGCCTGGGCAGGCCATCTAAGGTCCTAGTACACCAGGTGCCGGCACCCCTCCTCCCCCAGGGCCCCCCCACTTCTCACCCATTCTTAACTTCAGCTTCCCGGGTTATATTACACACACCTCTCTCTCTGTCCGGGCTGGCTAACGCCCACCCCTAACCCCAGACCATGGGTGACCAAAACGGGGAGGTTCGGAGGAGGTGGCAAGGTAGGAGGCAGAGCACATTCCAAGAGCTGCCCCCACTGAGAGGCTGACTGGAAGCTGGTGTGACTCCAGTCAGGGGCAGCTGGGATGGAGAGAGAGCTGTGCTTTCTCCCTAAACAACCAGGAGACTCACTCTCTCAGGCTGCCCTGGTTGGCCTTATGCTCCAGGGACGAGAGTGGAGCCTTTGGGTTCCCCCATTTGGTAGAGAGAGAAAAAACACTGAGGCTCAGCTTGGGATTGTGTTTTAGCCCTTTAGACCCCTCATTATTGGGGCTCCCTGGAGGGAGAGCATTGGGGAAGCAATCTCTAGGCCGGAGTCTCTGGTGTCCCAAGAGAGTGGGTAGATGGGAAGGGACAGCGAGGCAATGGGTCCAGAGGTGTTGGGAGGGACTGGCCAGCTGGGCTGGAGGAGAGCCTGTGGGAGCCTGGCCAGCTTTCACCTCAGACTGGCAGGTGGGTGGAGAAGGGACTTTTCTAGGAGGAGCCCCATGTTCCATGGTTCTTTGGGTGGAAATACAGGGAGGCAGGTTCTGGGAGTCCCAAGCATACACTTTGTCCATGGTCAGAGCCATGGAAAGAATGGCCTCAGGGAAATGGGGGAGCGAGCAGGACCCTGTCTGGGAGACCATGTGTGGGAGTATGGGGAACTGAACTAGGAGTTCTGTTCCCCATCCCATCCCCAAGCTTTCCAGATTTTCTCCTGGTCTTAAGAAGTCCTTGAACCCTGGCTTCAGGCTTTTTGCTTCAGGTTGCCCCCACCACCACCCCCTACCCCGGAGCCAACAAGTTCATCACAGACTTTCCTCCTGGGCTTAGATGCTATCACTGAATCCTCTCCTCTAGCCTTACCTGGCCACAACACTATACCCTAGCAGTGTTTCCCAAAGGGTGGTACGCATACCCCCAGGAGTACGGGAAGAGTTCAGTGGGGGTACACGTTGCACCGGAGTTTGGTGGGGGTATGCACTGCACCGTGCTTAGCTGCGCCTAATTCTACATTCTCATGAGTACGAGGGGTACTCAGTGTTATGAAAATTGTAGAAGGGGTACACATATGTCAAAAGTTTGGGAAACACTGAAGGAAAGGCAGGCAGGCTGGAGGTGGGCACTGGGTGACCAGAGGGGGCCCCATGGGAGGTTGCTGGGATACAGGCAGGGGCAATAAGCTTAGGAGGCCCCCCACAACCCTCCGGGTGCCACAGAAGCTGGCCCAAGATGTGTCTGAGTGCTCTCCCATTTCTCCGGACAGATGGTGTTTATCTAACTTAGGAGGGTGGGGGGCCAGCCGGCAGGCCTGTGCGCCTGTGTTATGTACTCTCTTTGGGTAATGAGGCCTGATGTGCCCTAGGGTGGCAGTTCACCCCTCTCCCTATTCCAAAGTAAACACAGGAGCCTGGAGACCAGAGAGGAGAGGAGAGCCAGTGACCTGTGCACCTAAGGGGCTGCAGGAGTCAGACTGCCACCCACCTGTCCCTTACCCCCTGGATTAGAGCGAGGCCCCTCGACAGAGCAGGCCTGGTGTTCTGAAAGAATAAGCCTTGAGGCCTCAGCCCTCTGTGTGGAAAAGGGTTGGATAAGGTGGGCCAGAAGGGACTGGTATACAACCCTGGCTTGTGGACTGCGAGGAGACAGGGGACGAGCAGGGGTCTAAGACCCTGAACATCTTGACCTCCTAGGTCAGCTCCCTGGAGGTGGCAAACTTGGCCTGTGCCCAGAGGACCCTGAGAGGCAAGCTCCTCATCTGTGCTGAGCCTTTTCACCTCATGAATGTGATTGACCGCTAGGGTTAGGTTAAGGGTCAGGATGCTGCCTCCTCGTTGCCCACCATTCCATCATCCTAGATGCCTTCCTTTGGATCGGATTGGTATTGTCTTGGGCACACCCCTGAGAAGGGGCATACCTTCTAGCTCAGTCCTAGATTGCCATTCTAGGATTTGGGGCTGGGCAGATACCAGGAGGGCAATGAAAAGGCAGTGGCTGGCTGCTTGGAGGCTACCTCTGGTGGAGAGGCTTCCTCTGCTCGCCAGACAAACCTTACCCATCCCCTTGACCTAGAGATCCAGCAAGACTGGTGAAAGAAAGAAAGAAAGAAAGAAAGAAAGAAAGAAAGAAAGAAAGAAAGAAAGAACCCCACAGGGTCTGGGTGAGTCTCTGCCATATACTTGGGCATGGCCCTCTCCCTTCCTGATCCTCAGTTCCCTTCAGTAACAACAGTATCTAGCTGGCCTACAAGACAGTTGCTTGTAAGGCCACTGGATAGTGTTATGAAGATTAAGCTGATAAGCAGGCTCAGTCCTGGCTCTAGTTCTGGTAGCAGATTAACAAGCAGATCTCACAAAGAACACAAGGTCCCCTGGTGGGGACCTGGGAGGGTATTTTATTACGTTTTTTGTTAATCTTCACCTGAGGATATGTTTTCATTGATTTTTAGAGTGGAAAGGAGGGGGAGAAACAGAGAAACCTTGATGTGAAAGAGACCCATCAATCGGTTGCCTCCCTCACACACCCCAGGGTCGGCAGCATCCTGACCCTAAACCTAACCCTAGCGGTCAATTAAATTCATGAGGTGAAAAGGTTCAGCACAGATGAGGAGCTTGCCTCTCAGGGTCCTCTGGGCACAGGCCAAGTTTGCCACCTCCAGGGAGCTGTCCTGAGTGCTCTCCATTGAACCTGGGACCACCATTGAACCTGGGGCCCTTCAGTCCGTGGGCCTATGCGCTATCCTTTGATCCAAACCGGCTAGGGCTGAGAGGGTATTTTAAAGCCTGACTTTCAAGGTAGGAATTTCAGGCAGGTTATAGTGAGGGGCAGGATGTGAGTGGGTCTCTCAAATTGCCCTCCATAGATGAGTGCCTAGTGCTTGTGTACAACCAGCCTCTGCAGACGCCCCTTTCCCCACCCTCAGCCCTAACCCAGCCCTCTCCCTCTGATAGTGGTAAGCTGGTGTCTCCCAAGTGGAAGAATTTCAAAGGTCTCAAGCTGCTCTGCCGAGACAAGATCCGCCTCAACAACGCCATCTGGAGAGCCTGGTATATCCAGTGTGAGTGGGTACCATGGGCCACCCCAGCCCAAGAGCTGTGGGAGGGCGTGGGGGTGGGAAATGGCTACCCAGGAATCCCAGCTTGCACCAACAGAGTGTTTTGGGGAGTATCAGCACAAGCACCCCTGAACAGCTTCTGACCCTCAGAGAGTCTTGGCGAGTGACCCTGGCACTCTCTAAGAGTGCTCTCCATTGTAGTGTTGGGCACAACAGAAGTCACCCCTGGGAAGTCCTAAGTTGGCCTGAGATTTGGGAAACCGTTTAAGACTCATTCTGCAGTAGTGGAGCCAGGTGCTTCCAATGCCAGGTTAGAAAGAAGCGTTAGACACTGTCTGGGCCAATTCCATCACTTTGCAAAGCCTCCTGCACGGCTCTCTTCCAGCCTTTCACTAAAGTCCTTACTGAACTCTCACCAAGTGACCCCATGGAGATTTGGGGGGATGGGGCCCAGAGAGGCTACGTGGTAGAGTGGAAGAACTTCAGAGTCACTCAGAGCTGGTTTCCCACCCTGTTCCTGTCACTTGCTGGCTGTGTGACTGCAGGCAAGTTGTCTAGGCTCTCTGAACCTATTTCCTCATTTCTAAAATGAGGCCAATAGCCCTACTTTTCATGGTTGGTGTGGGGATAACGGGTATGAACAAGCCTGGCACAAAGTGCTCAGTAAATGATGGATGGTGGAAACTGAGGTCCCCTTGAGATCATAGTCATTCATTTAGGGATACCAGGCCTCTTCTCCTTCCCCCTGGCAGGACAGCAAAGGCTGAGAACTATCAGACTAGTTGGCCCCACCTTGTCCAGCTTAGGTAGGTCCTGCTGCAGGATCAAAGGCTGTGCTGAGCTGGGAACACATAGCCCAGGAGGAACCAGTATTCTCTGTACTGGCCCCAAGAGATCCCACCTAAATAGAGAGAGTGTGTGTGTTGGGTTATTATTCATCTGTGTGCCCAGCACTTTCCTAAATCGTCTTAATTGAGGCTTCCTAGCATCCCTGAGAGATGGGTATTATTACCCCCATTTTATACATGAGCACGTGAGGCCCAAAATGCAAGTGACTTGATCTGGCCACGGAGCATAAAAGTAGCGGAGCTGGGAAGTCCAGGGCTCTCCAACTCCGAGCCCAGTGCTCCTTTTATTGAATCCTGCTGGACCTCACCCGAGAATGGGCCTGACCAAACCAGGGAGCTGTAGGCCAGGGCAGTGGTCGGCAAACTGCGGCTCGCGAGCCACATTCGGCTCTTGGCCCCTTGAGTGTGGCTCGTCCACAAAATACCACGTGCGGGTGCGCACGTACAGTGCGATTGAAACTTTGTGGCCCATGCGCAGGAATCGGTTTTCGGCTCTCAAAAGAAATTTCAATCGTTGTACTGTTGGTATTTGACTCTGTTGACTAATGTGTTTGCCGACCATTCAACCAGGGGAATCAGTATCCCTATCTGTCTCCCCCTTTCTACAAAGCTGGATGGGGTGCAAACCCAGGCTCCTCACCCAGACAGACTGTGGTCTGCAGCTGTTGTACAAGTTGTTAGAAGGACCCCAAGTTCTGAGTCATGCGAAGGTGGGTTTGAGTCAAGTTCTAGTATGCCCCGCTATGTGAACTTTGTAAAGTCCCCAGCCTCCCCTCGCCGAAGCTTGCTCATCTATAAGGCAGGCATGATAATAGGTCTTCCTGCTGAGGTCCGCTGTGAGTTTTCAGTGTGATCACATCTCAGCACTAGGCAGTCACACACACGGGCTCCCTGAGAGCAAACCCTGGGGTCTATCTCTATTGCTGCGATAACAGCAAGAGCATAGACAGGCAGAGAATAAATGTCAGGGCTCCCCCTCCTCCCTGAGCACCAGAGATTTGGGGGTGGGCTTCAGAAAACGAGGGGGGAAATGACTGCTGGAGGGCTGCCCGGCTCATCCCCCAGGCACCTGCCACACCCCTCTGCAGGCTCCTGGCCTCAGAACCCCTTCCTTTCCCCAGACTCATCTCAGTTCCCTCTGAACTCCCAGAGCACTGTGCCCTGTCATGGGCAGAACCTCCACCTGGCATCAGCTCATGTTATGTGTGTGCTTTCCTCCCTCGACCTCCAAGCTGTGAGTTCCCTGTGTCAGCCCTGGATTCAGACCCAGCTGTTTTCCCAGCGTAGGTGCAGGGGCTAGGCTGCTGCATGAATGGATGAGTTTCTCATTGTTAAATAAAGCCTGCCCCACCTCCAGGTCACTGCCCTTTTGTCCAGAGCACAGTGTCCCTGGGTGGGGGAGGAGAGAGTAGGCTGGGCCTGCTCAGCCCTGACTCTCTGGGAGCCCTGGGCAAACTTACCCTTTTCTCCTGCTCATTTCCTCATCTGGAAAGCCAGGGACAGGTGCTTTTTGAGACCCTTATGCCCCTGGAGTCCACATACCTAAGGGCTTTCCTTTTGTCTTCTGTCCAAGCAGGCTCAGCAATCCTCCTCAGTCTCATAGGAATCTCATTTTAGAGAATGTCCTTTGAGTCAGAACTTTGTTGACGGTCCCAAGAAATGTCATGTTCAGGTGATCCCCCTCCTCTGTGTCAATAGTCCCAGAGGCACTTCACTCAGGGCTTCAGCGGATGGGCCCCCATGGACACCCCTGAAGTCCTTTGTGTCAAGAATATCAGAAAAAGTCACTGCTCAGGGTTTTGAAGTCCTGTGTGCCAACCTCTGTGTCAGATGCAGGGATTCTGGGCTAAAGGGCACAGCTCCTGCCTGCACTCCCAGCGGGGAGGCCGGCATTCAAAGAAATGGCGGAGGCAGGTGAGGATGGAGGCAGGCCTAACCAGAGAGGTTCAGAGGAGGAGAGGTTTTCTGGAAGGGGAGCTGCTCTGGGCAATCAAGGGAGGGGCTTTCCATGTAGAATAAAAACAGAGGTTAGCCGAAGCCAGTTTGGCTCAGTGAAGAGTGTTGGTCTGCGGACTGAAAGGTCCTGGGTTTGATTCCGGTCAAGGGCATGTACCTTGGTTGAGGGCACATCACCAGTAGGGGGTGTGCAGGAGGCAGCTAGTCGATGTTTCTCTCTCATTGATGTTTCTAGCTCTCTATCCCTCTCTCTTTCTCTCTCCTCTGTAAAAAAATCAATAAAATATATTTAAAAACAAACAAACAAACAAACAAAAAACAGAGGGTAGTCTGGTGGGGGGAGCAGGGAGGAGCTGCCTGGCTTCCAGGTGGGGCATTAAGGAGACAGAAAGGCCGGAAAAGCAGTGGAGCTAGACCTGGAGGGTTTGGAAGCCATTCAGGGGTGTGGACTTCACCATGGAGGTTTAGGGAGCCCTGGAGAGGTCCAGGCCTGACCGCACTGTAGGAAGAATTGACCTGGCCGCAGCAGGACGTGGGCTAGAGAGGGTGAGACTGGAGTCAGAGAGGTCTGGATGAGAAATGACAACAGACCAGCCGGTTACCGTGAGAGTGGGGGAGGGGGGAGGGGACACTGGAAGAAATGCCACACATCCTCAGGATTGAGACGGCTAGTCCATGGATTAAACAGGACCTGGGAGTCAGTGCTGGCAGTCCAGAGGAGGCACGGGCTGGAGAGGGAATGTCCCAGACATCTGAGAGTGACACGTTTTGGGACATCCTAGTGTAGGGTCCCTAGCAACTGGGAAATGGGTCTGAAGCTGGAAAGGGGCAGGATGAGCGTGGTTGGGAGGTGGCCTTGGGGGCAAATGCTGAGAACAGAGGTGACGATGAGACTGGGAGGTACAGAAGTGGAGGTGGCAAGTGGCGTGCTTGTTCTAGAGTTTGAAGAGAAAGCAAAGGAGTGAAGGGGGAAGCAAAGGGGTTAGCTTGTTGGGTAGCATAGGGAAGGGAAAGTCTGGGAGGTAAAGGAGAACCTGGAATGTGTTTAGAGGCAAAAGGAAAAGGAGAGAGATCAGCATTGGAGACCGGGAAGGGAGTGGAGGAGGTGAAAAGGGGGCTTGGGTAGGTGGCCTGGAGTAGACACGGGGTGGTTCTCTGAGATCACACTGGGCTGTGCCAAGGAGCCTGAGGCAAGGGCCAAGGGCTCGGGGCCCTTGGCCTGCCAATCTGACCGGGATGTTCTTGAGGCCAATCTGACCGGGATGTTCTTGAGGCAGCTCACTCGCTCCCTGTGGCCCCAATCCCGTTCAGCCAGCATTGCTTTCACACCTCCTGGGTTGGGTTGGTTTCAGAGGGTTGCACAGAAGACGGAGATGAAGTCCTGCTAGAGAAGAAGGCAAGAAGGCTTCCTAGAGGAGGTGACACTTAATCTGAACATCCAAGGCCAGGCAGCATTTTTAAGGATGCACCTCAGTCCCAGTCTTCTGGGGAGGGTGAAAGCTAAGGGAGCTGAGCATCCCTGACCAGGCCCCCTTCTTTAGATGTGGAGAGGAGGAAGAGCCCCGTTTGTGGCTTTGTGACCCCCCTGCAGGGGCCTGAGGCTGATGCGCATCGGAAACCGGAGGTAGGTGAGACTAAGGGGGACCACCGCCCACCGGCCTCCTCCCCAAACCCGGCCCCTCCCTCGGACCCCCGCTGCACTGGGCGGGAGGGGCCAACAGAAGGGGATTGGGTGAGGGGTGAGATCAGTGCTGCCCCTCGCTCTGAGCCCCCTCCCGGTCTTCCCCAGGCTGTGGTCCTGGAAGGAAACTACTGGAAGCGGCGCATCGAGGTGGTTTTGCGCGAGTACCACAAGTGGCGCATCTACTACAAGAAACGGGTCAGTGGGGGACCCCGGGGGACGGCCGGTGCTGGCCTCTGCTGCTCTTGGAAGAGCCCACGGAGGAGCCCCCGCCCTCCGCTAAGACCCAGCCTGACAGCGCCACCGTGTGGCCATAGGATCTTCTCGCAGCCTCCTTACTTCCCCGGGAGGAGGAGCTCCTGAAGGGAAGTGGGGGTCCCTTTGATTTGGTGGCGCTTCTGAGTAGAGGAGGCCTTGGCTGGGAGTGATGGAGGAGGGGCAAGGAATCCAGGGTCCGCGTCTGTGTGTTCCTGCAGCTCCGTAAGTCCAGCAGAGAAGGGGACCTCCTGGCCCCAAAACAGGTGGGTGTTCCCTGGACCCAGAGAATTAACAGCGTCCCTCTGGGTGGGCAGGGCAGTGGCGAAGCAGGGAGGTGTGAGGGTGGAACATGAGGGAAGACCCTAAACATTAAGGCATGGCCTCTGTCCTCTGGCTGGTTAATTGAGCCCTCCTCACCTGGCAGCAGTGGTGGGAAGACCCTAAGGCTCTGGTTGACTGAGCAAGTGGAGGGGAGGCACGGGGGAATACAGGGTCCTAAAAACTACCCTCCCATCCCTGGCAGGAACAAATATAGGAGGCAGGAGGTGGTACCCATATCTCCCCATCTAGCTCCTATGGGCAGTTGTTAGAGGCCAAGGGGGTGACCCTAGTCTTCCAGGCAGTCAACTGGGCCCACCAGGGAGAGGTGAGGACTGTGCAGAGAGAGGCCGTCTGGCTGGCTGACATCCCCCCAGGCAAGGGGCGATATGGAAGGGCCAGGGGAAGTGGGAGACCCCTGTGTCCCCAGTCTAGGGAGGAGGAGGAGCCATGGAGCCCTCAGGCTGCTACCGCCGGCTCTGTCTCCCCAGGTGGAGGGGGGATGGCCGCCACCAGAGCGATGGTGCGAGCAGCTCTTCTCCAGCGTGGTGCCCGTGCTGCTGGGGGGCCCGGAGGAGGACCCCGGCGGGCGGCAGCTGCTGGACCTCGATTGCTTTTTGTCCGACATATCGGACACACTCTTCACCATGACCCAGCCCAGCCCCACGCCCCTGCAACTGCCCCCTGAGGACGGTGAGGGCCTGTCCCCCGGAGAGGAGGCCTGTGAGAATCCAGGCAGCCGAGGGAGGGTGGCCGGGAACAGCTGTCCCCACTCCACCCTGCCTGCTGCTCCTGACATCGCCACTGCCCCCTGCAGCCTACGTGGGCAATGCTGACATGATCCAGCCGGAACTGACGCCTCTGCAGCCCAGCCTGGATGACTTCATGGAGACCTCAGGTGGGGCACGCCCCTCCCCTGGGCTGGGAGGGCAGGGTCAGTGCAGGAGAGCCCCGGGTTGACCTCAGGCCGGTTCTATGCCCCTCCGGGAGGGCAGATGGTCTGAGTGACTTCGGAAAGATTTTCCTGGTGTCCCTTTGTCCAGCCTTGGGACGAAACTGGTGTGGTTTAGGTGAGAGCAGGGCCAGACCTCGGTAGGGATCAGGGGACCAGGGTCATTGAAGCTTCAGCCTCTGGGAGCTGCCGGGAAAGCGGTGGATGCTGGGACTCTCTCAGGGGAGAGACGGGACTGTATCTGTTTGAATCTATTTATTTACATAATTCGTTAAAAAAAAACAACAAAACTATTTATTAAAGAACATTTCAAACACACAAACAGAGAGTTCGATAAACCCTCATGCAACGATCACTGATTTCAACATTTATCAGCTCTTGGTCAGTCTTATTTTATCTAGACCTCACCCACTTCTCTCCTTCCATGTTATTTTGAAGGAAATTTCAGGGATTATATCTGGTAAAGCATTTTAAAATATATATATTTTTTATTGATTTTGTACAGAGAGGAAGAGAGAGAGATAGAGACTTAGAAACATCGATGAGAGAGTGTCATCGATCAGCTGCCTCTTGCACACCCCCCACTGGGGATATGCCCGCAACCAAGGTACATGCCCTTGACCGGAATCGAACCAGGACCCTTCAGTCCCCAAGCCGACGCTCTATCCATTGAGCCAAACCGGTCTTGGCTGGTAAAGCATTTTTTTTTTTTAAGTTGTATGTTTCCCTCGCCCCCCCCTCCCCCTGAACCCCAGGGCCACCAGGTCACAAAAGTATGTCCTTCCAGAGATGCTCATGTCTCTATAAAATAAGCACCCACAATAGACTCTTCCTCACATTGCTTTTCTTCACTTAGCTATGGATCCTGGAGACCACCCCTGAGATTCAGACATTGAGGGGCCTTCATAGCCAGTTAGTGGTCAGGGAGACATCTGGTCTCAGCCAAGGCCTAGGGGGCAGAAGGGGCACTCCTGGGATAAAGGCTTAGCTTCGGTGACCCCCTTCCCTCCTTCCCCACGGGGTCCCCGGCCTATCAGTCAAGAGGTGGAGGCCTATGGGGCGGGGACTAGGGAATGAGGAACCACCCCCACCCCTGCCTCAGCTCTGGACAGAGGTGGGGGCAGAAGTGTTGATGGCAGTGCCCTGGGAGCAGACCAGCCGGGGAGGGCAGCCGCCCTGTCTGGGCACACAGACCCCTGCCACAGGTAGGAGCTCAACTGCCCCACCCTGGGATCTGGGCAAAACCTGGGGCCAGGAAATGACTTCTCTCAGCCTAGGGTGGCTACCGGAGTGGGGATGGGGAGCAAGTATGGGTGGGCTGTGGTAAGGGGTGTCACGCAGAAGAGGTGGCTATGTGGCCCCCTCCGGCGCTCTGTGCGCTTGGAAGGCAAGGAGCACTGGGGCTACCGTGGCTGCCGCTGTGATTGTCCCCAAGAGCTCCTCCCTTGAGGGGGCTGGTGAGGGGCGGGTTCAGTGAGGGGAAGGGGCTTGGTGAGGGGTGCTCAGGGAAGAAAAGGGAGCTTGGATGAGAGAGGGGCTCAGAGAGAGGACGGTGGGTCAGTGGAGGGAACCGAGGCTAGGGAGGGACCCAGTGGGTGGCTAGGGCTAGCAAGCAGCTTCTCTCGAGGCTGGGTGGGGACATGCCCACAATCTCAGATAAGGGGGTGGTGGTGACTCAGTGATGAGTTGGGCTCGCAGCTCCATGAGGCCTGCCGAGCCCTGTGGAGACAGCAACAGCATGGTGCAGGGGCTGCTCCGTGGCCCTCAGCATCCTGGGGCCAGGCCCAGGTCAAGGCTGGCTCTAGAGCCCAGGCTTCAAGGGGTGAAGTGAGGAGACCTATAGGCCATAGGGGAATGGAGGACCAGGGATTGCTCACCCTTTGCCCCCTAGTCGTTCATTGAAAGGAGGCGGCAGTTCAGTAAGAATACCTCTTATGACTGTGGGGCCACGAACACACACACACACACACACACACACACACACACACACACACGGGCACAGGGCAGATATGCACACACCAAGCACCTCACAATAGGGCAGGTACACACAGACTTACAGCTACAGACAGTGGGACAGACAGGGAGGGAGACAGATGCTGCCTGAGACCGTGCACTGATTTGCGGAGCCAGCTGCTCTGTCACATGTGAGTCCCAGAGTCAGCAGAGATGTGTACACACAGGTTTGATGCCCATCAGGCTCAAGGTTCGGTGTGGTCTTCTCCGTCTCATTCCTGGGTCCCCTCTAAGGGGGCCTTCGGGGCAGAGGTCTTACTAGCTCCCTTGGCCTGGGGGGCTGGGGCCTGCCCAAGGCCAGTGGGGTCGGGTCTGACCAGACAGGGAGGCCTTGGGAGCTGGTGCAGACTGAAAGCGGACCAGGGTCAGAGAAAGGTGCCCGGAAGGGAGCGGGTGGGCAGGCGGCACCCATGCCCGGGATGTGGTTAGGCCACAGGCAGCTGCTTCCCAAAACCAGAATAGCCTGGGGCTTACACAATCTGTACCTCAAACAATCTGACTGCCCCCGACCCCCAGTTCTTCCTGGCTTTCCAGAACCCCTCACTGCAGCCCCCTCTCTGAGCCCATCCTCTGACCCCTGCTGTCACCCCCCTTAGCTCCTTCACCCCACTCCTGGATTCTACTATCGAGGTCCCATTTGTTGACTTTCCAACAGACCTTGTCCCAGACACACTGACCTCCTGACCCTTCTTACCCCTAATTCACCTCTTGAACTTGAGTCACTCTGGGGCTCCTCCCTTGGACTCGCCCCTTCCCCTCCCTGACATACTCCATTACCCTCCCCCACATCAAGTTCCCCAGCAGGGCTGGTAGCAGGAGCAGACAGAGGGAGGCCCAGCCCTGGGGACGGGAAAGGGTGGCCTCATGAGCCAAGTGAGGTGCTTTGGGCACAGGGCAGACACAGTCTCCTGCTGTCTCCCACTCGGGCCCATCCCACCCGGGCCCATGTAGCTGCTTCCCCTGAGTGAGACAGAAACTCTCACGGTTTCACAATCTCCTGTGGAAGCGCCCCCCTCCCTCCTGTCCCAGCCCAGCCTGGGGACAGGGCACGAGGCCCGCTCTCCTCCCACAGCTTCCAGCTGCCACGGCCTTAGCCCTAACTGCCACCACCCTGTGTGTCTGAATTACAGATTTCTTCACCAACTACCGCCCCCCTCAGACTGCCACGCCTTCAAACTTCCTGGAGCCCCCCAGCTTCGGTCCCATGGCTGACTCCCTTTTCAGCAGTGGGATCCTGGGCTCAGAGGCGCCCCCCGCCTCCTCGGGCATGGCCTTCCTCTCAGGGCATAACCACCAGCAGGTGAGTTCAACCCACCCCACCCAGCCCTGCCTAGCTCACCTGCCCATGTCCAGGAGGTATTCTGGGTACTTTCTGAGGGCCCAATCCTGTGCTTGTTTGGTCCACTGGGTGGTACTGGAGGGGAGAACGATCCTGGGAGGGTGCCGTTCAGCGGGAGAGGAAAGCTCCTCATGAAGCAGAACTGACCAGACTGCTGGGGGGAGTCAGGCTGAGGACAGGAGGGGCATGGAGCAGGCACCCCCAAGGGCTGGGTTGCTGTGGAAGGCTCTCAGGAGGGCAGGGAGTTCAGGGCCTTAGTGTACAGTTGGGGTTTGGACAGAAGAGACCAGTAGAGGGTAAGTCAGATGGGAGGAGAAGCTCAAACGAGGGCCTGGAGGCAGAAAACTGAACATGTGTGTCTAGGAAACAGTGACTACCATTTTGGCTCAAGAACTCCCAGACCCAATTCAGACATTGTCTCCCTGCTGCTTGGTTAGATGCCTTTCCCTCCATCATCAGACTTTTCAGGCACTGATGTAGTTATTCGTGAGGGGTCTCTCTCCTGGAATAGACAGTGAGCTCCTTGCTGGAAGAGCTATGTTGTGCTCACCACTGCATCTTCCATACCTACCACTGTTCAAACAGCTCTAGGTAAATGATTGCCCAATGATGGAGCAAGTGAGTGAATGAATGAGTGTATGTGTGGATTGGTCTGTTGGTGAATGGATAGATGGGTTGCAGATGTGGCTAGACACTTAGATGAGTTGGTGTATATATAGGTAGGTGAGTGGTTGGTTGGATGGATGGAGGAATTCATAGATGAAAGAATAGTTTGGTGGATCAATGAATGGGCTAGTGGGTGGATGCGTGGCTAGTCAATGTATGGTGGATGAATGAAGGAAGCATAGATGGTTGGATGGATTGGTGAATAGGTTAGTACCTGGTGGGCTGGTAAAAAGATGAACTCAGAGCTTAGAGATGAGAGAATAAATAGGTAGGGGGATGCATGGATGGAAGAATGGATGCAAAAATTAGTTGGTGAATGAATGAAAGGTCAGGAAGACTGATGCTCTTTCTCATGCCTCATTTATGCATAAATGTGTTCCACTCCCTACCTTCATTAGATTATAATTCCCCTGCTGTGTGGATCAGAGGGAAGGGACCATTTCTCTTATGTCTCCCAGGGCCCAGTCCAGAGCCAGGGCAGGAGGCTGCCTGGGTGGCTATACAGGCCAGCTCTCTCCCCTGCTCTCTGTCTGTCCCCCCAACCAGGCTCGGAGAAGCTGCCCTGGCTCCCTGGACTCCAGTGTCTTCCTGAGCTCTGACTTCCTCCTTTCTGAAGACCCCAAGCCTAAACTCCCTCCCAGTCCCACACCCCCACCCCTCCTCCAATACCCTGCCCCTGCCAAAGGGCCTGGCCCGGAGCCCTGTCCCCCACCCCTCTTCCCTTCCATGGCCCCACCCGCTGCTGTGCTGCAGGAAGAGCCTCTCTTCTCTCCCAGATTCTCCTTCCCAACAGTCCCTCCTGCGTCAGGAGGCTCCCCACTGCCTGCTCCCACAACCTTCCCACCTACCCCACAGTCTGGCACAGGCCCTGCCCCCACCCACTTCCCCATGGACCTTCTATCCTCGGGGTATCCAGAGCCCCTGTTTGGGCCTCACTTCACAATGCCTCAAGGTGTGCAGCCCAGAGGCAAGCCCCCTACCCCATCCCCTAGGGAGCGGAAGCCCAGCCCTCGGACCTTGGCCCCTGCCATTGCTGGGGGCAACAATTCTTGCCTCACACAGCTCCTCACAGCAGGTGAGATAGAAGGGGCAGGGTTGACAGAGGGTGAGATGGGAACCAAATGTGGAAGTGGGGAGCCTATGGGTTCAGAGGGTAAAGGTTAAGCGGCAGACTCATCTGGGGGAGACAGGGTGGTGAGGAATTAAGGACATGAACCTTGAACCCGAAAGGAGTGTGGGCTATTAGGAGTGGAAAGATGGGGTCTTAGGAGATAACTCTGAGAGAACCGTCACAGTCTGCTTGTACGCAGCCAAGCCTGAGCAAGCCCTGGAGCCACCTCTTGTGTCCAACGCCCACCTGCGGCCCCCAAAATCCCGGGTAAGATGGCAGACCCTGGGAGTGGAGGGGAGCCTCAGAGCTTCACCCCAACTTTCCATTCTTCTCTACCTGAGAGCTTCACCCCAACTCTCCACCCTTCTCTTCAGGAGACGGTCCCTGAATTCCCCTGCACCTTCCTTCCCCCGACTCCGGCCCCCACACCACCCCGGCCACCTCTGGGCTCGGCCACACTGGCCCCTCCCAGGCCCTTGATTGCCCCCAAAGTAGAGCGGCTGTCACCCCCAGCACCCAGCGGTAAAGAGGGGTTGCAGGGATTGGAGGGAGGGGAAGGAAGAAGGGGGGCTATATCTGGGGCCAGGACGAGAGGGACAGGTCAATGGGACCTTCTTTCCTGTGTTGGTTTGTCTGTGGGTCTGTCTGTCTCTGCCTCAGGCGGTGAGCGGCGGCCGTCCGGGGAGCTTAACTCCATGCCGGGCCCAGGGACTCTGAGTGTCCGAGTCTCTCCGCCTCAGCCCATCCTAAGCCGGGGTCGTCCAGACAAGGTGGCACTATCCCCTCACCCTAAGACCTCTTTGCTACCCTACGCCCTCCCACACTCCTTCCTAGGCTCACCCCACTTTTTGTCCCTGCCCCTCCCCTCCCTGCCAAGACTGAAAACCGGCGCATCACACACATATCTGCGGAGCAGAAGCGGCGCTTCAATATCAAGTTGGGATTTGACACCCTGCATGGGCTGGTGAGCACGCTCAACACCCAGCCCAGCCTCAAGGTGAGCCCCCAACCTAGGCTGGTACCCGCCTCTTCATGAACCCCCTACATAAGACCAAACCTCAGGACCCTCCAGATACCTGGTTGCCTCCTCCCGCCTCCCCAGGGCCTGAGTGGGTCACAGCACCTGACCCCACACTGGTGATGCCCACAGGTGAGCAAAGCAACGACGCTGCAGAAGACGGCCGAGTACATCACCATGCTGCAGCAGGAGCGGGCGGCCTTGCAGGAGGAGGCCCAGCAGCTACGGGACCAGATTGAGGAGCTCAATGCTGCCATTAAGTAGGCAGAAACCGGCAGGTGCTGGGGCGAGGGGGGCCAGTTACCTGAATCTCAACCCCTGACTCTCTCCATGCCCCCAGCCTATGCCAGCAACAGCTGCCGGCCACTGGGGTGCCCATCACTCACCAGCGTTTCGACCAGATGCGAGACATGTTTGATGACTATGTCCGGGCCCGCACGCTGCACAACTGGAAGTTCTGGGTAGTATCCTCACTTTGCCAGCGGCTGGCCTGGCCTGGCTGCAGGCTCAGCTTTGCAGGGTCTCAGCAGGCAGGGTCTCGGAGCTGCTTCCAGGGGAAGAGACTCCAGTTCCAATCCCTCCTTCTAGGCCTTGGCATCTTGGCCAGCAGGATTGCCTAGTGATGGGCAATCCTGCTGGCCAAGGGAGGGAGGAGCCCCTGGGTGGGGTGGCCATAGCCCGGCCTACAGAAAGTCCCAAGGGAAGTTTGGGAGTGGCATGAGTGGGCTGGACCCTAGGCAAAACATGGAATTGCTTACCCCCTTACCTAATCAAGCTCTTGACTGAGCCAGGGCAGGAAGCCTAGGAATGTGGGATCGTCCAGCCCAGAAGAAGGGCCATGGCGGAGCTGAGGCAGTTAGCTGGTCAGGCCTTGTCAGAATGAGAGGGCGGCTGCAGTGGGGGTCCTTGGGGTTCAAGGCTTCACTGACACCAGGCCTTTCCCCTGGTTTGGGCCAGATGTCAGGGCTACATGTGAAGTGGGTGAGGATACTGGCTGGACAACAGGCCTGTTCCTTGACCTGGGCCAGTTCAGCATCCTCATCCGGCCTCTGTTTGAGTCCTTCAACGGGATGGTGTCTACAGCAAGCTTGCAGAGCCTCCGTCAGACCTCGTTGGCCTGGCTGGACCAGTACTGCTCCCTGCCTGCTCTCCGGCCAAGTACGTGAGCCACCTACCTGCCCAGTGGGATGTCCAGGCCTCAGGGAAGAGGATTCCACTCTGCTCAGACCCCAGGGACAGCCTGCCTTCAAAATAGCCTAGGATTTGGCCATCCCCTCATGCTTTCTGATGGTTCCCCAGCTGCCAAGACACTACAGACAGTCTAGCCCACCAGCCTTTCCCCATACCTCCTTATCTTCAGCATCCAAGAGTAGGGCCCTGACCACAGGAGGCGTCTTTCTCTTTTCCCAGCTGTCCTGAACTCTCTCCGCCAGCTGAGCACATCTACCAGCATCCTGACGGACCCAGGCTGTATACCTGAGCAAGCCACACGGGCGGTCACAGAAGGCAAACCATTATAGAACTGAGCAGACCCTGCCATTCACTCAGCTGCCCTTGGGACTACTTTCCTTGGATGTGGGCTCCAGACACAGCTTCTGGGTTCTCCCTTCCTGCCCCCGGTTGTCCCCTTTCCTGAGAGTGAAGCAGGCCCCTAGCCTCTGCCCACCTCCTGGAAGTCGGAAAACACTGAGTTCCAGTGCCTGCTCTGCCAGTGACTACCCTGTGACGTATGGAACTTGTACTCCATCTTTGGACCTCCATTTTCCAGTCTGCAAAATGGGGGTGAGGAAGGCTCAACCAGATGATGATCCCAAGGCCTTAGCAGCTGTGACACTTGGGGCCTAAACTGGCAACTCAAGGAACTTGAAGATCCTATTCCTCTGTCACTCCCACCTGCTCCCCAACAGGTAGAGCACATGCCTCTTGTTTCTGAGCAAAGCAGAAAAGGGGTTCTCTGTGCCTTCACCGGTAACCTGGGGGCGCTGCAGGATAGCACCCCTGGGTGGATGGGTGGACAAAGCCTAGAAGTTCTGGTCCCAGGAGAGCACCAGCACGGGTGGTGGCCAAACCAAGGCAGGCGTCGTGTGTGTGTGTGTGTGTGTGTGTGTGTGTGTGTGTGTGTGTGTGTTTTGTAGAGAATTTTGACCAATAAAAACAAACTGTCAGGGATGGTCAGCGTATCTTGCTCTGGATTGGAGAGTCGGTTGGCAGTGGGTTGTGGCTTCTGCGCTGGAGAACCACTGGAGGGCTATGACTAGAGGCGGGACAAGATTCGATGTTAACTTCTTCTGAACGGGATTCCTCTGAGTGCCAAGTTGAGAATAGGCCACCACGGGGCAATGGTGAAAGTAAGGCAGCCGGATTTGAGGCTATTGCTGTCATTCAGCCGGGAGATGACACTCACCTCGGAAATCCTCCCTGCCTGGCCAGGAGAGGGTTCATAGAGGCTCACTACTTTCCAAGGTGGAAGAGGGCAGAGCTGGGATCCAGGAGTGCAAGTGACAGGGCCATCCATCAGAACCATCCAGGAGGAGAACGTGCTACTGCAGAGAGCAGTGCCGTCCCCACTGTGCAAGATGTGCAAGCAGACCGGAAGGCCATTGGCTGGGATGTCTTAGAAGAAACTGATACTTCAGGTGGGAGTTGGGGTAAAAAAAACCCAATACTTCATTGATCCTTTCATTGACCCATTGAACAAACATTCCCTGAGGGCCTGTTGTGAACAGGCGATGTTGTGGCTCTCGGGGTTCTGTTCTCTGCTGTACTCCTCTCATGGAGCTGACCATTCAGGCCCGGCAAGTTTGAATCCTCTCACATCTCAGAACTTCTGTAGGCATTTGCAGGATATAAACACAGTCTTTTGTGGGCTTTGCCTTTCTTATTCATATAGAATAATAACAATAACTGCATAACTATCCAGTGTTTACTGCATGCCAAACTATCGTCAGGGCTTTATCCCTACTCAGTTAATTCCTACCATACCCACTTCTACAGGCCTGTTGTGAGGATTTGAGAGTAAATACAAGCCCTGGTCGAGTGCCAGGTAGCTCAGTTGGTTAGAACACCAAAGGTTGCAGGTTCAAAACACCAAGGCTGCAGGTTCAATCCCCAGTCAGGGCACATAAGAATCAACCAATGAATGCATAAATAAGTGGAAAAACAAATTTCTCTATTTCTACCTCTCTCTCTCCCTTTTTTTTTTCTTTTCTCTCTTTCTCCCTTCCTCCCTCAGAGCAATTTTTAAAAGGAGTAAATATATGTAAAGCACAACAGTGCCTGGCAAAGAACACTACTTAAGAGTTATAATATCCCCATTTCACAGATGAAAACTTGAGGCACAGAGAGGTTAACTAGCCCCAGGTTGCATGCTTAATGAGGTGCCCACTCAGACTGACATTTCTGCCTTCAGACACTTCTCTTTACTGTGCAGTGACAGGTGCACACAAACTTAAAGTGCTATTTGCTGCTACAGACCACAACTTGAAGTGACTCTTTGAAAGGTAAAATCCTGGCACTTTGTGCTCTGCTGTTTTTCACCTACTCATAACCCACCAGGGAGATGCTCATAAGACATCCCCTTGACTCTTTATTCTCCAGATGCCACCGTCCTGTGAGGGAGTTGTCTTGCTCTCCCCCACCCCTCCCACTTACCCAGCTGCCTGCCTTTGGGCTCCTCCTCCCACCTTCCAGCACAGCCTACCCCAGGACTGATTCTTTCACCGAAGTCCCTTGCCTCCTTCATTGCCAAATCCAACAACCACTTTGTGTGCTCTTGTCTTTCCCCCAGCCCTTAGACCACCTTCTTCAACCACTCTCCCTTCGAATCTTGAATTCCTGGCAGGCTTTCCTCCCTCCTTCCTGACAGAGCCTTCCTGCTGTGGGAGCCTCCTCCACCAGTCCCCTTCCCTGGCCTGCTTCCCTCTCACTAGGGCCAGTCCCAGGCAATCCCCTCCCCTCCACCTCTCTCCTGAGGACCTTGTGTCTATCTTGCTGGGCCCCCTGGAGCTACACAGCCACATATCCAACTGCCACCCTGACCCCTCCCTCTGAATGTTACACAGCTTCCTTAACCTTGAAGGGGTCAAAACAGAACTCATAATTTCTAAGACTGTACTCCAAGTTTTCCCCCTCAAACCTGGTCCTCTCCACGCACTCCATCCTCAGGAAAGATGCCACCATTCAGACACTTGCATAAGCTGCAAACAGTCATTCCTGGCTCCTCCCCACACCCCACTATCCTACAGTATCTGTTACAGAGGCCTGGCCAGTTGACCTTGTAAGCATTCATCTCCACAGTCACTGCCCTGGCCCAACAGAACATTGTCTTTGCATGGGCCTCCTGAGTCCCTTACAGCTGACAAACTTAAATGTGCATTCAAATAATTTGTTTTTGGGAGGGGGGTTTTAAAAAAATCATGACCAAGCCCAATCTGGATCAATTAAATCAAGCTCTGGTTATGGGGTTTAGACATCAACATCTTTTAAGATATTCTCAATATGCAACTAAGGTTAAGAACTACTGTAATAGAGGCTTTCACCTGCAAATTATATATGTCTGGAGCTCAGGTTAGTTTAAATCTGATTCAGAGACTTTAATGTGTATCAGAATGCACTAAGTGGGCATGTTAAATACAGATTGCCAGACCCCCACCTCTAAAGTTTTTGAGTCAGCTAATCTGAGATGAAGTCTAAGAATTTGAATTTATTTTTTAAAATATATTTTTGTTGATTTTCAGAGAGGAAGGGAGAGGGAACATCATAGAAACATCAATGATGAGAGAGAATCATTGATTGGCTGCCTTCTGCATGCCCCTTACTGGGGATCAAGGCTGCACCTCCAGGCATGTGCCCTTGACCAGAACCGAACCCTGGATCCTTCAGTCCTCGGGCTGACATTCTATCCACTGAGCCAAAGCGGCTAGAGCAGAATTTGTATTTTTAATGATGCTGGGTCCAGGGCTCAAACTTTGAAAACCACTAATTAAACAATGATGAAATTTAGCATTCCACCTAACACAGGCCAGGGGTAGAGAAAACTCCAGTCAATGCAAGGTGGATCTTCAATTGCAAATTGAAGTTATGTTTCCACTGCTTCTTTGGCTCCATTGCCAGGTTTTTGACCAGATGTTCAAGGTGCTTTGTGACTGAGCCCTGTTACTGTTCTATAATTACCAATTTGTACTTAATTCCTTCACCTTTTTCATCCATCTCTCTAACCCCCTCCCATCTTTTGAAAACCCAGTCCCCCAACCCTCTTCCTCTCAGACTTTGTGTCTGAGTCTGTTTTGATTTTTTTTGTTTTATTCTTTAGATTTCACATATCAGTGAAATCATATGATATTCGTCTTTCTCGAAGCATAATACCCTCCATGCTGTCACAAATGGTAAAATTTCATTCCTTTTTTATGGCTAAGTAATATCACAGCTTTTTTATCCACTCATCTATTGATGGGCACTTGGGTTGCTTAACTTGGCTATTGCAAATAATGCTGCAATGAACATAAGGATGCGTATATTCTTTTGAATTAGTGTTTTGGGTTTCTTTGGGTAAATCCCCAAAAATGGAATGGCTGGTTCATATAGAGACCTAGAGTTTTCTGTCACCCTGAATATACATACCCCTTCTTACCGCATCCTTTCTCTGATCCCATCTGCAACACTCACCCAGACAGGCTGTCATAGTCACTCCCTTCTGTACAGGAATCAGTTCTTCCTCCATACCTTTGCTCATGCCTCGTTTTCCACCTAGAATTCCCTCCTATTTTCTGCTTCACCTGTAAAAATGCCCACCTCTAAAGGGCAGATAGCCAGATCTCAACGTCCCTCAAAATCCATTGGCAGATCTCCCTCCTGATCTGCCCAGCTTTATCAAATCCTTCCAAATGTTGGCCTTGGCTTCTAAGTGGGCTTGAGGATAAGAGTAAGACCTTATTTACCACAACCCAGTGTGAACTGGGAGTGTAGCAGACCCAACTTTGATTCTGGACTTTATCCCTGGCTTCTTTGTTGACCTTGGGTAAGTTACTTGACCCGAGCTTATTTTTTTTCACCTGTTTAGAATTATTTCATGGCATATTAAAGTACTCTATAAAGAACAACTAATCCCTGGCCGGTGCACCAGGAAGATTTGGGTTTGATTCCAAGTCATGGGTACATATCTGGGTTGCAAGTTGGTTCCCACCCCAAGTCAGGCACCTACCTTAGGGAGGCAAACAATCAATGTGTCTCTCTCATAGTGGATATTTCTCTCTCTCTCCTCTCTCTCTTTCTCCCTCTCCCCCCCCCCTCTTCTCCTTCACCTCTCTTCCACTCTCTCTAAAGATCAATGGAAAAATATCCTCACTCCTCAGGTGACAAGAAAAAAGAAAAAAGAAAAAGAACTGAACATGTGATATGAAAGAATTTTGTGTCATTGACTGAGCTGTATACCACTGAGCCCTACTCTTGCTTCTCTCTGTCCCCACATCAATAGATTGGGGTCATAGACCTGCATGTGTACCCAGGTTCACTCTTCACCTGTGTGACCTTTGAAAAGTCACGTAATGAGCACCTCCTAGAGCATCAGTCTCCCAATCCATAGGATGGGAATATGAGAAGATTAAATGAAATGCAAAGTTCCGGGATCAATCAATGTCACATGCAAAATGCGTGATGAATGAAATTCTTCTTAAGCACAGCTTTGTCTCTAGGTAGTAAAGAAAGTGGTCCTTGGCTGGGCCTATAGTTCAAAAAAGCAAATTAGGAGGAAAAGCTCCAGGATGCTCTGGACACCCCTCTAGCCCTCCCTACCCCACTGCCCACAGCTCAGTCAATGCCAACACACACACACACACACACACACACACACGACAAAAGGGAAGGAAATGAGGCCGCTCCATTTGCTCTCTGACTGATCAGCTTCCTCACCAAGGCTGTGGGTGTGTCTCTGTCATCTAGCCTCTGCAGCAGCCTCTCTCCTCAGGGGGACTTTCTCAAGACCAGAGTTTGCACTGTCAGAAGAGGCTCCCAGGTGGGCATGGAAATGTTTGAATATGGAATCTCTAACCCTAATACTTCAACTTGCTGTGGGTTTCCGGGCTGGGAGGCCCACAGGGCATGTCTGCTCTGGAACTATTCCCACTCCAACCAAGCATGTCTAATCTAAATTCTATTATTAGTCTTTCAAAATATCTTCCTTTTTTGTGAAATCTGAATAAGTTCTATAGATTGTATCAATGCCCTTTTCCTGGTTTTCATATTACACTATAGTTATGGAAGATGCTACCATTGGGGAAAACGGGGGGAAATTTTGTTCATTTTTTTCAACCCATTGTGTATTTTGTTTCAAAATAAGAAATGCCTTGCCAGGGCCAGGTGGCTCAGTTTGTTGGGAGCGCTATCCCATGCACCAAAAGATTGCAGGTTCGATCCTTCCAGGGTTGGTACAAGGAGGCAACCAATCAATCTCTATCTTTCTCTCTAAAAATCAATTTAAAAAACACACATATTCTTGGGTGAGGATTAAAAAAAAAAAAAGAAATGTCTTGTTTAAAATTTTTCAAATTCCTATCTACTCCCCAGGCTGCCCTTAAGTCTAGGCCCTTATCATCCCCCTCTTGGATCGTAGTAAACACCTGATGGTTTCCCTTTTGTCTTTGCTCTTGGCACCCACTGGTCCATCCAGAAAATTTTGAAGATACCAATTTTGGCCTCTTTTCTTTTTTTTTTTTTTTTTTAATTTGGGTAATTTTGCCCTCTTCTTCCTGTAATAACCAGTGCAGATTCATCTCTGCTTGTTGGATTGAGCTGGCTGGCCCTCAAAGCCCCTCTAGACCTTTCCAGTCTTACTAGCTACCTTTAATATATATATATATTTTAAGCTACCTATATATATATTTTAAGGTAGCTAGTAATATACATATATATTTATTGATATATTTTAAAGGTAGCTAGTAATATATATATTTATTGATTTCAAAGAGGAAAGGGGAGGGAGCGATAGCAACATAGAGAATCATTGATTGGCTGCCTCCTGCTCGCCCCCACAACCTGGGCATGTGCGGTTGACCAGAAGTGAACTAGGGACCTTTCAGTCTGAAGGCGGAGGCTCTATCCACTGAGCCAAACTGGCTAGGGCTTACCTGCTACTTTTTAAAATATATATTTTATTGATTTTTTACAGAGAGGAAGGGAGAGGGACAGAGAGCTAGAAACATCAATGAGAGAGAAACATCGACCAGCTGCCTCCTGCACACCCCCTACCGGGGATGCGCCCTCAACCAAGATACATGCCCTTTGACCGGAATTGAACCTGGGACTCTCCAGTCCGCAGGCCGACGCTCTATCCACTGAGCCAAATCGGTTTCGGCTACCTGCTACTTTTTATTTTGATCATGTCCTGCCTCCCCCACAGCATTCCTCCTTCTCAGGTCTTTGCTGAGGCTGTCCCACACTCTAATTCCAGGATTACTCTATTCCTTCTCCATTAATAGTAAAAGCCTATCTGAATTTCCCTTGAAGCTAAGACTCCCTCCCAACCCATTCCCCACCACACACCTGCCAACGGCCAGGCCCCGCCCCTGGGGACCCTCCAGTGGTCAGGCCCCGCCCCTTGGGACGCTCTAATGGTCAGGCCCCGCCCCTTGGGACCCTCCAGCGATCAGGTCCCGCCCCTCGGGACTCTCCATTGGTTAGGCCCCGCCTCTCGAGGTGTTTTAACGGTCAGGCACCGCCCCGCGTGCGTGCGTGCGTGCGTGCGTGGCCCTGTGGTACGTGCTGGCGCCGTCCGCGTAGCCTGAGGCTGAGGTGGCATCCCTCCGGCCAACATGGAACTGCCACAGATGCCGGAGCTGATGGGAGTGTCGCTCTTGCTAGGGCTGCTGGCCCTGGTGGCGACGGCGGCGGTAGCGCGGGGGTGGCTACGCTCAGAGGAAGAGACCAGCGGCCGGCCTGCCGGTGAGTGGGGCCGGGGCGGGCAGGGGCAGCCTGCGGCGACCTCGCTTCCGACTTCCCAGGGGTCCGACCTCCGGCCTAGGCTCGAAGGGGTGCCGGCTCCCCCTGGGCCTCAGCGTTTCCTCTTGTGGAATGAATGAGCTTCCGGACCAGAGATACCGCCTGGCCCGGCTGGTCGCGCCTCTTCGGAAAGACTCGTTCGAACCTGGGCCCGCCGCTGCCGCTGGCTCGGTTGGCCGAGGCCAAACCGCTTTGCCTTCTGAGTCTCAGCTTGTCCCCAGGATTGCTGCGAGATCGCCTCTAGACTCCCAAGCGCTCTACTTTGCTCGTTATTTTATGAAAATGGAGGGAAAGTGGGGTAGGGGAAGGTGAGGGACGGACTGCCATTCATTTGTAAGCACCTTGACCAGTTCCCTGATTTATTGTCTACCTACTGTTGTGTACCTACTGTCTCAGAAGGTTTTGGGGTCTTTCCTTTAGGGAGTCCACAATGGGGTAATGGGAAAGAACATCTAAAAATGTAAGAGGAAAATATAGTGTAATAGGTTTCTTAGAAGAGGTTAGTACTAGACACAGGAAACCCAGTGGTGGGAATGGTCAGCCCTACTTTTTTATTTATCTATTTTTGGTGGGGAGGATGTCGAGGAAATTTTCACTGAGAGCAGGGAACACAAGAGATGTGGTCTTAAGGCAAGCATGTCAAACTCAAAAGGCCAACACGGGCCAAATAAGGTTGAAGTCTATGTGGGCCGCAAAAAAACAAAAGCTTCCATTTTCATAGAAACGGAGGTTTATTTTGATAGAAACATGCTGAATACAAAGGGCTGAAATAAATGAGTAATCATTAACATAAAATAATAGAACACTTCGTTAGTGGCTGGAGAGGTAAGCAGAGGGCAGATTGTGGCTATCTTTGCATTTGGGCCTCAGGAGGTTGTTTTTTTTCTTGTAGGAATTGAGGAGTGTCTGTGGTGACTGTTGGATCACTTTGCACCTGGCCTGATTCTCCATTAAATTAATTATTTCATGCAAAAGTACCTGGTACTGTTTCTGGCGCTGGGTAACTCTTATCCCTCAGTTCTGAGTCCTTTGAGCCTTTAATGCTTGTGTTGGGTCCTTTACTTGTCATTTTGTATGCATTATCCAGTTCTCATAACTTTAAGGAAACCAAGGCCCAGAGCAGTTGAGTAAATTACCAAGGCTCAGTTGTGCACATTATTCCCTAGATAGGGATGTCTGGTCAAGGATCTGCATTCCACTGGCCATGCTGTGTACCCACTGAACTGTACCAGCCCAGAGAGGATGCCTTTTCTAATTTGCATTGAGGTGCTGAATTGACTAGCAGCAAGCAGCCTCCTCAAGGTCACAATCCAAAGCCTCCGATTTTGCCTGTTACCACCACTCCTTGTTGAGGACAGGGGCCATATCTGGTCATCTCTTGTTGCTTCCCTCAATGCCTGGCCAATTATAGGTGGTTAGTAAATGCTTATTGAGTGAATAATGGATGGGTGACGTGGCCCTTCTTATAGGCCAAAAAGCAAATGGACTTCCACTTGACAAGTCCTTGAAATCCAAGAAGCAGAAACAGCAACAGCGTATTCGTAAGGAGAAGCCTCAACAACACAACTTCACCCACCGTCTCCTGGCTGCAGCACTGAAGGTACATGGGTACCATGCACAACACACATGCAGACTTTTCCTTTGTAGTATTTTGTGCATAGTTATAGACCCCTCGGTCTCTGACCAACATCAGTCTGGATGCCACATTCTGTCCCTTCTCATCACATCCCATCAGCATCTTGCTAGTAATCCAGGCTACAGGGCCCTGGAGTCATGGCTGCATAATAGGGTTCCCCGTCTGCCCAAGGGGTTCCTGTTCATGCTTCCTGCATCCCTTTCCCCTAGAGCCACAGTGGGAACATATCTTGCATGGATTTTAGCAGCAATGGCAAGTACCTGGCCACGTGTGCAGATGACCGCACCGTCCTCATCTGGAGCACAAAGGACTTCCTACAGCGGGAGCACCGCAGCATGAGAGCCAATGTGGAGCTGGACCATGCCACCCTGGTGCGCTTCAGCCCTGACTGCAGGTGGGACAGGATGAGCCTCAGGTTTGCCTGTAGGAGCCCAGTTCCAAGCTTGTTTGTGGCTTTCCCATATCTTGTTTGGGATAGTGAGGGCAGGGACTCAAGGTCTTCCTTTTGGTAGCAGAAAAAAGAGCATCCAGACAGATTGAGTAATGCTTGGGGAGACCTAGAGCCGTGGTCGGCAAACTGCGGCTCATGAGCCACATGCAGCTTTTTGAACCCTTGATTGTGGCTCTTCCACAAAATACCAGGGCCTGGGTGAGTCTATTTTTATTTATTTATTTTAATATATTTTATTGACTTTTTACAGAGAGGAAGAGAGAAGGATAGAGAATTAGAAACATTGATGAGAGAGAATCATCGATCAGCTGCCTCTTACAAACCCTCTACTGGGCATGTGCCCTTGACCAGAATCCAACCCGGGACCTTTCAGTCCGCAGGCCGATGCTCTATCCATTGAGCCAAATCAGTTTCAGCTGGGCGAGTCTATTTTGAAGAAGTGGAATTAGAAGAAGTTTAAGTTTAAAAAAGTTGGCTCTCAAAAGAAATTTCAATCATTGTACTGTAGATATTTGGCTCTGTTGACTAATGAGTTTGCTGACCACTGCCCTCGAGGGTTATGCTGCTAAATTAAGGAAGTGACCTGCAAAGTACCAAAGTCAGGCTTCCAGATTAGTCTTGGGAGCTATATTGATTTTCAGAGCCCTAGAGAAACTAATTGAGTAAAAGCTATTAAAGGTCTATCTTTTGGGGAGTTTTTAAGAGATTTTGAACCAAGGGGTAAAGTCAGGCTGGATTATAGGGCATGAGGGGAGGTCTTGATTTTCTTTAGAATCTAGCATAGATAGGCTGGTCCGAGTGCAGTGGTGTCTTACAACTAGAATCTAGCATAGGACCTGGCATACATAGGACTCTGTTCAAATGCATGAATTACTTACTTGTCTGCTACCTGTCTTTAGAGCCTTCATTGTCTGGCTGGCCAATGGCGATACCCTCCGTGTCTTCAAGATGACCAAGCGAGAGGATGGGGGATATATATTCACACCCACCCCAGAAGATTTTCCTAAAAAGCACAAGGCACCTGTCATCAACATTGGCATTGCTGACACAGGTAAGAGACATTCAGAGGGTGGACCTTGCCCAAAGCAGGAGGGCATGGCCTAGTTACTGGTTTATGTGCTGAGTGAGTTAATGCTGCCTTTCAGCATTTTGCTCAGCCCCAGCATGATAAGGGGCTCTGTGTTCCCCTGGAGTCCGGGAGCCATAGTAAATTAATTAGGGAAGGCAGGTAAGAGCCACATTCTTTAGCAAAATCTTTATCTGTGTTGACCCTTGGCCCTGGAGGGGAGGGGAGCAAGGATACTTTGAGCAGCAAAGGCCTTCATAAGTGTCTCCTTAGAGATTGATAATTGGTCAAGTAATTGACCTCAGCTTATATACTCCTCACTCCTCAGGAAAGTTCATCATGACTGCTTCCAGTGACACAACTGTCCTCATCTGGAATCTGAAAGGTCAGGTGTTGTCTACCATTAACACCAACCAGATGAACAATGCACATGCTGCTATATCCCCTTGTAGCAGGTGAGGAAGGAGGGACTTTGGCATCTGGGATGGGTAGAGGTTGGGGCTGGGGGCTGGGGGCTGGGGGCTGGGGACTGAGGACAGAGCAGTGAGCCAATTATAAATAATGGCAAGAGCATACAGTGTGAAACTGGGACATCTAGATTTAAGTCCTCTCTATTTCTTCATCTATAGTTTTTTGTTTGTTTAAAATACATTTTTTATTGATTTCAGAGAGGATAGAGGTGGAGAGAGAGATAGAAATATCAATGATAAGAATCATTGATTGGCTGCCTCTTGCACAACCCCTACTGGGGATCAAGCCTGCAATGCAGGCATGTGCCCTTGGCCAGAATAGAACCTGGGACCCTTCAGTCTGCAGGCTGACGCTCTATCCACTGAGCCAAACGGGCCAGGGCCATCTATAGTTTTTAAATGGGGCTACTATGTATCTTATAGCATGGCTATGTAGGTAAACTGAGATGTGTATAAAAGCACTTTAAAAAAATAATGTTATTTAGGTATAAGATTATTAAATTCCTCAAGAAAGAGGCTTAATTAATGGGTTTGCAGAAACGAGATGCCCTTAAAATAAAGTTTTAAAGGAACCCGGCTTATATGGCAGGTTTGTGGCCTCATGTGGCTTCACCCCGGATGTCAAAGTTTGGGAAGTCTGCTTTGGGAAAAAAGGTGACTTCCAAGAGGTTGTACGAGCCTTTGAACTGAAGGGCCACTCAGCAGCTGTCCACTTCTTTGCTTTCTCCAATGACTCCCGAAGGTGAGTGAATTCTCTCTGATTTCTTACCAGTGGCTCTCAGCCCTTCTTGATAATCAGGGTCTTTCCAACTATCTGCAGCAGCTCTAAAGTGGGTAGGGTGCCTGACCCTCGCTCAGCAGGAAATAGACATAGCAGTGAAGTTGGCTTCCTAATTGGAGCCCTTAGTGCTGCCCGAGTGCTCTCTCCTCCAGGGTGAGTTGGCACTAGAGCTATGATTTTCCATGCTGCAGGATGGCCTCTGTCTCCAAGGATGGTACATGGAAACTGTGGGACACAGATGTGGAATACAAGAAGCAGCAGGACCCCTACTTGCTGAGGACAGGCCGCTTTGAAGAGGCGAGTACCAACCCCTGCCGCCTGGCACTGTCCCCTGATGCTCAGGTCTTGGCTTTGGCCAGTGGCACCAGTATTCATCTCTACAATACCCGGCGGGGTGAGAAAGAAGAATGCTTTGAGCAGGTCCATGGGGAATGTATCACTGACTTGTCCTTTGATATCACTGGCCGACTTCTGGCCTCCTGTGGGGACCGAGCAGTGCGGCTGTTTCATAACTCCCCTGGTCATCGGGCAGTGGTGGAAGAAATGCAAAGCCTCCTGAAACGGGCCTCCAATGAGAGCACCCGCAAGAGGCTGCAACAGCAGCTGACCCAGGCCCAGGAGGCCCTGAAGAGCCTGGGTGCCTTGAAGAAATGACTCTGAAGGGTGTAGCCGGAAGGATCTGGCCTTCTGTTGCCACCACTGCTGACACTTTTTTTTCCCGTACTCACCAGCTGGAAACCTTTTGAAAGGGGTTCCTGATTTTTTTTAATGGTGGCCCCTCTTCTCCCCTTTCCATTGAAGCTGTTCTTGCCTATTTGATCTCTTTCTCTTGTTGCCAATTGACTCCTAGCCTTACTTGATCTTCTAACATAATGACCAAGGTGCTTTTTCCTGAGTCCAAAGGGCAGAATCTGTCTTCACTGGTCATTGAGGAGAGTGGTAAATAGAACAAACAGGAAACATGGTCTTTGACCTTCTGTTACCCAAAGAAGTTTGAATGCCCAAGTACTGCCCTGGCCAGTATTTCTCAGTGGTTAGAGCATTTCCTTGGGTTTAATTCCTAATAAAGGGCACGTACCTGGGTTGCAGGTTTGATCCCCAACCCTAGTCAGAGGCCCCTAATCGATGTGTCTCTCTCACATCAACGTTTCAATCTCCTTCTATCCTTCTCTCTGTCCCCTTTTCTTCCCCTCTCTCCCTCCCGTTGTCCACTTTCTATTTTTTAAAATAATCAATGGGCCTAGCCAACATGGCTAAGTGGTTGAGCATCAAGCTATGAACGAGGAGGTCGTGGTTCGATTCCTGGTCAGGGTACATGCCCAGGTTTCAGGCTCTACTCCCAGTGGGGGCTGTGCAGGAGGCAGCTGATCAATGTTTCTCATCATTGATGTTTCTTTTAAAATATATATATATTTTATTGATTTTTTACAGAGAGGAAGGGAGAGGGATAGAGAGCTAGAAACATTATCAGCTGCCTCCTGCTCACTCCCTACTGGGGATGTGCCCACAATCAAGGCACATGCCCTTGACCAGAATCGAACCTGGAACCCTTCAGTCTGAGGGCTGATGCTCTATCCACTGAGCCAAACCGGTTAGGGCATCATTGATATTTCTATCTCTCTCCCTTCCTCTCTGAATCAATAAATATATATTTTTTAAAATCAATGGAAAAAATATCCTCTGGTGAGGATTAACAACAACAAAAAAAGTAATTAAGGGATTTCATTCTGTGCCTGTTTTCTTATTTGTAAAATAGAGAAAAACCTTTTGACCTCCTTACAAAGATGTTGTGGGGATATCCTAATAAAGAGGGAATATGGTAATTGGCCATCACACCCTCACAAAGATAGTGATAACAGCCAACAAAGGAGGGAATATGCTAATTGACTGTCACTCCCTCAAAGATGATGGCGCTCAGTCCTGCTGGGATGGCAGGCACATGGCATGGCCAGGCCTGCCCCCAGGCAGGTTTGGCCATTCTACACACCTGCCTCCAGAGTCCCCCCAATCCCCTCTGCCCCCCAGGCTGCCCGGGGCTGGCCCGAGATGCAGACAAGCCTCAGATGGTGGCTGCCAAGCCGTCCAGGGCCACCCAAGGCTCAGGTAACCAGGGCCGGCTGAGGCTAGTGCTGCCGGCAGTGGCAGCAGCAGAGGTGTGATGGGGGCATCGCTTTCCCCTGATTGCCAGGTCGCCTCCCGCCCCTGAAGGCTCCTGGACTGTGCGAGTGGGCAGGCCAGGCTGAGGACCCCCCTCCAGTGCATGAATTTTCATTCACCGGGCTTCTATTGAGAATATAAAGTCCTTAGATTTGGAAGAAAAGTAGAAAAGAGTAGTTAGTATATGTTATATATTGTCCAGTATCATTTACTAACTAATGGGTGCAAGTGAGTCTCAAACACTGTAGTTTGAAACTAAATTAGGAAGAAACATGTCTTTTGGGAAGGTGAAGTTTCTGGATTCATACTTTTTGTATCAGGTGGTATGGAGGAATCACAGAATCCCCAAATGGAGTCTTCTTTTTCACAAGGTTATATCCTGTTGGAGGGTACCCCTTTTCAGTTCATTAAACATTTGAGTGCCTACTCTGCCCACCACAGCTCAAGGCACTGGAGATAAGTATAAATAAGACATGATCTTTATCATCAAAGGTGGTTGGTGGGAGAGCAGTACACTTATCTAATAGTAAGTGCTTAATATTAAGTGCTTTTTGTTAGTTTATTTGTAGCTGCAGAAATCTGTTGTAAAAGAAATGATAAGAGAGGATTGAACCAACAAAGGAGGTACGTGAGGAGAGGCAGTGGATTTGAAGTTGAAGGGATAGATTTGATAAGATATTAAATATTTAGAAGTTTGAATTTTGGAGTTTAAGGACTGCTTAGATGTGGGATGCAAAATAAAGAAAATGAGGAATCTAGGAAGACTGAGACTAGGTAAAACTTACTCATCTAGAATCAAATTCTTATTTCTTCTCTTTAAAACTGGGACCTCTCTTACTCACCCCCAATTCACATAAATGTTTGAGCAAGCCCTAGCCTTGGAGTTATCATTATTCCCTTTCATTATTCATTCTGCCCCACTACCACTACAACCATCCACTTACAAAAAAAACTCTTGGCTATATTCCATATTATATTATATCCTGAATTTATTTCTCGCCATCTTTTCTGTTACCATCCTGGTCCTAGCCACTGTCACCTACTGATAATATAGCTTCCTCATTAGTCTCCCTGCTTCTTTTCTTGTTTCACTAAATCACTTTTCCACATAACAGAGTGATCTTCTGAAAATGTAAACCAGATCTCATTGTTCTCCAGTTAAAACCCTCCAAAGGCTTCCCATCGCACTTGTAATAAAATCCAAAATTCTCAACACGGTCCACTAGGTCCTATGCAATCTGGCTTTTTCCTTCCTGTGTGTTCTTTTTTTTTTTTTTTTTTTTTAATTTTTTTTTTTTTTTTTTATTTTATTTTATTTTATTTTATATTATTTTTTTTGGATTTTTTTTTTTAATAAGTTTTTATTTTTCATATTATTACAAATGTTCCTTCCCCCCGCCCCCCCACCATTGCTCTCCTCCACCAGGTTCCCACCCCACCCTCTGCCCTTTCCCCTCTCCCCATTGTCCTCATCCATAGGTGCACAGTTTATGTTCAGTCTCTTCCCACGCCCCCCTCTCCCCTTTTCCCCAAGAATCGTCAGTTCACTCCCCTTCCATACCTCTGATTCTATTATATTCAACAGTTAATATTGTTCATCAGATTTTTTTAATTTCCTTGGTTTTTAGATTCACTTGTTGATAATTATGTATTTGTTGTTCATAATTTTTATCTTTGTTTACTTTCTCTTCTGAAAGAACCCCCTTCAGCAATTCATATAATTCTGGTTTGGTGGTGATGAACTCCTTTAGCTTTTTTTTATTAGTGAAGCTCTTTATCTGGCCTTCGATTCTGAGTGATAGCTTTGCTGGGTAGCTTATTTTTGGCTGTAGGTTCTTGCTATTCATCACCTTGAATATTTCTTGCCATTCCCTTCTGGCCTGCATGGTTTCTGTTGAGAAGTCAGCTGACAATCGTATAGGTGCTCCTTTATAAGTTACTACCTTCTTTGCTCTTGCTTCTTTTAATATTCTCTTTTTATCTTTTGCTCTTGGAATTTTAATAATGATGTGTCTCGGTGTGGTCCTCTTTGGATTCCTTTTGTTTGGAGTTCTGTGCGCTTCCTGGACTTGTAAGTCAAATTCTTTCACCAGGTGGGGGAAGTTTTCTGTCACTATTTCTTTCAGTATGTTTTCGATATCTTGCTCTCTCTCATCTTCTGGAACCCCCATAATTCTGATGTTGGTTCGCTTGAAGTTGTCCCAGAGGTTTCTTACATTATCTTCAATTTTCTGGATTCTCTTGCCTTCTAGCTTCTGTGGAGGAGTGTCTTCTGGCTCTTTATGTTCCAAATCTTTGACTTGATTCTTGCGATCTTCCCTTTTGTTTTTAGGACTCTGTAAAATATGTTTTATTTCAGACAATGTATTCTTTATTTCTTGTTGTTCCCTTATCATTTCTTGATGGTCTCTTTTCATATCCTCATAGGTCTTATCCATCTTTTCTAGGAAATTCTTGAAAAACCTTATAAGCGTAGATTTGAACTCTATATCCAGACGCTTTTTGTCCTCCATTTCTTTCGTTTGTGATCTATTTTGTTGTCGCATTTCGCAGTTACAGATGGGACGGGGTTTCAGGGTGGAGCCTGCAGCTTTGGCTTCCGTCAGCCCCGCCCTATGCGGGTCCTTCAGCTGCCGGAGCCTCTGAGAGAAAGGTGCCCTCGATTTTCGCCTTCTGCCAAACAGTCTATGCTCTCCCACAATGAGCCCGGTATTGGGGTTCAGTTCAGTTGGAAGTGGAGTTGGAGGTGGCGTTCACAGCAGTCTGGAGCCCCAGTCTCCTTCCCGTCAGGGCAATCCCGCGGCACAGCCGACCGTCCCTTCTCTGGGGGCAGTGTGCGCGCCTCCGGGACCTCCTTTCTCCGCTACCCCGGGGTTCCGACTTACAGCCCAGCTCCCTATGGCTGAGCCTGGGTCCCCGGGGTCTGGCCCAGAACTGGAGTTCAGAGCAGTCAGGGGCCCAGCACAGTCGGAGTGTTTATCTCCTTTCCGCTAGGGAACGCCCGTCAGGCACTCGGCCTCCCTCCTCTCCGGCTCCGTCCTCTCCGCGCGCCGCGTGTCTCCGTACCTTGGGCTTTTACAGCTCCTCCGCGCTTCCTTCTGGTTTTCTCCTTGCTTCTCGTTGTAGGATTTCCAGTCAGTCGACTTTCCTGTAGTTCTGGGTATTGTCCATTTTATATTTTAGTTGTATTTTATTAAAATTGTTGTGTGCGGCTGCGGCTAGTTGCCTACCCGAGCAGCCATCTTGGATTCTCCCCCCTGTGTGTTCTTTATACCACTTTCTCAACCACCACAACCTTGTTGTACCTCAACTAAGCCAAATTATTTCCAGCCTTAAGGGGGACTTGAGCCTATGATGTTCCCTCTGCTTAGAAGCATTTTTCTTTTCTGTTGGTTGACTTGTTATGTTTGTCATAATTCAGGTCTCAATTTCAATTACACTTCAGAAAGACCCTCCCTAATCACCCCGTCTGAAGTAGCCCTTTCTACCAACCACATAACATCCTTCACATTAGGGTATTTTATTATTTTTTATTTCTTAGTGCTATTTGAAATTATCTTGTTTGGATATTTGTTCGCTTCAGGGGTTTCAATTGAAATGCTTATAGATGTCAAGTGGTTAATGTAGATGTAGTGTGAATTGGTGTTTTCTGGATATAAGACAGTAGGAAATAGGGACCGAAGTAATCCCTAGAGGGCATGTATTCTGGGTAAGGGACAGTGGTGGCTGCTACTTATTATTCAGGAATCCAGCAGAAATTGCCAATTTCAGAGAAGCTAGAAGTTGACAGATGATTATTTTTTTAAAAAAAATTAAGCACTGTATGGACCAAACAAAACACTAATGTGAGCCAGATGCAGCCCACCAGTCTCTTACTGGCAGCTTCTGGGTGGTTCATTAACCCACTCGAATGTGAACTCTACAAAGACAAGACTCCTTGTCTATAGATTTGCTCTATATCCCAAACACAGTACCTAGGCCAGAATAAGCTCCTCAATAAATGAACTCTAACCAGGGCAATTGACAGAAATGTCAGTATCTTCTGTAACTATCCTACCATTCCAGATTTCCACACTGGTTTTATGTTCCTAATAACAGATTTCTGATTGATAATGCTATGCATATGGGTCCTAGTGGATATTAGCTTTCTGATTGTCAGAAGAATAACACTAAAATACTCCTTTCATATCTACTTAGCTCTGATCTTACTCGTTGTCTATCCAGGAAGCAAAGTGACCATAGAATGTTGAGTTACTGAAGTCAAAAGTCTTTCTGGTTTCAGTTGGATCATTGACTGACTTCAGACCTTGAGGAGGTAGCTTATTTGGCCATTCTGCGTTTGTTTCCTCATCTGTAAAATGGGAATAAGTCCTGTCCCATGTTTCTAATGAGCTGAGTGAAAGCACTACAAAAAGTCATTATATAAGTCTATGTAATGAGGACGGGAAGCTCCTCTCACTAAAAGTGGGCCTTCTTTTCTTGTAAGCATGGAGAAGGTATCTAGATATTAATGTAGAGCAGAGGCCACTGTGTTATTTCATAGCCTTGTGTATGAAGGCAGCATTAATATTTTATTATTACTATTTCAACTTTGTGGGTTTGAAATTTTTTTAAATAAAAAGTTGGGGAATATTAAAAATGGTGGTATTGAAGTGGGAATTTGGGGGGAACATAGGCAGACTTAGGGATTTTTTAGAATTGGGGTCCATGGAAAAGCTTGGGGCTACATACTGGGAGAAGGTACATTTCCATAATGCAAGGAATCCTGGTGCAGTTACATCTCCTTAAGACAAGGAAGCAGCAAAAGGATATTTCCATAAGATAAGGGAACTGGAAGTAGCTAAGAAAGGTCTATATTTACAAAATAAAGAGAAGGAAGCCCTTCTTTCTGAAGGAGGAGAAGAAGCCAAAACCTGTTTGACTCAGTGAATAGAGTGTCGGCCTGGGGACTGAAAGGTCCCAGGTTCCTTTCGGGTCAAGGGCGTGTACCTTGGTTGCAAGCACATTCCCAGTAGGGGGTATGCAGGAGGCAGCTGATCGGATGATTCTAACTCTCTATCCCTCTCTCTTCCTCTCTGTAAAAAATCAATAAAATATATTAAAAGAGAGAGAGAGAGAGAGAGAGAAGAAGAAGAAAGCCCAGAGTGAATAGAGGAACAATGGGGAAGGAGGGGAGAACCTCAACCTTTGAGCCCAGGAGTTAATTATCCTAACCAGTTTAAGGGAATAGTGACCAGTCTAAGGGGATATCAAGGCACCAGGATCTGCAGCCTATAGAAGCCATAGGAAAAGGGAACCCAGTGGGACCCTTTCCCCCCCTCTCTACATGGGAGTTTGCACTTGTTCTTCAATAAATCTCCACCTATGCTATACCACTTTCTGTCTGTGGATTCATTCTTCGATTCTGGCGGACAAAGAATCTGGGTTCCAGTCCAAAAATTCAGTATAGAGCATATTTTTATTATCAAAAATAGAAAATATAAGCCATCAGTGTATATATAAAGGCCTATTGATAGTCTTGGTCAGTTTCCATTAAGATAATTAATTATATTCATATTTAAAGATTGTTCTATAATTGGAGATTATAGAGGCTAAGCAGGAAACACATACAAATATGAAGAGTTCTCAGTGAGGTAGGTTACTTCATATAGTGCTAGATAGACCCAACACTAACAAGTTGGCCCCATATCTAGGAACTTAATTTGGGGATTCATATACTCCCTACAAATTCCGAAAATATGGGACTTTCTAGTGAGCACAGCTTAGTTTCAGACCACAGCTCTTCAGGGTGAGGTTCATGGATGGGCACAGGTTGGCACTGCAAAAACAGCCACAGCAACTGAAAGCTTAGTTCATATACACAAAATTGTGAATGTCCTCTGAGATTGTGACTACCTTTCCAAGTCTTCATTTTAGGCTATCAACTTCCAGAGCTCAGGGCAGTTGGAAAATGAGTGTGGTTTCTACTTGCCTTCTATTCATTATACAAACCCAATTTGAGCCCATTTGCATTTTCTTGATCATGTTTGTGTTTTTGGCAGAATGCACGGGAGAACGATCAGCCAGCACTCTGAGGGAGGAAAGTTTAACCTTATTTCGCAGATCTGCTAGTCCAGGAGAATTCTGGATCCAAAGCCTGAACTCAACTTGTGGGGAGGCTCGGACTTATATACCTCCTGTGGTGGGCCCCTGAGGGTCCCCACAGCTCTGCCCAAGTCAGCTGTGGAGGGGCCCTGGGGTTAGGCTCTGCAGCGCCTCCCAAGTCAGTCAGAGTGGGGAAGTACGATTACAGTTTTAACCAGATACTGAACTAGATTGCAAGCGCCCCCCCACCCCCCATTTTCCTTTTCATTGGTATTGGCTAACAGTGCTAAGCATTTATTCCCTACCAACTTGCTACTGTTTTTGCCTCAGCTCTTCTCCTAGTAACCACATTTTTATTTGGTGAACTACCACTTCCCTGACTTGACCCATATGATTTTTAGGGGCGTAGACCCAGACACTTTATAGTGGGCATATAACCAATCAGCAGCTCCCTGGACTTCTCCAGAATTTGAGAAAAGTTCTGCTGAGATCACTTAGTAAGTTATAAGCTTATTATGTGTAGTCCTGCCTGAGAATGAAGCCAACAGGAAAGTAGGGCCAAAGATAGACCATACACTGAGGATGCTGTTTAGACTGGCAGATCGAGACACACCTGAGTTTTTCACCATTGGACTTGTCAGTTATAATTCCTGTTTATGATTAAATTCCTGTTTATGATTAAGTCAACTTGAGTCAGATACCCTGACTTGCAGCTAAAAAAGCCTTAACGGCCCTAGCTGGTTTGGCTGGGTGGATAGAGCATCGGCCTGTGGACTGAAGGGTCCCACGTTCAATTAGGATCAAGGGCACATGATCCCCAGTTGGGGGTGTGCAGGAAGCAGCCAATCAATGATTCTCTCTCATCATTCCTCTCTGAAATCAATAAAAAATACATTTAAATAAAAAGCCTTACTAATGTAAATTGTCCAAGACCCACAACTTATAAATGGCATGCCCAGATATTTACATTTAGGCCTGTCTGATACTAAGATAGGTACTTTAACAACCAGGCTCATAACCAGAGGCAAGAATAGAAATGGATGCCCATAAGCCACATCTTAATATTTAAAAGTTATAATAAACTGAGCTCAAGTATGCTCTATCCCAGTTGTCTGCAAACTCTAATCAACAGAGCCAATATCAACAGTACAACAATTGAAATTTCTTTTGAAAGCTAAATTTTTTAAACTTAAACTTCTTCCAATGCCACTTCTTCAAAATAGACTCACCCAGGCCGTGGTATTTTGTGGAAGAGCCACACTCAAGTGTCCAAAGAGTTGCATGTGGCTCGCGACATCTTGGAAGACCAAGTTTGAGTTTAGAATTCTCAGACTCAGTCTATCACAATGTGGTACCAAGGCAGCCATCCCATGGTCAAGGCTGGTTTCTCTTTTCTTCCTACCTGGTTCTTTTCCACATTGCAGGGGTTACCCCAGTGCACACCTCCAAGTGCTGTCAGATCCCTGAGAACCATCACCCCTTCACCCACTACTTGAGCAGCACTGCCTTTATAGGAATGGAGCCAGGGGAGAGGCTCATACCGGCCCTGAAAGCAGATTTGGGTCTGTGTGGGCAGGGATTCCAAGGTCTTAGGTACCTGGACTGTGGTCTGGTGGGTAAAGTGGCAACACAAGCTCTGGGTAGTACATTTCCTTGGTCCTCCAAGGTCTGTGCCTCATGGCAGTAGGAGAGCCAAAACAAGTCCTAGAAGGAGGCTTCTTGACCACATCTAACACTGTTAACCTCTGTGTTAACCACACTTTGTCCCCCTACCCCCCACTGCAGTTTCAAGTTCACTAAGCTCTCGTTAAAACATCAGAAATACAGTATTTTATTGGGAGTTCAGCCAGGTATATCTCAGAGTTCTAAAAATTCTGGACATGTGGAAGTAGTCTTGTATGTTTTTATAATTGGCATTTATGGCCCCGATTACTGGTCTCCATTCTCACCTTTAAGTTCTTCCAAATATCCCACACACCAGCTGCAGCCTGGGTAGCAGTATGGAAACAGTTCAGACCTTCATCATTCCTCCATCTCATCGCAGGACCAATATAGGGTTAAGAAGGAAGCCATGGAGAGCGGAGCATACCAGCTTTCTCTCTGATAAACCCAAAGAGCTTTCCCTCCTGCTTTCATTGTAGATGCTGTCACTACAGCAAGTGAACTCAGCTTTTTTGTGCTTAAACCTACTGGTTTGTAAATTATGCTAATTAAGTAGGGTTTTTTGTTTGTTTTTGTAAAAAATCAAATTTCCTATTGAATATCTTGTTTTAAGCCCTCACCCTCTCCTTTACTTAATTTTTTTCTTCCTTAATGACACCTTTCTGTCACAGCTGACTTCCTAAAGACTTGCTCACTCCATACAAGAACATGGAGAACTGCAGGAGGGTTTTGAGAGGCAGTTCCAGATTAAACTGATACATTCTAGGACTCAACACTTGTGCCCTGACCAGGAATGGAACCATGACCTGGTTCATAGTTAGTTCAACCACTGAGCCATGCTGGGCTCACAATGGACTTTTGATGTTTGTCACCGATCCTAGATGTTTGTCATTGATCCAGTCACTAGAATCACTACATGGGAGACAATGGCTCTGGGTGTAGCTAATTTTAAAAAATATTGATTTCAGCTAAAACCGGTTTGGCTCAGTGGTAGAGCGTCAGTCTGCGGACTGAAAGGTCCCAGGTTCGATTCCTGTCAAGGGCATGTACATTGGTTGCGGGCACATCCCTGGTAGGGGGTGCGCAAGAGGCAGCTGGTCGATGTTTCTCTCATCGACATTTCTAGCTCTCTATCCCTCTCTCCTCCTCTCTGTAAAAAGTCAATAAAATATATTTTTAAAAATTTAAAAAATAAATAAAAAATATTGATTTCAGAAAGGAAGGGAGAGAGAAACATTTATGATTAGAATCATTGATCGGCTTTCTCCTGCATCACCCCTACTGGGGATCAAGCCCACCACCCGGCATGTACCTTGACCTAAGGAATCGAACCATGACTTCCTGGTTCATAGGTCGATGCTCAGCCACTGAATCACACCTGCTGAGCTATCTCAGTATTCTAGAATCATTCCTTCCCTGCACATGGTTCACCAATTCCACTCCGCAGTCAGGCAGACACTATTCCTAGGCTTCTCACCAGCAAGACATTTGCTTATCAAACCATGATGTGTTGGTCAGTCATGAAAGGCTCAACAGTCATAGTCAGAGGCTGTGTCAAGTTCAGCGTTAGCTAGGCATTTCTCTGCGGCATATAGGAGGAAGTTTTTTTAGAGGTGAGAGAAGTAAATGCTACCAACCTATGCAAACTGTCACCTGCTTCCTTTGTCTCCTGAAACTGCTACAGGACCCTCCTTGCATACTGTAAGCATCAATAAATGCCTATCTCGTCGGATCTGCACTGTATATTCAGCATTCATCCAAACATTTATTGAGCATCTACAATGTTTGTGGACAGTTTGCTTGAGCAATTGCATCTACCCTATTTGCAGAAGTCAGCTTCAAGGTCATTTCCCCCCCAGAAGCTTCTGGAAACCTCTCAATTAGATTAGGATAGTCATGGTACCTTGTACTTCCCTTACCCTAGCATTTATAAAACGCATTTTTATTTTATTTTTATTTTTATTATTTTTTAAAATATATTTTATTGATTTTGTACAGAGAGGAAGGGAGAGAGATAGAGAGCTAGAAGCATCGATGAGAGAGAGTCATCAATCAGCTGCCTCCTGCACACCCCCCACTGGGGATATGCCCGCAACCAAGGTACATGCCCTTGACCGGAATCGAACCCGGGACCCTTCAGTCCCCAAGCCAACGCTCTATCCATTGAGCCAAACCGGTCTCGGCTAAAACGCATTTTTAATGCCTGTTTTCTGATCTGTGAGTACCATTAAACTGAAAGAAAAACCCAGATTTTGAATTAAAGACAATGAGTACAGTGCTAAGTATGAACAAGTGGAACCCCAGGATGGCAGGTAAAAGCTTCTTTGAGTTCAATGAGATGTTGGAAGAGTACCAAAGAGGTCAGATCACCAGGTGCAGAACGTGTGTACAAGGTTGTAAGGCATAGTGAAGAAAGGTGTGAAATTCGGAGACTGGAGTACAGCGGCTTATCTGGGGAGCTAAGGCGCCAGACAGGAGGGGCAGCAGGAAAGGATGATGCAGAACAGCAGTCCCCTAAAGGTCAAGTCCATAAAACAGGTAAGGGCGGCAACCCTGGCTCAAAACGAGACGCCGACCTCCAAATCCTCTGGGAAAGTCCCAGATTCCACCAGCAGTGCCTCGCATCTCGCCCTGCCCACCGCACATGCTGCCCGCTCACCCCGCACTTCCCTTCGGGCCAAGGGGTCTCCCGGGGCACCCAGGGGTCCTGGAAGCCGGGAGCGGGGCGCGCAGGCGCGCTGAGACCTGGAGTCCCAAGGGGCGGGCGAGTGCGCGCTCTTTCTCGCGCACGCGCGCACGGAGGGGGCGACGGCCGCGGTGACGCTGCTGCTGCTGCGGCAGGCGGGTGGCGGCGCGTGAAGCGCGCGATTCCCCGCGTCTTGGGAGCAGTGCCCCGGTTCTCGCCGCCGCCATGTCGGGCAGGTCAGTCAGGGCCGAGACCCGCAGCCGGGCCAAGGACGACATCAAGAAGGTGATGGCTGCCATCGAGAAAGTGCGGAAATGGTGAGGGGCCGAAGCCGGGGCCGAGGGTGCTGGCGGGGTTCGCCGGTCCAGGCCCAGAGGAACACCAGACCGGCAGGCGGGGTGCGAGTCCACTGGCGCTTAAGTGGGGGGAAGGGGGAAGTCGGAGAAGGCGGGAGGAGAGTGCGGCTCGCGTCGGCGTGAGTTCAGAGGGCGCGCCAGCCCTGGCCAATTAGCGGCTCGACCGGCTCGTGGCCACGCCCACCTGTCAGTAGGCGGTGCGTCGTCAGAGGAGATGCCGGTTTCCGGTCGCTCTGGTCTGGAAGATCTTGCTCCTCGCACCAATCCTGGTGGGCTTTTGACTCCGCGTACGCCCGCCTCTGTAGTCTTTTGCTCTGTGACCTGTCCCATATATTTACCAGCAATCTGAGCGTCCCCTCCGCCAGACTGAGCACTCTAAGATTGGTGAGAGGTACGTGGTATCTACCTGCCACAGGAACAAATTTGGTGTGGAAATCAAAACTCTACCCCCTAAATGCCCGACGCACTCTTGTGAATTGTGTAGGCATTTCCTCTTGGTGCCCTGGGAGCTCTGGGTAAAGGAGTCGAGACCTGCTCCTCGTTGAGAAACGACTCCTGTAATGTTCTTTGCAGACGCTGGTTGACTGCCTATTTTGTATCAGGAATGCCGATGTGCTATCACATTAAAATTTCACAACCAACTCATTATGCCAACTTTAAAAATATATTTTTAAAGTATATATTATAAAGTATATATTATATAAAAATATATAAAAAATATATATATTTTTAAGTATTACATAGGTTCTCCTTACCCCCCTCCCCCCCCCCCCATTAACCTCTTCCATCCCGCTCCCGTCCCTTCTCCAGCCCCCCTCCGCCCCAGGCCCTTACCACCCCATTGTCTGTGTCCACGGGTTATGCATATATACATATATGCATATAAGTTCATTGGTTGATCTCTTCCCACTCACCCTCCGCTGCCTTCACTTTGAGGTTCAACAGTCTGTTCATGCTTCTATATCTCAGGGACATAGTTATTCCACCCATCAGTTTACTTGGTTCATTAGATTCCACATATGAGTATCATGTGATACTTATCTTTCTCTGAGTTATGCCAGCTTCTGGAGTGCTTTTCTCTAGTTGAAGATTATTAATAACTTTAAAGCACCAGTAGGTGTTAACTCCCTCCAGGAAGCCTTCCCAAAGCCCTCCTGTCTTTCACTCTCCATCCCTTTTAGGGGTTTCTTAACTTCGACTTTGCATGTTTGCTCATTTCCCCACAAGATCAAGTTCTTTATTCCTCTATATCCAAAGGCTTCGAGTATAGTTGGGACCCATTATAAACATTGGTTAATCAATCATGATATTTCCTCTCAATATGTAATTCTGGGGGTTTTTTGGTGTGAAATCTAAGAGTTGGCACACCTTTCTTTCTCTTCCAGCATTCTCTGCCCCAACTATTATAGTAGCCTAAGCCAGCTGACATCCTCTCTCCCCGTGATCTCCCTGTGTCAGCTCTGCTGATTCCTTGGTCCATTGCTCACATTTCAGTCGGCATGATAATATTTTTCTCAAGTGCAAATATCAGAGTACGTCCCTGCTAAGAAAATAATGCTTTGGTGACCTCTTCTTGCTTGTAAGACCAAACCTGGTCCTGCCTGCCTGACCTGCCAGGCTCAAACTGCCCTCTTTCCCAGGATGCTGGCCATCTTTCAATTAGAGCCACACTACTATTCCAGCTGCCCGCACCCTTCCTCAAACTTACATCCCTCTTGCCTAGTTAACTCCTGGATCAGCTCAGAAGTTGGTTCCTCAAGGACACCTTTCAAGACCCCAATCTAGATCAGATCCTCTTCATAAAACTTTTTACAGTTGTATTAGGTTAAACCATAAGACATTTCTGACAAAAGTGGCAATTTGATATGGTTAACCTAATGATGAAGTGATTGACAATGAAATGAGTTGTTTGATGTCTGTTTCTAACTGGAGTGCATGCTCTGTGAGGGTAGGGACTATGCATATTGTTCCTTGTGTGCCTAGGGCCTAGTACAAGGTCTTGTATATTAAATATTTGTTAAATAAATGAGGAAATGGAGTATCTTGTCCAGGAATTAACTTTAAATAAACTCTAAATCTTCAATTCATTCTTTCTGTTATATCACAGTCTCTTTTTTATTTTCCTGTTATGTCATTTGCTGAATAACATCCTCCATAGCAAAAGAACAACAGTTGTTGCTTTTTTTATGTTATCAGATGTGGACTTGAAACTTTCAGAAGTCATTTCAGGCACCCACACTCCTACTCCCCACCCCACTCGTCCACAAGTTTCTGCCTTATTCAGGAATGTCACTTGCCTTTCCGTAGGTATGTGCCTGGGAAAAGATTAAGCTTCTCTTTTGTTTAAGGCTTACCTCAAAAGTTACTTCCTCTGGAAAATAAAACCTTAAAACACTTCTTCCATGGCTTGGCCTTCACCTCTTCCAGAAACCAGTGTAAGGCTTTGTTCTGTGGGCTGGAATCATCCTGGCCTGTGATTATTTTTAAATGGAGTGTGTGTTTCCACCCTGAGTTCCACAGGAGTCAGGAGTTCTCCCATCCATGGGAGATCCTAGTCTTACTCCGACTTTCAGCCTTCTCATCCTTGCCATCTTCATTCTTTTTCCTATCTTTTTCGTTCCGATGAGCTCCAGGTAGGAACCGTATCTTACTAGTATACATCCTTTATATCCTGGGGGGCCTTATAAGTATCTGTGAAATTGAATTATGTTTTGAAAAGAAAAGTATGCTAGAGAGACAACTGAGTTTGGAAATGTGCTGGTACTCTATATTGGTGTAGTATATGAGGGGTGGAAAGGCTTCGGTATTCTGTAAATGAGGAAAAAATGACAAGTAGAGAGTTCAGAGCCAAAGGAATTTGACATAAGTTTTTTGAAAGGGATGATTTTGCACCAAAAGTAAGGTAATTTGGCCAGAAGGAAGTTTAGAAAGCATTTAAGATTGAAGGAATGATTTGTTGAGAAGTAGGAAAGCCCAAGTTATGAACAGAAAATCTATTTTATTGTTTTATCAGTCCTAAGAAGTGTCTTTCTTTTAGGGAGAAAAAATGGGTTACTGTGGGTGACACATCCCTTAGGATATTTAAGTGGGTTCCTGTGACAGACAACAAGGAGGTAAGTGTGGAAGACAATCCCAACAAAAAAAGGTACTGTTTTCTTTCTTTGATTGCCTCTTAATGATAAAGGAGTTTATTTCCCCAGAATTGAGTTGAAAATATGTAAAGACATCCTCTGTCATTGGCCCACACAATGCTTCCCTTTATTTTTTCCCTTTTTATTCCCTTTCTTTAACCTATTTCTCTTTTCCAGGGCTTGGTGAACTATAGCCCAGGCCTACTGTGAGTGTCGGTGTAGCTTTATTGGAATTCAGCTATGCCAATTGGTTTCCTTCTGCTTTTGGGTTATAATGATAGAGTTGAATAGTTGCCATTAGACCTAATGAATGGTCTGCAAAGTCTAAAATATTTATTTTCTGGCCCTTTAAGAAAAAGCTTGCTTGTTTTATCCAGTTAGCTATTCACTGCAGTGTATTTTTATGTGTTTTATATGTATATGCCTTTTTAATTCCTCTTTCTTTTTTTTATTGATTTTTTACAGAAAGGAAGAGAGAGGGATAGAGAGTCAGAAACATCCATGAGAGAGAAACATCAATCAGCTGCCTCTTGCACACCCTCTACTGGGGATGTGTCCGCAACCAAGGTACATGCCCTTGACTGGAATCGAACCCGGGACCTTTCAGTCTGCAGGCCGATGCTCTATCCACTGAGCCAAACCAAATTCGGCATTAATTCCTCTTTCATGGATTTATTTGGATACCTGTGTATTCTTGAAAAATACATAGCATTGTTTCATGGTGGTGTTTTTAAATCTTTACATCTAAATGTAGCTTTGTGCTATAAACCTCCATTCTCCTTTGTTCAGCCTTATTTTTGAGAACTCTCCATGTTTCTATAATTGTAAATACAGTTATTACCTTTGACCCTTGCACTGTATTCTTTTATAAAGTGTTCACATTCATGTACACATTTCCTTGGTAATAAAAATATATTTTATATATCCAGTGATCAAAAGGTGGAACAACCGGTTAGTCAGTTAGAACGTTGGTCCACGCACCTGAGGGTTGCAGGTTTGATACTGTCTGTGGGAGGCAACCAATCTATGTGTCTCTCACATCTAACCAGTGATTAGAATTTGTGACCAGCCGAAACTGGTTTGGGTCAGTGGATAGAGCGTCGGCCTACGGACTGAAAGGTCCCAGGTTCGATTCTGATCAAGGGCATGTACCTTGGTTGCAAGCACATTCCTGGTGGGGGGGTGTGCAGGAGGCAACTGATCGATGTTTCTCTCTCATCGTTTTCTCTCTCATCGATGTTTCTAACTCTCTATCCCTCTCTCTTCCTCTCTGTAAAAAATCAATAAAATATATTTTTTTAAAAATCATTTTAGCCCTAGCTGGTTTGGCTCAGTGGATAGAGCATCGGCCTGCAAACTGAAAGGTCCCAGGTTCAGTTCTGGTCAAGGGCACATGCTTGGGTTGTGGGCTCGATCCCCAGTGGGGAACTTGGAGGAGGCAGCCAATAATGATTCCCTCTCATCGTGGATGTTTCCCTCTCTCTCCCTCTTCCTTCCTCTCTGAAATCAATAAAAATATAGTTTTTAAATAATCATGTTAGCTCTAGCTCGTTTGGCTCAGTGGATGGAGCATCGACCTACAGACTGAAGGGTCCTGATTTCAATTCTGGTCACGGGCACATGCCTGGGTTGTACCCTTGGTCCCCAGTAGGGGGTGTGCAGGAGGCAGCCAATTGATGATTCTCTTTCATCATTTATGTTTCTATCTCTCTCTCCCTTTCCCTTCCTCTCTGAAATCAATAAAAAATATTTCTTAAAAGTATTTTAGAGCCCTGGCTGGGTGGCTTAGTTGGGTGGAATGTTGGTTCAGTGCACCAAAAGGTTGGGGGTTTGATTCCCACTCAGGACACATACCTAGGTTTCAGGTTTCTCTCCCTCTGTTTCTCTCTCTCTCTCTCTCTCTCTCTATCTCTATCTCTATCTCTATCTCTATCTCTATCTCTGTCTTTCGTCTCTTCTTCACTCTTTAAGAAAAGCAAGGGAAACATTCTCTGGTGAGGATTAATAATAATTTTAGAGAGTAGTGACTCTATTCATTTTACTCTTTTTAATTAATTGTGGTAAAATACACGTACCATAAAATTTATCATCTTACCATTTTTTGTGTTTAGTTCAATACAGTAGTGTTACATATATTTACCTTGTTTTATAACCAATCTCCAGAACTTTTTATCTTGTAAAAAAAACTTCATACCCATTAAAGTTCCCCATTTCTCTTCTCCATTTTTAACCTATTTCAAGGTTAAGCGTTAGCCATTCACTCAGCACATTCAGGTACCAGGCAGCAGGAGGAGTGGGAAGAGGGCAAATGATATATTCAGGAGTTTAAGTAGTTTCCTAGAAGTTGCCTCAGGAAATACTGTAAGTGTTCATAATAGCTTGTGGTATATCTAGTGGCTGGGAAGACTGAGAAAATATGACCACCTAAAAATTCTATTAATATACCCTGGCTGGTGTGCTCAATGGTTGGAACATGGTCGTCATCCTCCCTCACCCCCCACCCCAGGTATGGTCGAGGGCACGTACCTGGGTTGCATGTTTAGTTCCCAGCCCTGGTCAGGATGTGTGCAGAAGGCAACTAGTCTATGTCCACCTCTCTCTATCTCCCCCTTTCCCCCCTCCCCATTCCTTTCTCCATTCCACTTTTCTCTTAAAAAAAAAAAAAAAAAAGGCAATGGAAAAAATATCCTCAGATGGGGATTAACAACAGCAACAAAAAATTCTATTAATATGGACAAAGATGTCTACCATAATATACTTGCCCTTCCCTCCACCCCCCTTTTTACCTTCTGGTGACTAGATAAATTTTCTTCTGGTGACTTGAAGTTCTTTTTTCTATTGGCTACCTCTTAACTTAAGACTTATTATATTTCCCTGTAAAGTGTATCAAAATCTGTATTTTCCCTCTGAACCTGGTAATACCCACAACATTTTCCCCATCTGTGATCTCCACCCTTCCCCCTTCCATCCTTACCTTGTCCTTAGTTGTTATTGTTTTTAATATATAAATATCTTTTCTAAGGAAATATTTTTTAATTCTTTTTTTCTAAATATATTTTTATTGATTTTAGAGAGAGAAAGGGAGAGGGGGAGAAAGAGATACAAACATCAATCAGCTGCTTCCTGCCTGCCTCCTATCAGGGGATCGAATAGAGCCTGAGAGCTGGGCATGTGCCCTGACCAGGAATCAACTGTGATCTCGTGATTCATGGGCTGATGCTCAACTACTGAGGCATACCAGCTGGGCCCTTGTTCTTAGTTTTGACTGGAATTTTAGATTATACTAGAGGCACAGTGCACAAAATTCTTGCACGGGGTGTGGCAGGGTGTCCCTCAGCCTGGCCTGTGCCCTTGGGGGATGTCCAACTGCCAGTTTAGGCCTGATCCCCCTGTCAGACATCCTTCTCGCAATCCGGGATTTTACATGCACCAGTGACCATGCTTTTCATACAGGTGAAAGGCATCCTGCTGTTGTATGGGCAGCTGTATTTTTTTTGCCCTGATTATAAAAAGGAATACAAAACATGATCCTTTTGAGGCAGTAGTACCATTTGAAGCAGAGAAAAGTTAAGTAATTGGCTTTGTCACACAGTTATAAGTGTCAGAATCAGGACTAACCACAAAATGTGCAAGCCAGAGTCCATGCATGTTATCACTGCATCATCCTGTTTTTTCAATGTTAGAGTAGCCTTGCCAGGTTTTAATTTTTAAACCTAAGAGACTGTTCCCAATATATAGGGTAGGGTCCCTAGGCCTGGTCAGCGATCAGGGCTGATCTGTGGGGTGACTGGTGGGCAGGACGATCAGGCAGCCCATGCTGGCACCCACCTTGGCTGGCGGCCTGGTGCTGCCCACTGGCCAGGCCTCCTCCTTCCCCCTCTTCCCCCAATCACTGCTGCTGCCGGTCACCTCCCTCTGGGGGGGGGGGGGGGGGAGAAGAGGGGCAGATGTTCCAAGCAGGAGCAGTTCCTGCATTGAGTGTCTGCCTCCTGGTGGTCAGTGCATGTTATAGTGACCAGTTGTTCTGTTTGGTCGATTTGCATATTAGGGTTTTATTATATAGGATATTCAGCTAATATATTTCAGTTTTTGCAGATATTTCTTGTTTTAGTCATTGCTTAATTAGCCAAAGTTAACATTACTAATTATTTACTAACCCTTTGCCACTTGTTTATTATTGTTTTCTCCTAGACTCATTTCTCTTGCTGTAATCCATCCTTCAAAATTTTTTCCAAGAGGGCTTTGTAGAACTAACTTTCTGAAAATATCTTTTTATTCCTAAAAATATCTTTGTTTTACTTTTATGTTTTGTTGATCATTTCATGTTAAATTGATATTTTTAGGAATAAAAAGAAGACCTCTTTTTATTCCTGAAAATATCTTTGTTTTACTTCCATGTTTAGTTGACCTCTATATGAAATTCTAGGTTCCAAGTTATTTTCTTTCAGCATTTTAAAATTATTACTCAGTTGTGCTTCTGTTGAGAAATCTAATGCCAGTCAGATTCTTGATTCTTTGTAGGTTATCCTCTTGTATTTCTGGGAACTTTTAGAATTTCTTCTCTCTCTGATCTTCTAGAACTTCTTTAAGAATATCCTGTAATGTTCACATCTAGCTTCTTTATTTCTGAACTTTTCTCTCATTTATTTCATCTCACTATTCTTTCCTCATTTCCCTATTCTAATTTCTCAACCCAGTTTTTGCTTATTAGTCCTTTCTTCAACTATATCTATTTCTGCTGCTAATCTTATTTACTTTTTATTTTGAACAATTATACCAATTTTCTGTTTTGATTCTTCTTCAAAACAACTTTCCAGTAACATCCTTATCTTTTGAGCAGATTCGCTATGTATTTTATTTAAATTCTTCTGTGCCATTACCATTCTGTATAGTTTGTTCTGTTTATTGTCTTTCATGGTGCTTGTTATCCTCCAATATCTGGTTAGTTTTTTCTGTACACTTATCTTTTATTCCCTTGGGACTCTACCTTGCCTTGGCTAAAATAATATGTAACTGAGGGAGTATATAAGCCTACACTCGGGTTTCCTTCCTCTAAATGACTTTAAGGGATGGAGTTAGCCTCAGGGTTCAGTCTTTTCCCTCTGATATCTTTCCCTGCCTCCCCGGGAACTCCCTAGTACCATTCTTCCATGTGCTACCTTAATATAGGAGCAGCCACCCTCCCTTGTCATTGCCAAGCCCAAGGAGTTGGAAGGTGAATGTTAGGAGGGCTACGGAGCCACTCTTTATTCTTCATACATCCCTGGCACCTGTGAGGCCATTATTGCTAGAATCAACCCCTCCATCCCGACCCCCAACTCATTTTTCCCATTTAAGTCCCTGGTCCTTTTCCTATTCAAATTCTCTGTGGGACTCAGCTCCCTTTGTCTCTCTTGAGGGCTTCTTGCAGTGTTTGTGTTGCTTTCTGAGCTGGGCCCAGAGGTCCATCAGTTTATCTGCCCGCTAATGATTCATGGTAGTGTGCCATCTTCTAAGGTACTAACATAGACCTGTTAGATTAGGAAAAATGGAAAATGATGATCAAATTTGTAAAGAAAAAACTACAAAGGATACAAGGGAGTGGGACACTCACTGCTGATGGGAGAGTTAATTGGCACAAACTTTACAGGTCATGTTGATCAAAAGAGCTTTCAATGATGGATGTATTAGTTAACTAGACTGTTGGCATCCTTTCACAAATGTATATAGTGTGTCCCCAAAAAATGTGTACACATTTTTAACAGCTGATCACTCAGTTTTGAACATAAAATTTACTAAACACTGCCTTTATAATTATTCAAAGTGTGTGTGTGTGTGTGTGTGTGTATATATATATATATATATATATATATATAATTTTTTTTTTTTGGTGCGGGGAGAACACCCTATATGTATATCAAATCACCATTATGTACACTTTAAATAACTTACAGTTTTATTTGTCATTTATAACTAACTCAGTAAAACTGAAGGGATAAAAAGTTTTTTGTTTTTTTGTGTTTTTTTTTTTTATATTTTATTGATTTTTTTTTACAGAGGAAGGGAGAGGGATAGAGAGCTAGAAACATCAATGAGAGAGAAACATCGACCAGCTGCCTCCTGCACATCCCGCAATGGGGATGTGCCTGCAACCAAGGTACATGCCCTTGACCAGAACCGGAACTGAACCCAGGACCCCTCAGTCCAGAGACCGACACTCTATCCACTGAGCCAAACTGGTTTCGGCGGGGTAAAAAGTTTTAAATAATTATTCCTTAAATCTACAAGCTTTATCTCTAGGAATTTATCCTCAGGAGATAATCATATGTATACAAGATATGCTTAAATATAACTAATGATAAAGCCAAATGTTCAGCATTATTTTATTGTTTATAGTGTTTCAAATTGCAAGCAAAATAAAGATCTTAATATAGCCCAGCCGGTGTGGTTGAGTGGTTGAGCGTGGACCATGAACCAAAAAGTCACTGGTTTGATTCCTGGTCAGGGCACATGCCTGGGTTGCAGGCGTGATCCCCAGTATGAGGCGTGCAGGAGGCAGCCGATCCATGATGTTGCTCTCTTACCAATGTTTCTATCTCTCTCTCCCTTTCCCTTCCTCTCTAAAAATCCATGAAAACATATACATATAAAAAAAGAGAACTTACTGTATAGAATTCATTAAATAAGTTATTGTGCACCTGTATTTTGTAGATCTTTGTAACCATTATAAAAAAGATGTAGCCGGGCTGGTGTGGCTCAGTGGTTGAGCCTTGACCTATGAACCAGGCGGTTACAGTTCAATTCCCGGTCAGGGCACATGCCCCAGTATAGGGTGTGCAGGAGGCAGCTGATCAATGATTCTCTCTCATCATTGATGTTTCTAAATCTTTCTCCTTCTCTCTTTCTCTCTGAAATCAATTTAAAAAAAAAGAATAAATAAGAATTTAAAAAGATGTAGAAGATTACCCAGTTGCATAGAGAAATGTTTAATGCAGTGAATGAGGAAGGGGAAGTAAGTTATATGACCCATTTTCACACAAATATGTGTAGGTTGTCTCTGGTTTGTTTCTTTTACTGTACTTCCAGAATTCCCTATAGTGAATATATATTTTACATGAACACAGAATCATTAAAATGAAGATAAAATAGAGATCAGAAAAAAATAATGATAAAGCCAAATGTTGGCATGGATGCTGTGAAACTAATACCCCAAGTATATTGCCACCATCCTTTCAGAGAGTAGTGGGGTACAGTGTATTTCAAGGAAAGTAGTATGTTTATATTTTCTGATCCAGAAGGAATATTTTTGTGTGAGTTTTATCTGAATAAAATAATCCAGGAAAAAAATAAAAGTTTAGCATTGTGGTTTTATTTCTAGTAACAACAAATAAACACAATCCTAAATAAGTTAAAGCTAAATGTCTAATTGTTGAGAAGTTAAGTGAATTATGGTATATGGAATATTATGCAGCTATTAAAAATCATGTTTATGTAGCTTATGTAGTAAAATGGTCAAGTGTAATTACACTAAAATTATGTCTGTATAGGAAAAATGAAGGGAAGGACATACATAAATTGTACAGTTGATTTGTTGCAGAGATAGGATTGAGAGTTATGAACAAAAATTATATTAGTAGTACAATGCATATACAATAAAGAGACATGTATGAGCAGTATGAATTAGTGAATTTGAAATTACCAGATTTAAACTTTGGGCTGTTGGGATGCTGGCATTTGCAAATTTCCTTTCCTGTGGGCCTGTTTGTTGCAGGCTAGTTTATCTTCCCACTGTGGTTCCCCAACATGTGCAGGGGGATGATGTATAAACAAAGATTGAAGTAAGGTGAACATTTTGAATGGATGGGGGTTTTTGGTAAGGAATAGAGCTAGCAGGGGCCCCTTTGTCCCATAAATTCTTACATTACATAAAAATGACTCCTTCCTTTTTCCAGTCAAGGTTCCATTCTTCTTTCACTTGTTTTTTTTCCTGCTGTGCTACTAAAATAGGAATCTTTTTCAAAATTAATATTTTGTGCTTCTCACCCATCCTCGTGAGGAAGGGTTGGATCGAACATTCTGATCAGGGCAGAAAGCAGAGGAGTACCACAGGGAAATCTAGTGGAAGTATATGTGTCTGTCTTTTACATTTGATTCATGATATTAGCGCTGGAAGGGTCCATTTTACAGATACAGACACTGAGACTTGCGGACACCTTGTCCAGGATTCCATTATGCCTTGGCCCCTGGATTCTCAAAACCACTGTCATTATTCCTGTTCAGTCTGTGGTGTCTCAAAAAGCACTCTTCTCTATCTCTGCGAGTCTCCTCGTTGGCTCTGTCATATCCCTCTTTTTTTCCTTTTCTAGAAAGAAAAGTCAAAATCGAATGGTTCAGCAGCCCGGGAACCTAATGGCTTTCCCTCTGATGCCTCAGCCAATTCCTCTCTCCTTCTTGAATTCCAGGGTGAGTTGCATCCATATGTCTTCTTGCAGGAAAATGAAAATTTAGATGAACCCATTCATAATAAGAATAGTTCTATGTATAATTTCAGTGCCTACTGTTTTGCTGGTATCTTGCTAGGCACTATACATAAATCTTCACTTTTATACTTCACAGGCACCCTGCAAGATAGATGATAGTATCCTTATTTTCCATTTAAGGAAACAGGCTCAGAGAGGTAAAGTTACATATATAAAGCAATATAACTAGTAAGTGATAAACCTCACATTAATTCCTGGTTTTCTGGATCAGAGGCTCTTTTCTTTAGACTGCATACTTTATGATAGTGCCTGAGAGTGGGCCACCCAAAGCTAGGGCATCTGCCTGTCCCCTGTTGGCACAAGTTCTGCTTCTTAAGTCAATGTCCTGCCTGTGTCAGGACCACATTCATGATGTTCCCTCTTACACCTACGTGGCAGTTACTGTTTGTGAAGCACTTTCACTTCAGTTTCTCATTTTTATCCTAACATCAGCCTGTGATATAAACCAGGCAGTAACCATCATCCCTAGTTAAGAAAATTGATGCTTCGAGAAAAAAAGTGTTCACCTAAGTTCAAAAGTGACAAAGCTTTATTCTTACTTTTTCTTTCTTTCTTTTTTTTTTTAGAGCTCTATTCTCTTTTTATAATAAAATGCAACTTCCATTTTAGCATAGAAGGTAGTGATCTTCGCAGAAGTAAAGACTAGAAAGGGCTTACAATTTTCTCTTTAAAATCAGTCTGGGAGCATGCCTGCCAACTTTCCCCCAACCCTCTGTTGCTGCCCCAGGGTCAGTGTGATATAGGAAGGAATACAAGAGGAAGGTTTTCTAGTTATGTGTGGGGTTTTCAATAACTATAGAACTCTTAGAGACACATATGAGGCCCCAGTTTCTCAGTCCATTTAATTCTTTTCATTCGGTGAACATTTAATGAACTCCTACTGTATGCCAGGCACTATGCACAAGAAACGCAAGGACCAGTAAGCCACAGCGCCTATCTGCACAGAGCATAACGGAAGGAAACTGGTGTGTAAAATAGTAAACTCAGGTGTGCACAGGACACTACAGGAGCATAGAAGAGAAGGTGGTCATTTTTACCCAACAGAGCCCGGGATATAGGGATATAGGTCATTATGCTTGAGCTCAGTGTTGGCCTGAAAGGCTAGAAAGAACAAGTGGTAACAGACACCTGTACATGAAGCAGCTCTTCGCTTAGGGTCCAGCTTGGTGTGGACTAACAACAGGGAGTGAGACTGCAGATCAGAAAGGACTCTGTATGTTATGATAGGGCCATCTTCTGCCTGTCCAGAGAAGCAGTGGGGTTTGAATTTTACTGTTTTGGCAGCAGGCAGCCATCGAAGGGCTTAGAAATATCATGCCGGCAGAGGTGTGAAGTAAGTGGGAGTACATGGTACTGAAGGAAGGGCAGTGGTGGCTTTTGGAGGCTAGGCCTGAACTAAGCCACCAGGAGAGGAAGCAGTGAACACAACGCCTGTGTTTTTAACTATTTCTAACTTAGGTGGTGATTTTAAGCCTTCAGACAGCTTCCCAGGTGGGACTCCATTGGTCCTTGAGGCCTCAGGTAGAACCTAGACCACTGAAGGGTCTGAGCTGAATACCTCCCAACAGATTTTTATCATTTTCTACACACCTTGTGTTGTGAGAAAGGTTGAGAGCCATACTGTCCATCTCTTCCACTGGACAATAAGAAAATGCAGGGTCTAAGCTATAACTGGTGGATAATAATTAACTGTATCCTCATCTTCCTGAAATGTACATGTTGCATAAATTTGAAAATTCTAGCTGCACCTGGTGCTTAGAATATGTCGTGAAATAGGAAATGCTTAAATTAATCAACAAAGACAGGTTCAGTGCATAGAAGCCCATGGACCTCTGCCTTGGGTTCAGAGTGCATCTGCAGCAGAGATCATTGCACCTGGTGTGTCTGTGGCTGCCTAAGAAGACACCAGGTCTTTGGCTCTATACAGAGTTACTCTTGAGGAATAATTACCACCCTCAGCCGTTGCCTTTGTCATGTTTGGTTTTCAGATGAAAACAGCAACCAGAGTTCTGTGTCTGATGTCTATCAACTGAAGGTGGACAGCAGCACCAACTCAAGCCCCAGCCCCCAGCAGAGCGAGTCCCTGAGCCCAGCACACACCTCTGACTTCCGCACAGATGACTCCCAACCCCCTACTCTGGGCCAGGAGATCCTGGAGGGTAAGTCTCGGTTGAGCCAGGACATGCATCTTGGAGGGGCCTTGCCTCTTGCCTCTCTTCTTTAGAATAATGGGATAGAAAAAATGCCACAGAGTCTGGCAGTCTCAAGCTATTTGTTAACAGTTTGGGCTACTTTGGAGAATGGTTGTATTTTCCCCTTACAGAATGAAAGAAGAAAACAAACACCACAAGTGAGTGCCAGGATCTGTGTGAGGCACTTTCAATATTTAACGCCTGGTATAATTCTCTCCCAAATCCTTGAAATAGAAGCTATTATCTCTGTTTAAAATATATATTTATAAAATATATATAAAATTGATTTTTTTACAGAGAGGAAGGGAGGATAGAGAGTTAAAAACATCCATGAGAGAAACATCAATCAGCTGCCTCCTGCACACTCCCTACTGAAGATGTGCCCACAACCAAGGTACATGCCCTTGACTGGAATCGAACCTGGGACCATTCAGTCCACAGGCCCACACTCTATCCACTGAGCCAAACTGGTCAGGGCTGTTCTTTCCATTTTATAGATGAGGAAGTTAGAGTCTTAGAACGTTTTAATTGCTCTTAAAGATCACATAGTAACTGGTAGAAGTGGGTATCTCCAATTATATTCCTTCTAACTTCAGAGTTTATTCTCTGCATTATCTCCTATGAATTTCTTCTTATATAGTGTTTCTAAAATATATGTATGTTGATTCTTTTTAAAAATATATATTTTTATTGATTTCAGAGAGGAAGGATGAGGGAGAGAGAGAGAAACATCAATGATGAGTGAGAATCATTGATCGGTTGCCTCCTGCACACTCCCCACTGAGGATTGAGCCCACAACCTGGGCATGTGTCCTTGACTGGAATCGAACCCGGGACTCTTCCAATGCTCTACCAACTGAGCCAAACCAGCTAGAACTGTATGTTGACTCCTCAGCCTGTGCTGCCTCTTCACCAAGGCACCTCTAGATAGCCTTAGGAAAGCTTCCCCAGCTTGAAGGCAGATTCTACAGGAGTCTCCCCGTCAGGAGGCCTTGCAGTTATGCTGACCATGTTGCTTTTGCAGAGCCCTCCCTGCCTGCCTCAGAAGTGGCTGATGAACCTCCCACCCTCACGAAGGAAGAACCAGTTCCACTGGAGACACAGGTAAGGAAACACTTTGGGTTTCCCAGTTTCTAAGAAAAAAGGAAGGATTTCATTGCTGTGAATTGCATATATTGTGTTGGATGTGCTATAGTGTAGTAGAGTGGAGAAGCAGCAAGGAAAACTAGAGTCTCCAGGTTATAAGGTAGGGAAATGTTTGGTTATGTACGAGAAGATGGGCATTGGGCTTCTGGGTTGTAATTAGGGATGGGGAGGTTCTGGTTCAGAGGGATGGCCCTATAATTCCATGTTCTGGCTGCTCCTAGATTGCCACGGAAGAGGAAGACTCAGGTGCCCCACCCCTGAAACGCGTCTGTGTGGACCAACCCGCAGTGCCGCAGACAGCCTCAGAAAGCTAGCAGCATCCTGGCACCCTTCACCTCCTGGCCCCTGCCTCTATTTATTGCATTCTGGTTCTGGCTGTGCTGTGTTGCTGGGCTAAGGGCAAGCACTGGGGTCCAAAGCCTGCCTATAGGAGCCTTCTGTTCTGGAAGGCTGACATAGACTTGGGGTTATAGCATCATCTTCCCTCCCTGGCACCTGTGTCTGCTTGTTCCTGAGAAGAGGAATGCTCATGTCCTCTTTGTATCCCAAGTAGGCTGGAGCATCTGCCATCCCAAGGTTTATGTGTCACCTCCAGGTAGCAATCTCTGCTCCAGAACCTCTGGACTGAGCTGCTGGCGCTTCTATAAGAGGAGAGAGATGTGGAAGGCACCCTTTGGAGAAGAGAGTGCCAAGAGTTACTTGAATTTGAGTGGCGACTGTAGATGTCTGGCCTTTCTCACAGGGCTAGGTGCCCTGGAGGCCATTATTGAATGCCTAGGTAGAGACTTTGGAGGGAAGATGCTTTTCTCCACATGAGGGCAAAAAGTCCATATAGATTTCTTGCTGCCCTGGCACTTCTGCCCATTCCTGAGGTTATGCTGCCTCTAGTGGGCTCTCTAGCTGCTGACAGTTCCCCTCCCCACCACCACGAGAAAACTAGCTCCCCCCACCCCACACATGCAGCTTTCTGTTCTCACCCGTACATTTCATTCCAGCATTCTCTGCCTCCTGCCACAGCCCCCAGCATTCATGCCACAAACTGCCCCAGCAAGAATTTGACGTCTGACCACAGTACCCATCCCCCAAAGTACTCCTTCAGCTCAGACTTTCTAGAAAGATCCCCTTTCTTTAAAATCTGCATGTTTAATTGAACTTCGTGATTTTATTTTTTGTTCCATAAAAGTTTAAGAAATGGAAATGGCTAACAGTGAGTGAAGACATATTTTAGCACTGAATAGAATATTTTTAAAATTAAACTATTTGAAATATGTCTCGCTGGTATCTGAGTGCTTCATTCTTGAAGGTTGTGGGGTTGGGGCTGGGAGTGCTTGTGAAGCCCCTGTGGACGAGGCTCTGCCCATTGTCCTACTCGCAGAGAATGACTGGGATGGAATGATTTGTCGACTCCCTTTGAGGTTCTCGTGCAGTTGGAATTCTATGACTGTTTCTGAGTATACTGAATGCAACCTATAGTTTTCCACAGCTGCTTAGGAGGCATTCATGAGTTCTTTTTTAAATTTTATTTATTATGGCAAAATATACATAACATAAAATTTATCATTTTGGCCAGTTTAAAGTATACAGTTCAGCGATACTAAGTACATACACAATATTTTGCAATTATCACTGCTCTCTACCTCCAGACTTTTCATTACTTCAAACAGACCCCCATACTTAGTAAGCAGTTGCTCCACACTTGCCCCTTCCTGGAGGCCCTGACAATCACAAATCTATTTTCTGTCCATGAGTTCCTTCTAGATTCCGAAGGAAAACTAGAGTCATGGTTGAAAAGAGTTCTATTATACATTCTACCTGTTAAAGAATTTCGTTTCAGTATTCCCTAAAGTGATTCACTTCTCTCAGGAGCTCCAGGTTTCTGGGATGAGACTAGAACCAAGTTCTGCTGCCCTGTTTTATCATCCCTAGTTTACTTTTTCTTAAAATTTTAACTTAACATGTACTATCAAGTTGCCAAATGCATGTCACAGATGCTGGAATTGTATGTGGTACATAAAATAAGTATCCTATAAAATAAAAGCCCAGTGACCTAACAGTGGAATTACCAGAATGACCGGTCCACCAGTCGCTATGACGTGCACTGACCACCAGGGGGGCAGACACTCAACGCAGGAGCTGTTACCTGATGGTCATTGCACTCCCACAGTGGGAGCACCACAGGGCTTAACAGGATGAGCAGCTGCTCCGCAGGAGGCCAATTCCCACAGGCCACGTCCCCCACCGGTGCATGAATTACAGCACTAAACGCTGGTGAGTGAAGGTCGGTACTCTCCACCAGAATCTCAGATAATCCCAGAACCCGCCTCACAGGGTTGATCTAAGGGTTTCTAGTCATAGTTGTTTTTTTTGTTTTGTTTTGTTTTGAATATATTTTTATTAATTTTTTACAGAGAGGAAGGGAGAGAGATAGAGAGCTAGAAATGTCGATGAGAGAGAAACATCGACCAGCTGCCTCTTGCACACCCCCCACCGGGGATGTGCCAGCAACCAATGTACATGCCCTTGACCGGAATCGAACCTGGGACCTTTCAGTCCGCAGACCCACGCTCTACCACTGAGCCAAACCAGTTTTAGCTCTAGTCATAGTTTTAAGAATGGAATGAGATCATCAGCTTTTAAATAGTTGAGGGAAAACACACACTACTCCTTTTTCATTCTCTTCATCCCACCTTGAACACCTACTAGCTCCAGTGGCCCTGCCCTGAGCACTGTGAGAGCTCACTGGCCCTGGGCTCTGAATGAGTCTGTAATGTTAACTTTAAAAAAACACACATTGAAACCTGTAAAGAATTTTGTGAGTTTATTTGAGCCAAACTGTCAACAAATGCTGGAAAGCAGAATCTCAATGAATTGAGATAAGGCTTTGGAGAATGGTGCCTCACATCAACATTTATACATTGCAATCAAAGGAAGGGATGTTAGAGAGGCGGGAGAAAGCAAAGGGGCGGAACCCCTGGGATTGGATAAAAAGTAAAATGGTAGACACATACTTAGGTGGGTGCAGGAACAATTAACATAACAATGAAGGAATTTGTGGTATTTGTCCTGGAGCCCAGGCACATTAGGCTGTGCCCCAAGGGCTCCAGAAAAAGCAAGTTACAAGTTACCCAGACATTTCAAGGGTATGTTGTCATAGATGCAAAAAGACAGATAGGCTCGGTTAGGATAAAGGTTGACCTTGTCAGTGAAGATACCCATCACAACTGGTTTTAGTTAAAGTGTAATTTCAGACCATCCTTTGTGGATACTTTAGGTCTCTGAGCTTGCAAGACTGCCAAGCAGGCCTTCCTGAGCTTGTCAGGTCAGCATGTGGCCCCTTTTGTCCACACTTCTAATGGCCTTTACACCTAGTGCCTGCCTTACTCAGCCTGTATCACCCACTGAGCACCCGCTGTGTCCCAGGCGGTACCCGGTGCTCGCAGAGCAGCAGGGAGCCAGCACCCTGTCCTATGGAGCGGGCGTCCAGCCAGGAGAGGACGGGGGTGCGGGGAGGAAACAGCCTTGGACAGACATGAGGTGCAGCTGTTAGAGGACATGGGCACCATGAAAACATTGGAATGAAGCCACACAGGGGCTACTCGAGGGAGGGGCAAAGGGAGGCTCACTGAGGGAAAGGATGGATGGAGGAGAGCATCGGGCAGAGGGGACAGCCCATGGAGGGGCAGCAGGATGAGCAAGAGGCCGAGTAGAAGGGGGTGGAGGCTTATGGGGGTTGGGGGAGGGAGGAGGACGCATCCTGCAGGGATCGAGGGCCGGTGAGAACCTGGCATCCCCTGAGTGCAGGGGTTGGCGCCAAGGCTGTAGGTGAGGGCCGGCTGGGCTGATGCCGTGGGGGCAGACCCTCTGGCTTCTGTGACAGGAGCAGACTAAGGGGGAAGAGGAAGCAGGGAGACAGTAGGAGGCGACAGCACCCTCACAGAGGAGGGATAAGGAGACAGTGGAAACACGACTGGGATTTGGGGGGAGGTCCCATGCTCTCCTCTGCCCCTGGGAAGGCAGGGTCTCCGGCAGCTGCTGGCGGGGGTGTCTGAGGTCAGATCCTGTCCGTTCTGAGGGTCTGACTGTAAAACCCAGACCTTAGTTTGCGCTCCACACAGGGATGTGGAATGTTCACGACCAGCCTCCCACCATGAAGTCCAGGCAGCAGGTCATTTCTGCCTCACTGCCCTACTCCCTCCATGTTCCCTCTCCTCCAGCTCTCATCAGTGATGACAAGTATTTATTGTAAACAAGCAAATGGTTTTATTTTTGGTACAAAAACAAAACAACAGCCGAAACCGGTTTGGCTCAATGGATAGAGCCTCGGCCTGCGGACTGAAAGGTCCCAGGCTTGCCAAAACCTGTTTGGCTCAGTGGTAGAGCGTGGGTCTTCGGACTGAAAGGTCCTAGGTTCAATTCCGGTCAAGGGCATGTACCTTGGTTGTGGGCACATCCCCATTGGGGCATATGCAAGAGGCAGCTGATCGATGATTCTCTCTCATGGGTGTTTCTAACTCTCTATCCCTCTCTCTTCCTCTCTGTAAAAAATTAATAAAATATATATTTTTAAAAAACAACAAAACAGAATGTACAGTAGTATGGAAAGCAAATGTTGAAAACCATGAAAATGAAGCTCCCTTGTATTATAGACACACAGATCAGCCGAGTCCAGAACCTGGGTCAGCATGACACAAAGGGCTCCGGGTCCAATGCAAAGGGCTTACCCAGGTGGTCCGACCCCAACCCCTGACTCCAGTGTCCAGGACAGAGGATCCTGCACCACAGAACAGAACGGCCTAGACCAGTAGGGGGTGCTTAGGAAGCAGCTGATCGATGATTCTCTCTCATCGATGTTTCTAACTCTATCCCTCTCTCTGCCTCTCTGTAAAAAAATCAATAAAATATATTTAAAAAAAAGAAACATCGATATGTGCCCTTAACTGGGAATTGAACCTGCGAAACTTTGGTGCAGGCTGACAATCTAACCACCGGGAAATACTGGCCATTGCCTGTTTTTCTTTTTGCTGAGTATTATTACAGGCTCGTGGATTTCCTTTATATTCAACTAGTAGATCCGGTGCATGGGTTTGTGTACACTGAAAGGAAATTAATTAGAAGGTGGCCAGCGAGGCGGAACTGGGCCTGAAAATATTAAATGAAAAATTCCAGAAGCAAATACAAGCGTTTTAAATTTCATGCCTTTTCGGAAATTGCTCTGTTTTGCTCAGGACATGAATCATCCCTTTGTTCATGGTATCCACATGGTACAAGCTTCTTACTTGACAGTCACTTAGTAGCCCTCTCAGTTACTGGCGAAGTGGCCGTGTTCAAGTAACCTTTATTTTACTTAACAATAACCCCAACGCGAATAGTATGCAGGCAATTCATATATACCAAAGAGAAGCCGTTAAAGTGTTTCCTTTAAGACAGTGAAAAGGTATGTATAGGAGGGAAAAGTGTAGGCTGTGTAAACAAAAACTTTCATGGCTGAAATCCTCTCTAAAAGAAAGGTTTAGCCAAAACCGGTTTGGCTCAGTGGATAGAGCGTCGGCTTGGGGACTGAAGGGTCCCGGGTTCGATTCCGGTCAAGGGCATGTACCTTGGTTGCGGGCATATCCCCAGTAGGGGGTGTGCAAGAGGCAGCTGATCGATGACTCTCTCTCATTGATGTTTCTAACTCTGTATCTCTCTCCCTTCCTCTCTGTACAAAAATCAATAAAATATATATTTAAAAAAAAAAAAAAAAAAAAAAAAAAGAAAGGTTTATTGAGCCAAATGTTAGCCAGAAGGACCAGGCCCCGGAGCATGAATTCTAAACCAACTGCAGCAGAGCTGGATGAAGACAGCATATTCGAAATCCTTGGGTTTAAAGGGTCTTCTAAGTAAACAGTTTGGCAAAGAAAGATGTAAACTGTTTTGAAAGAATTTACCTTGGCTGTAAAGGGGGTAATGGAAGGTGAAGTGGGGCTAGTTCAGAGTCTTGTAAGGAAGAAGCATTTGCTTCTTTGGATTGGTTGTGGGCAACTGTGGGGGACATTCAAGTGTAAACAAGTGGATTTACCTGGCAGTCATACTCAGCTATTCTCTGTAGATAATCCAGTGGAAATAGCCACTTGAAAGTTAATTCAAAGTTTTAGCATACATTCAGGAATGCAAGTAGTCTTTTGTTGATCTTGTCCTTCACTGTTAACTGTTTAACCTCTGTCTCCTCCTTCTACCCTCAGGTCTGTAAATTAATTTAGCACTTCTCAGAATTTTTTGTCTCATATAAAGGTTTGGTACTACCTGCCGTTTCAGGCATCCACTGAGGGTCTTGGAATTTTTCCCAGAGTATAAGTATCTGGTTTATCCTGTAGCTGTAGAGCTCAAGAGAGGTCAAGGCTGACCCTTTGAGGTTATGAGGAAGGTGGAGCCATTAATAGAAATAAAAAAACACCCAGACTTGGCTGGTGTGGCTCAGTTAGTTGAGCTTCATCGCATGCACCGAAAGGTCCCTGGTTCAATTCCCAGTTAAGGCACATACCCAGTTTGCAGGTTCGCAGTATGTGTGTGGGGCAACCGATCGATCCTTCTCACATTGATGTTTCTCTCAAATCAATAAAAATATACACATTAATAAAGTAAAATAAAAATGCCCAGAGAAAGCCAATGATGGAGGACAGGGAAATAATAAACTGTGGTTTTGGCCCTGGCCAATAGCTCAGTTGGTTAGAGTGTCATCCCAATGAATCAAGGTTGCAGATTCCTTCCTGGGTCAGGGCACATATAAAGAATCAAACAATGGCTCAGCTGGTGTGGCTTGGTGGATGAGCTTCAACCTATGAACCAGGACGTCACAGTTTGATTCCCAGTCAGGGCACATGCCCGGGTTGTGGGTTTCGTCCCCAGTAGGGTGTGTGCAGGAGGCAATGATTCTCATCATTGATGTTTCTATCTCTCCCTTTCCCTTCCTCTCTGAAATCAATAAAAATATTGGGAAAAACAAGAATCAACCAATGAATGCATAAATAAGTGGAACAACAAATCAGTGTTTGTCTCTCTCTTCCCCCTTCCTCTCTTCCAAATCAATAAAAAAAAAAAAAAAAAAAAAAAAAGGCCCTAGCCGGTTTGGCTCAGTAGATAGAGCGTTGGCCTGTGGACCGAAGAATCCCAGGTTTGATTCCAGTAAAGGACACATGCTTGGATTGCAGGCTTGGTCCAACATGCAGGAGGCAGCCAATCAATGATTCCCTCTTGACATTGTTTAATATTGATGTTTCTATCTCTCTCTTCCTCTCCTTTCCTCTCTTAAATAAAAATATATGTATTTAAACAAATTGAACTGTGTTTTTGGGCTGTGTTTAGTTTGAGGAACCAACAGAATGGCCAGAAGACCAGCCAGAAGCTGAAAGTGTTTAAGCATCAGTGAAGCACCAATGTGTGGCAGAGTACAGCTCCATAGGACATAGACCACAAAAACAGACCCTGCTCATTGAGCTCCTGTCAGAAAACTACCCAGTGGAGATGTGCATGGGGAAATGTGCTATACATCTGCAGACAGAGTTATGTGGTTATGTCGCCATTTCCCACTTATTTATAAAAAAAAAGTTCTGTCATTTTGACATATATGTGCTTTATGTTTTTTATTATTTATTTACCACAAGTAAAGGTCAGGAATTGTTATCTTTTAAAATTTTTTTACTGTTTCACTTCATTACTGCTGTTATGTGCTCCATGTGAGTGACATAGGTGCTTATGTAGGTGGGTTCCAGCGAAAATCGAGTTGAGTTGTAAGAACAGATCTCCAATGTAACCTGAGAACCTAGTTTGTGTGTATACACACACACACACACACACACACACACACACACACACTAATAAAAGGGTAACATGCTAATTAGATTGGGAGACCTTCCCGGATATCCTTCCGGACAAGGGGCCTAGGCAGAGGTGGTTAGGGGTGATCAGGCCAGGAGGGGAGGGCAGTTGGGGGTGGTCAAGCCAGCGGTGGGAGGGGACAGTTGGGGGTGACCAGGCTGGCAGCCAGAGTGGTTAGGGGCAATCAGGCAGATAGGCAGGCGGGCGGTTAGGAGCCAGTGGTCCCAGATTGTGTGAGGGACATCCTGTGCGATCAGGCCTACACCGGTAGTTGGATATCCTCTGATATCCAAGGAGTCCCAGATTGGAGAATGCAGGCTGGGCTGGAGGTCACGCCCACCCCCCACACAAATTTCGTGCACCGGGCCACTAGTGTGTGTATGTGTACATGTATGTATATACACAACCCTGCTATGTGCCCTTGACTGGAATCAAACCTGGGACCTTTTAGTCTGCAGGCTGAGGTACTATCCACTAATCCGAAAGGGCATGGGCTCCCTTTTTTTAAAATATATTTTTATTGATTTTGTACAGAGAGGAAGGGAGAGAAATAGAGAGTTAAAAACATCGATGAGAGAGAGTCATCGATCAGCTGCCTCTTGCACACCCCCTACTGGGGATATGCCCGCAATCAAGGTACATGCCCTTGACCGGAATCGAACCCGGGACCCTTCAGTCCCCAAGCTGACACTCTATCCATTGAGCCAAACCGGTCTCGGCGGGCTCCCTTTTTTTTTTTTTTGACATCTTCAGTACAAATGTTAAAATATTGTGTTAGTCAGTTCCATTGTTTATAAATTTGAGACATAGAAATAGAGGACATACACCAAGCAAGAGTCACATTAAAGGTTTTCTTAAAAATATTGTAAACGGCCGAAAGCAGTGTGGCTCAGTGGATAGAGCGTTGGCCTGCGGACTAAAGGGTCCCGGGTTCGATTCCCGGTCAAGGGCATGTTCCTTGGTTACAGGCACATCCCCAGTGGGGGACGTGCAGGAGGCAGCTGATGGATGTTTCTCTCTCATCAATGTTTCTCACTCTCTATCCCTCTCCCTTCCTCTCTGTAAAAAATCAATAAAATATATTTAAAAAAATATATTGTAAACGAATACATATTCACTATAGAAAACAAAAAAGAAAACCAACCATAATTACACCTCTCCAAGGTAAGCACTGTTCTTTATTTGGGGAGGCCCTTATTAACTCATTTTGGGGCTCTAGCTGATAACCCATCCTCACAAATCTGCATCTCTAGCTTCAAAAATCCCAACTGTGTTCTGGATGGCTCTCCAGTGAGCTCATTATTGAGTCTCCCTTTCTAGAGCTCTGCCAACACTAGGGCTGGCTTCCAGCCCATATTGCGCCCAGGTGCTGAAATGATTATGGTGCCCATTCTTGTGGACAATTAGATGCTGTTTTTGAAATACAAAAATTTTTCCAAATATTTGTTTTTTAATTTTTGTTTTGTTTTGTTTTTCTTAATGTTTCTGGAGTACTTACTATGTGTGTAGTCAGCTCTTAGCTATCTAGTCCTTCAAATGTCTATCCCATTAGTCATCTAGTCTGTGCCTCTCAAATCTTTCTGCCTGTCTCCACTGATCTTGTTACATTTGAGGCCCTTGGAATCACTGCCCCGAACAACTGCGGTTCTCTTCTAAGTGGCCACTCCAACCATCACATGCTGTGGCCAAGGGGATCACTTCTTTGCCACTTCCATCTCTTGGTATTTTTTGCCTCAAAACCCCTATGTTTTAGGCACATGTCCTGAATTTACCAACACTGCCCTGCTGTTCCCTCTACCTACAATGTTTCTTTCATTTCTCGGTCTAGTCAAGTGCAACTTAGCTTTTTACAATCAACTCAAATACCACATCCCCTGAGAAGAAACCTAATCCTCTCAGAAGAAATGGCTACTAAAGGAAGATGACCTTCCTTTTCTGCTAGGTGAGCAGAGAAGGCTTCACAGAAGTGGCCTCTGGTTTGATCAAGAACGTACCTTTTACTGGGGGTACTCTTCTCACCTCAAGGTGAAAACAAAAGGAGAATAAATCTGGTATTAGCATGCTGCATTCACGAACACCCAGCAGTCTATTCCTGTTGAAAAGGTTGCAAAGGATGTCTGGGGCCACTGAAGATCTTTGAACCAAGGGAGACAATTTAATAGGGAGAAAATTATAGTCAATGTGTTTCTGATTGCATTGAATACCCAAACAGACTTTGGACTATGTGGGTATAGTCTGCATGGAGAAGCAGCTTAAATGTCATTTCCAGGCAGTTATTGCTTCTTCTTACGTTGGTCAGTACTCATCACATAGAACTACAATATAATCGTATTTATCCCCTATTTTTTTCAGGAGAGTCTAACACAGGGCCCTGAACATTGTAGGTGCTAGTAATTATGATTTGAAGGAATGGGTGTCTCTTTAATAAGTATGTCCTTTAGTACATTTTTCCGAGAGATTCCATATTATCCTTTCCAGCAAGCCCCTAGAAAGTAGCACCATACCAATATCCAGATCTCAACCACATTCTCATCCAGCAGTAAACTCTGGGGTGAGCAAAGCTGGGGCTCAAGCTGTCCTTCTGGAGAACCTTTACTTGGACAAGGTCTTGGGGTTACTTCCCGCCAAACCCTCCTCCCATCTGCTCCACGCGCGCATCTCCGGGCGTGGCCGAGCGCGGCGCCTTTAAGAAGGGGGCGGAGCACAAGTGGAAAGACAAAGCCCCTGGTCGCGCGCTCCCCTTCCCCCCTCCAGCGCACCACACGGACAGTGATGCCCGGATGTCGGTGTCGCCGTCAGTGTCACAGATGGCGTAGTGTGTATACGTGTTAGGGGGCTTCTCTTGTCTCACCTCCTTGAATTTCCGACTTTTCGGTTCAAATGCTACCTCCCACTTTCAACTCCACTGCTGGAGGCCTCCGCGCCAGTCACCGGTGCTTACATAACGTGACCTTTCACCTCTTCATACTGCCCTCTAGTGCGTTGCAACCCAACTACGCAGTCGGGGAAGGGGGCTGGACCCGAGCGCAGAGCGGCAGTTCCTCTGAGCCAATAGGCTGTGAGCGCTGGCTAGCCCTCCGCCTATTGGAGCATTCGCCACCGGCGCCACAGGCGAGCAAGTTAGTGTGTGTCTCGGCCGGCGGGGGGGTGGGGAGGAGGGGAATCTCCCGCCATTTTTCAATAATTTCCTCCTGTGCAGCTAAGGAGTCGTGACTGCCGAACGCGGGGACCAGTAGCGAAGGTTGGCTGGAGGCTGCCAGCCTGCGCAGCGGTGCGCGCGGGAATTCTGCGTCCTCGCGTCCCGTTCCCGGGCCCTCCCGCGGCCGCGCCACCAGCGAGGGAGCTGATTTCTCGCCGCCCTCTCACCCCTCCCCTCCCCCACTCTACTCCCGGGATCCTGGCGCTCGCTCCGGGCCGCGGGGCCTAGTGTTGCTCCGCGAGCTCGCGGAGCAGCCGCTGTCTCCGCCGCCGCCGCTGCTGCTGCTGCTGCCGACATCACGCCGTCACCGCCGCGATGGCGCCGCTCCTGGGCCGCAAGCCCTTCCCGCTGGTGAAGCCGCTTCCCGGCGAAGAGCCGCTCTTCACCATCGCGCACACTCAGGAGGCCTTCCGCACCCGGGAGTATCCTTTTCCAGCCGCGCCGGCCTGGCCGCCCGCCCGCCCGCGGGGTGGGCAGGGGGCTCCTCGGGCCCGGGGCCCTGCAGCCCCGCGCGGGCGGCAGCTGTCAGCGTGCCGATGCCCCGGGCCTACGCCGTGAGTCCGAGCCCGCGGCTCTGGGCGGGGAGGCGGGCGGCGGGGTGAGGACCGGCGCCGGACCGGGCGCTGCGGAGCCCCGCGCCCTCCATTCCCCGGCACCGCACTTTGTCCCCGGGCCTCGCGGTGGAAGAGCGACCCCCCCCCCCCACCACACCCCTTCCCTCGGGTTGCTTTCGACCCAGGAGCCACAGGGAGCGGGATTTCCTTTGCTTTTTTTTTTTAAATTAAACCTTCAAGTGAAGTTTTTAAAATGGTACCCATGTGGCCGCGTGATCCGGCTTGTACGAGTCTCGACTGCGTTTTACCCCGGTCTCTGCGGGGGCACTTGTGCTTTTTTCCTGGTGGACTTTTAGGTGACAGAATAGTGAAGCACAAAAAAAACAAGAATAAAGTTCCAGATGTACAGGGAAAGTTACTTTGGAGGAGCTGATGTCTTTCCGTACGCATGCACAGGTTTGGAATTTTGACGATGGAGAAGATTGGTGATTGTTTTTAAGTAAAATTAAGAAAATAGATACCAAGACATCCTTAGAGTTTTTATGTTGTAGCTTAAGATCACGAGGCTGCCGGGACTGGTTTGGCTCAACGGATAAAGCGTCGGCTTGGGGACTGAAGGGTCCCGGGTTCGATTCCGGTCAAGGGCATGTACCTTGGTTGCGGGCATATCCCCAGTAGGGGGTGTGCAAGAGGCAGCTGATCGATGACTCTCTCTCATCGATGTTTCTAACTCTCTATCTCTCTCCCTTCCTCTCTGTATAAAAATCAATAAAATATATATTTAAAAAAAAAAAAAAAAAGATCACGAGGCTGATGCTTTATATACTAAGCATCCTCTCTAATCATTGTCTTCTTGAACAGGCTTAGTTTTTTGGTTAAAAGTTGTAGAACTTTTATTATTATTTTTTTAATGGATACCATTTGAGTTCTTTTGACGCTTCTGTGTAAAAAAGAAAAAGAAAAAAGATTTTTGAGTCAATCTTTGATGTACGGAAAGCTTCAAGAAGGCTAATGTAGTATTTAGTTTTGTCAGCCCTTTACTTTTGGTAGGACTTGCTTTATTGTAGTTTCTGCTTGCTTTTGTACAGAGAAGGAAGTGCCTAGGTGAGGGGTATAATTTGATTTCATTTTTTTTTTTGTTCACCCCTTTAATGTACTTAAAAAAGTCTTCACCTGAGGATATGTTTTTATTGATTTGAGAGAGAGAGAGAGAAACACTGCCTCCTGTATATGCCGGTAGGTAGTAGAGATCAACTGCAACCTAGGCTAAGTGCCTTGACCTGCATAGGAACCCCAAAACCTTTTGGTGTTCCAGAGGAACACTCCAACTACCTGAGCCACCTGGCCAGCGCTAATGTAGTAATTTGTAGGGTAATTTCATTCTTGTTTGATTGCAGTTTGTGACTATTGGGTGTTTTACGTATAAAGAAACTTGGAAAGTGAGTCCATGCTGTAGGAAGGCTCTTAAAATATAACCATAGCATCTTAGAGCTGAATGGGTCTGGGAGATGTTCAGTTCTCCTGCCTGCTTTGCCAGGTGGTCCCAGAGCGTTTAGATGGACACACACTGTAAATCAGGGGTCTTCAAACTACGGCCCGCGGGCCACATGCGGCCCGCCGAGGAGTCTGATCCGGCCTGCCAGGTTTTTTGGGCAGTGAGCGCAGCCGAGGTGTTACAGTAGGAATTAGTAGTTCATATAGTCCGGCCCTCCAGCTCTCTGAGGGACCGTGATCTGGCCCCCACTTTAAAAAGTTTGAGGACCCCTGCTGTAAATGATGAGAGTCAGGAGTAGAATCCACTGCTTTTCCTACCTCCTCCCTGTACCTAAATTAAAACCATGGAATACTTCTCCTTTATTTATTTATTTATTTAATATATATTTTTATTGATTTTGTACAGAGAGGAAGGGAGAGAGACAGAGAGTCAGAAACATCGATGAAAGAGAGTCATCAATCAGCTGCCTCTTGCACACCCCCACTGGGGATATGCCCGCAACCAAGGTACATGCCCCTGACCGGAATCGAACCTGGGACCCCTCAGTCCCCAAGCTGACGCTCTATCCACTGAGCCAAACCTGTCTCGGCTGCTTCTCCTTTTTAATGTTGTTAGTCCACGTTTGTGTCAGTTTGTGGTATAAGATCCATTTAAGGGAGGGGTGGTGATCCTAATCTGGCTCTTTTTTTTGTCCTGTTGGGATTTTAAGTATATTATTCTAAAGTTGCCCTCCTTTTATTTTATTATTTATTTATTTATTTATTTTTTAAAAAAATATATTTTATTGATTTTACACAGAGAGGAATTGAGAGGGACAGAGAGTTAGAAACGTCGATGAAAGAGAAACATCGACCAGCTGCCTCTTGCACACCCCCTACTGGGGATGTGCCCGCAACCAAGGTACATGCCCTTGACCGGAATCGAACCCAGGACCTTTCAGTCCGCAGGCCGACGCTCTACCACTGAGCCAAACCGGTCCCGGCATAAAGTTGCCCTCCTTTTAAAAAAAACAACATTCCAAACATTGATAGAGTGAAAAATTACTTGTCGGAATCTGTTATATCAAATGTCATTCAAATGTCATCTTTTGAGTAGTTGATTCCTCACACAAACATATTATCAGATGTTAATTTTTCAGGTATGATTCTAAAGGAGTATAAGAAACATGATAGAGAAGAGATAAACTATAAGTCCTTTAAGTACTGAGCCATATAAAAGTGGCTGTAGCTAGCTAATTTAGAACTGGCAGCTCAGGCTTTTTCATATAATTTACTAAAATCTTTGAAATATGATATATATGAAGTGTTCCTCTTAATAATGACAGTTGAAAACTGAAGCCTGGAACTTATAAAGTGGCATGTGTTTAATAAAAAATTCCCATGCCAGTATTTGTAGAACCTTTTTAACAAAGGAATTCATAAATTGTGTTACATATTGGGTATATTGCCCACTTGGGAGTGTCTACAAGTGGAAGCACTTTAGGAGGGTTTTTAAACTATTGTATTTTGTGTTTATCAGGTTGGCATATTTTTTATTAGACTATTAGGGATTTCATAGAGGAGAACAAGTAGATGGTTGGGTTTCAACTGCGTTTGAAATACTGTTACTTCCAGATATATATTATATATATATATGTGTATATATATATATATATATTATTCAACTGTGTTTGAAATACTGTTATTTCCAGATATATATTATATATATATATATATATATATATATATATATATATTTATTATTATTATTATTATTATTTTTTTTTTTTACAGAGGATAGAGTTAGAAATATCCATGAGAGAGAAACATACATCACCTGCCTCCTGCACACCCCCTACTGGGGATGTGCCTGCAACCTAGGTACATGCCCTTGACTGGAATCGAACCTGGGACCCTTCAGTCCCCAGACTGATGCTCTATCCACTGAGCCAAACTGGTTAGGGGTTAATTTATATTTATAATTATGTTTTTAATAGGATTTGAGTAGTTCCCTTCTAAGTACTACCTTTTAATTGCATGTATATTTTGTAACAAATTTATATGATGTTTTATTGACTTAAAGTGGTATGTTGTTATGTTCTTAAAAACGTTATTCATCATCGTTAAATTTACAGCGGTAGTAGTGAATGATGCACACACTTAATGACTGGGTGTTATATATTGATGATTACGTATTTGTACAGTGTCTGAATCTGTTCTACATTAACTCCCTACTATAGTACTTCAGGCAGGACAGTAGATCTTAGTTGGGAAAATTCACTTTATCAGAACACTTTTAGTTAATTTACTTATTGATTTGAAAAAATATTTTTTATTTTTTCTATTCTTATTATTATTTAAGGTGTGCAATTCTATAATACATCATCTCTATATTGTATTGTGTGTTCACCACCCAACTCATGTCTTTTCCCATCACCATTTCATTTGATTCTTTTTTTTATAAATATCTATGTTTTTTTTTTTTTTTTAATTTTTACAGAGAGGAAGGGAGAGGGATAGATAGCTAGAAACATTGATGAGAGAGAAACATCGATCAGCTGCCTCCTGCACACCTCCCACTGGGGATGTGCCCGTAACCAAAGTACATGCCCTTGACCGGAATCGAACCTGGGACCTTTCAATCCACAGGCCGACGCTCTATCCACTGAGCCAAACCGGTTAGGCTCTATGATCTTTTTTTTTTCTTCTAAATATATATTTTATTGATTTTCCACAGAGAGGAAGGAAGAGGAATAGAGATCTAGAACCGTTGATGAGAGAGAAACATTGACCAGCTGCCTCCTGCACACCTCCTGCCGGGGATGTGCCCGCAACCAATGTACATACCCTTGACTGGAATTGAACCTGGGACCTTTCAGTCTGCAGACAGACACTCTATCCACTGAGCTAAACCAGTTTCGGCTCATTTGATTCTTGTATGTGCTCTGACAGGATGGAACCAGCAACCTTGGCTTATAGGGATGATGCTTTACACTAGGGGTGTCAAACTCAATCAGAGAAGGGGCCAAAATCTAAAATTCTGCCTAAATCGCGGGCCGAATGGTTTACTGAACAGTCATAAACTGACAATGTCATAAACTGATAGCGGAGTGCAGTTATGACAGCGCAGTGCGGGCCACATTGCAAGGCCTGGCGGGCTGGATTTGGCCCGCGGGCCTTGTGTTTGACACATGTGCTTTACACACTGAGCTACCCAGCCAGGGTCTATCAGAATCAATTCTACAAGGTGTTGGTGTTATAGTGGTGAGCATAGCTGCCTTCCAGAATCAATTCTTGATGTGATTATTTGACAATAGTATGTTATATTGACTGTATTTAAATCAAGGTGGGTTTTTTTAAGGAGAAACTGAACCTATAAGCAGCCTATTGTAGGTTAATATTTTTGTTGTATTGCTTTAACTATCTTAGTTTCTAAAGCCTAGAAACAACTGGTTATTCATTTTTGGCTACATCAATATATGAGAACTTTTAGCTGGTGTAATGAGGAAGGGCTATTAGAATATGGCCAGAATAACTTGCTTGCTTAGAAAACCATGACTAGAGCAGGTTGCGTTTTTTATTTTCAGAGAGAGGGAAGGAGAGAGGAAGAGAAGGGTAGAAACACCTATGATGAGAGAGAATCTTCCTGCACGCCCCCTAGTGGGGATTGAGCCTGCAACCTGGGCATGTGCCTTGACTGGGAATCAAACCAGTTACCTCCTTGGTTACCAGTCTACTCTCAACCACTGAGCCACGCAGCCAGGCATTCTATTGACTTTTTAGAGAGAGTGGAAGAGGGGGAGGGAGAGAATGAGGGAGATATCTGTTGGTTGTCTCCCACACTGTTGGGTCTGGGCATTGAGCCTGTGACCCTTTGGTGCTTGGGCAGAAACTCTACAGTCTAACCACTGAGCACCACTGGCTAGAGTTATTTTTAACTTAAGGACAAACTGGTCCAAAGAGAAAAAAATAGGATGAAAGCAAATCTTGTTATCAGGGTTGGTACTTAGAGCTCAGGGTTATAGTTGGGCTTACTTAACCTCCATACTTTTCTGGGTCACTTCCTTTTAGGCTATCAAGGCCCTCTCTTCCTCCCTTCCTTCCTTCCCTCAATTTTTTAATTTTAACTCTCACCTGAGGATATTTTTCCCATTGATTTCTAGAGAGAATGGAAAGTTGGGGACATATCAACTGGCTGCCTCCCAAAAGCACCCCTGCCGGGGCTGGGGAACCTGCAACCAATGTATGTTCTCTTAACCAGGAATTGAACCCAAGACCCTTTGTGGGCTGAGGCTTAAACCACTAAGCTAAACTAAAATTGAGATAAACAATTCTTACAAGGCAAAAGAGGACAAAGAAGCAGTATATTGTAGGGAGGGGTATTCCTTGAATTCATGAAAAGTAGATGCATAATGAGATAGTCTAGGACTTGAAAAGATCTTATTATTTATAGTTTATACAACCTTTGGAGAATTGCTTTGACATTTTCTCTGCAATTATATGTGCAACAGTAGCTGGAACATAAAAAACATCAATTGGCATTTGCTCTGAATGGTTAGTTGAGAGAGAATGAAATCTGAAATAGGATTTAGAGGCAGCTGTCTCAATATCCTCTAGTCAAGCTTTTCTTTCATTTTCATTTTTTTCTCTTGCTTTCTTTAAACAGAGTAATAACCAGAATAAAATTACATAAACTTAAAAAATACCCAGTGTTAAGGGATATTTTAGGAATTTCAGTTTTAGTCTTTTTAAAAAAATTGATTTTAGATTCTTCTCTCCGAAACCAGTAAGCACATATGTTTAAAAAATGGAGCTAGAGAAAGGGGGAGGATGAGAAAGAAACATCAGTTTGTTGCACTTACTTCTGTATTCACTGGTTGATTCTTACATGTGCCCTCACCATCGAACCACAACTTTGGGGTATCGGGATGATACTAGAACCAACTTAGTTTTTAAAGTAATCAGAAGAAAGGGGTTAAAAACAAACAAGGCTGAGAAAAAAGGAAGTTAGGTGAGAAGCACAAAGCACCAGAAGATTATCAGTGTGGCCAATTAAAATATTTTGCCTGGGTCAGAAACAGATCAGAGGCTGAATTTATTAATGGCTCTGTTTGCTGTTGGCGAGAACTGACTTGAGAAATGTGTAAGTGGCTGTAGTTGGGGACTGTAGAAATGAGGATTTCTGATTAGTGCACGAGGGCCATTCAGTGAGACTGGAAATATCTGATAAAGTAGCAAGTGCAGGAGGATGAGGTGGGGTAATAAGAATTTAGATTAGAAACAGTTGGGTTTGAGATATTACTGAGGTGCCTAGGCCTGTGGTCGGCAAACTGCGGTTCGTGAGCCACATGTGGCTCTTTGGCCCCTTGAGTGTGGCTCTTCCACAAAACACCACGGCCTGGGCGAGTCTCTTTTGAAGAAGTGGCATTAGAAAAAGTTTAAGTTAAAAATTTGGCTCTCAAAAAAAATTTCAATCATTGTAATGTTGGTATTTGGCTCTGTTGACTAATGAGTTTCTGACCACTGGTCTAGGCAATACTAATATGTTGTTGACAATATGGGTCTTGATCAGGAGGGCCATTTGTATATTGATAACATTCACAGACCGTACAAAATTATCAACTTAAAAATTAGCTTGTAATATTTAGTCAAACTTTTTTTTTTTTTTTTGCATGTACAAAGCTGTTATTTTATTCAGCCGCAAAGTTGGGGAAAGGCTTCCAGTGAAACAGGTCATAATCTTTAAGTCCTGGCTGCTTAAGAAAAAAAGGGGTCCTCATGTAGGCAAGCTGATTTTTTTAGCTTGGTCTCAACTGGCCATGATACTGTGAAGAGTCACTTGTGTCCTTTGTTTTGTTGTCAGGGATATTATATCTAATTGGTAATGAAAAGAAGCTCATTGGTTGGGTTTATTGTCTGCTCGTGCAGCAAATTTTCTGCAGGGGACGATGGGATGAGTTGTCAAGGGAATCTGGTGCGCATGGATCTAACGTTTTCCATAAGTGGTGCAAATGCCCTTGGAAACTAGTGATTTAGCTATTGGACTGTCTGGAAAGGTAGCCTTAACCTATAAGTGAGAAGACCAAGGAGAACATATAAGGGTAGGATCCCTAGGCCTGGCTGGCAATTAGGGCCGATTTGTGGGGCAACTGGTGGGCAGGAAGATCGGGCAGCCCCTGCTGGCACCTGCGTTGGCTGGCAGCCTGGTGCTGCCCGCTGGCTGGCCCCATCCCCTGATCGCGGCTGCCAGTTGCCTCCCTCGGGGAGCAGATGCTCAATGCAGGGCCATCTGTGGGGTGACTGGTGGGTGGGGTGATCGGGCGGCCCCCGTTTGGAACCTGCCTTGACTGGCAGTCTAGTGCCACCCTACATCGAGCATCTGCCCTTTGTGGTCAGTGTGCGTCATAGAGATCAGTTCTGCTGTTTGGTAGATTTGCATATTAGGGTTTTATTATATAGGATAGAAGTCTGACTTGTGGTTTTCAGTGTTACTGTATTTTGTGTAATCCTTTAAATACTAGAGGCCTGGTGCACAAAATTTGTGCATAGGGTAGGATGGGTCTCTCAGCCTGACCTGTACCCTCTCCAATCTGGGAGCCCTCAGGGGATGTCCTACTGACTGCTTAGGCCTGTTCCCTGTGGTTCTCTGCTTTCTGCAGACCTGCCTGCTCAACACTGCTGCAGGCCCTGGTGTCTGCTCTCTGCAGGGGCCTGCTTATCCCTCACCGCAGAGAGGGTAAAAGGGTTACGGAGGGTAGGGGAGATACCAGTGGGGCTGAGGGGACTGGGCGCCGCCATCTTGTGGCTATGGGCACCATCATCTTTGTGACAGAGTGATGGTCAATTTGCACATTCCCTCTTTATTAGATAGGATTAGCACCATCCCCAGAGAGGGAAATAGATTTGTTGCTTCATTTTTTTCAGATCTGGAGGTGGTGCTTTTACTATGGGTTAAAACTATTGTTTTGGATTCTCTGTGGTTTTGTCCCTGTTTGTCTTGTTATTGATCATAACCCTAGAAAACCAAGAATTTCAAATATTAAAAAGGAAATTACTTGTTGTGAATTAATATCACATAGGGAGCTTTTTGAAAACTTTTATTTCAATTGCTATAAAATAAAGTAACTTGGAAAGTACAGAGATTGGCAGCAAATTCTTTATTTCTGTCAATTTATTTGCTAGCTTAGCATCTGTTGCTGTGCATAAAAGTAAATTAGCCATAACTGGTTTGGCTCAGTGGATAGAGTGTCGGCCTGTGGACTCAAGGGTCCCAGGTTCGATTCTGGTCAAGGGCATGTACCTTGTTTGTAAGCACATCCCCAGTAAGCAGGAGGCAGCTGATTGATATTTCTCTCACATCAGTGTTTCTAACTCTGTCTCCCTCTCGTTTCCTCTCTGTAAAAAAATCAATAAAATATTTTTTTAAAAAGTGAATTAGCTGTATTTTGAATTTGAACATAGCTGACTGATAATGAATTCCTGTTGGAATATTGTAGAAAGTTATATACATGGTACTAACTTGTGAAGTCCTTTTCATCTTATAAAGACTGAACAGTGAATGTATTGTTATTGTAAGTAACATAAAGATGTTATAGATGTTAAAATTATTTTTAGGATTTTTATGGAATTTTTAAATTCTAAGAATCAACAGGTGTTCCTATGGTACTAAAATCTTCCAGTCTTTTAGTAAATGGGTCATTAGATGCACAAAGTTATTCCAAACTATCTGTAAGACTGGTATAGTAATCTTATCCTCCTATGAAACTGAGTCTTAAACTTGATGACCATCTAAATCTATATGCATAAAAGCCTAAGTGCTCGAATGACCAGTCAGTATAATGTGCACTGACCACCAGGGGGAAGACGCTCAGAGAAGGAGCTGCTCCCTGGTGGTCAGTGTGCCACCACAGCCAACCTGCAGCCCATCCACCCAACCATCCTCCCTCTGTCCCGATGGATCCTGATCACCCGCCAGGCCGAGGGACCCCACCTGTGCACGAATTCGTGCACTGGGCCTCTAGTTGTGTAATAATTCCACAGACCTTAAATTCTTATTTCTTATGACTTTTTGTCTTATTTTGCCCCACCCCCCCCTTTTTTTTTTACAATGCTCAAATCTTTATTTTTCTCTCAATAAATTGGAAATTTTGTTTTTTTGCCTTTATTTTTTCTTATGCATTTTTAGTACTGTTTCAGTCTTGGGAATTTAAGAAATCACATTTGTAATAAAGTATTCATGTTTTATTTGCAAAGCACGACAAACTATTCTGATCATACTTAGCCTTACTTGTTTGGATTCACCAATTGAAAATTAACTTCAATTTTATCTTCTCAATATGTATATCATAAAAAGGATACTGTGGGTTTTTTTCTATATGTTAAAAGTATTTTATGGATATGGATTAGTTGTCTCTGTTGCTTGAATATTGTTTTCCTGAGCCACTGCTAACAGAGAATATGAAGCCCGCTTGGAAAGATACAGTGAGCGCATTTGGACATGTAAGAGTACCGGAAGTAGTCAGCTAACACATAAGGAGGCCTGGGAGGAGGAACAGGAAGTTGCTGAACTGTGAGTAATATAAGCATTGGTTTTCTAGTACCATTTTCACATTATTAGGAAAGGGTGGATAGAGAGTAATGCAATATTTTTTTTTAAGTATATCTGCTTTTTTTTTTCTTTTTAATATACTTTATTGATTTTTTACATAGCGGAAGAGAGAGAGATAGAGAGCTAGAAACATGAGTGAGAGTCATCTATCAGCTGCCTCCTGTACATCCCCCATTGGGGATGTGCCCGCAACCAAAGTACATGCCCTTGACCGGAATCGAACCCGGGACCTTTCAGTCCGCAGGCTGACGCTCTATCCACTGAGCCAAACCGGTTTTGGCATAGTGAGACTAATGCAATATTTATATTAAAGTTTATGGGGCAAAAACTGGAATTTATATTCTATTAGTGTCTAAGTGCCCTGGCCTAGTGGAATTTTGCTAGTAACAAAGTGTGTGGAATACATGGTTTTTTAGGTAGTTATCAGGCTTTTGAATATTCTTGCTCTATACTACTTTTATCCTGTAAATATTTTGAAAATGGTGGTTCTAAACAATGGATACAAATATGATCTAGAAGTAATATAGAGGTAGCAAATAAGTGGAAAGATTTTTTAAATTTTGTGGTCATTTGAAATTTAAGATAGTATTTACAGCAACTACCAAAAATAAATACAATTTAAAAACCATTTATCTAAGTGAAGTAGTTGAATGAGGAGTCTGTTTTTAAAGAAAAAAATATGTTCTTACTAATTTTTAGAGAGGGAGAGAGAGAAATATCAATCAGCTGCCTCCTACACTACCCCTATTGGGGATTGAGCCTGCAACCCTGGCAGTGCCCTGATCAGGAATTGAACATGTGACCTTTTGTGACAGTGCTCAACCAACTGAGCCACACCGGACAGGGCTGAATGAGGAGTCTTTAAAATTCCTTTCAGTATTCAAAGTGCCTACTTGTTTTGGTATTCTCTCAAAGAAAACACTCAGAATTGGGCATTAGGAACATAAAAGATAAATAGAAACTAGGGATGTCAATTACTCTTGGGAATTTGGAATATAAGTTTTTACTGTGGACTTCTCATTGACTTTTCCTGATAACCCATAAGCAGAGAGCATATAATTCTGTTCTTTTGCTGGTGTAACAACACTGGGTTTAGTTGAGGTCTGGGTTCTCGTTGAGGTCTTTGCCTTAGCTATTTAATTCTGAGGTTGTATAGTAAAAATATCCATAGTTAATAATACATAATTGAACGGGAGTGACTGTGTTCAATGAGACACATTGATTGGCTGCCTCCCGAATGCCCTGAAGCACACAACCCAGGCATATGCCTGACTGGAAATCGAACCTGGGACCTCTTGGTCCATGAGATGACACTCAATCCACTGAGCTACATCAGCCGGACTCAAACTGTTTTTTCTTGGCGCTTTTCTGTTCCAAGCTCTAGGATCACAGATCCAGGACATAGTCTCCATTTTAATTTTATTTTTTAAAATATATTTTACTGATTTTAAGGAGAAAGGGAGAGAGAGGGAGAGAGAGAGAAACATCAATGATGAGAGAGAATCATTGATTGGCTGCCTCCTGCATGCCCCCTACTGGGGATCGAGTCTGCAAACCAGGCATGTGCCTTTGGTTGGAATCGAACCTGGGACCCTTCAGTCCACAGGTGGACGTTCTATCCATTGAGCCAAACCAGCTGGGGTTCAAACTGCTTTTTAAAAGAGTTGAAACGTAGGCTATCAGCAGTATATGAGTATTACTTGGCATTATTTATATGCCCATATTGAGTATGATAATTAAAATTTTTTTATTAGGTTAATAAGTGAAAAGTGGTACATCATGGTTTTACTTTGCCAGGGCATTGGAGTTTAAATCATGGTTCCATCATGTTAACTTCCTGATTTATTTTCCTTATCCATGAAATGAAAATTCTAGAGAACTAAATGAATGAAAGCATATTATTGGTTTAGACATAATACAAACACAAGCGTTATGATGTCCTAACTAAAAGATGGGAAAAGGCCGAAACCGGTTTGGCTCAGTGGTAGAGCGTCGGTTTGTGGACTGAAAGGTCCCAGGTTCGATTCCGGTCAAGGGCATGTACATTGGTTGCGGGCACATCCCTGGTGGGGGGTGTGCAAGAGGCAGCTGGTCGATGTTTCTCTCTCACCGACGTTTCTAGCTTTCTCTCTCTCCCCCTTCCTTCTCTCTGTAAAATATCAATAAAATATATTTAAAAAAAAAAAAAAAAAAAAAAAGATGGGAAAAGGCTATGAATAAATAATGCACACCTAAAACAGGAAGTCTACTGCAAAAACAAATTAATGGGAAAATGACCACCTTACTAATGATGTGCATATTATTTTTACTTTACGTATGAAAAAATTAATCTGGAAAGGTCAGTCTGACAAAGATATTTATAAGTTATTTTTCCTGTGTACTTCATGGTTTTTAATCTTTGTATTCCCCAGTGCCTTGCATATATTTGCTAAAGAAATGTTTGAATTGACATGAATTAAAGCTGTGGAAAGGCTTTCCTATATTTTCTTGGTAATTAATAACATATTTGTTTAGTTTGAAGGAAGAGTTTCCTGCCTGGTATGAGAAACTTGTTCTGGAAATGGTTCACCATAACACAGCCTCCTTAGAGAAGTTAGTAGATACTGCTTGGTTGGAGATCATGACCAAATATGCTGTGGGAGAAGAGTGTGACTTTGAGGTAAGTGCCTATATTCTTTAAAAAATGAGATTTGACTCTAACCATATATCAGGATTTGAGCATAGAGTACAGAATGCATATCTGTGTGTATAAAATTGTGTTATATGAAGTCTCTACTTAGTATTAAATATAAAGACCAAATTTTAGAATACTGGGCTAGTCATTTTACATGTCTTACAGATTCTGCACAGAAATGTTGAGGTATTAAACAGGCTCAGATAATTAAATAGGTTTGTTTACATTGTTGTATCAATTATGAGTGATTTTAACTATATATAATGAAATATCTAACAATGGCTAGTACTTCTCAAACTTTAGCTTAAATAAAATCACTTATTCTTAAACTATTTAAAAATATTGAAGAGGCCCTAGCTGGTTTGGCTCAGTGGATAGAGTGTTGGCCTGCAGACTGAAAGGTCCCTGGTTCCATTCCCAAGGGCACATGCCAAGGTTTTGGGCTCAATTCCCAGTAAAGGGGCTTGCAGGAGGCATCTGATCAATAATTCATCATTATCTCTCCCTCTCCCTTTCTCTCTGAAATCAATAAAAATATATTAATATACATATATACATACATACATACATACATACATATATACATATATACATATATATGGAAGGAATGTTTCCAAACTCATTTTATGAAGCCAGCATTACCTTGATACTAAAACCAGATAAAGACATTACAAATAAAGGAAAACTTACAGGCCAATATTGTTGATGAATATAGATGCAAAAATTTTCAGTAAAATATTAGCAAACTGGATTCAGTAATGCATTAAAAGAATTATATACTATGACGAAATGGAATTTATCTCAGGGATGCAAGGCTAGTTCAACATCCATAACTCAATCAGCGTAATACATTACAATAATAAAGTATAAAAACATACAACCATCTCAATAGATGGAGAAAAAGATTTGACAGAATTTAACATCCTTTTATGGAAAAAATATCCTCGTGAAGATTAACAAATGAAAAAAGGAATAGAATAGGGAGCCAAGAAATAAGTCTTTGCTTATTTGGTCAATTAAGCTACAAAAAAGAGGCATCAATAGACAGATAATGCAAAAAAATGAAATTGGACTACTTTCTTATACCACATATAAAATAAACTCATGTGGCCATTATTGCTAAGTAGTTGAGCACCGAACCAAGGTCACCAGTTTGATTCCCAGTAGGACACATGCCTGGGTTTCAGACTCGATCCCAAATAGGGGGCATGCAGAAGGCAGCTGATCAATGTTTCTCTCCCTTTCCATTCCTCTTTCTCTAAAAATCAATAAAAACATTTAAAATAAAAACATAAAACACCTCAAAATAGGTTAAAGATTTAAATGTTAGACCTGAACCCATAAAACTCCTGAATGAAAACATAGACAATAAACTCTTTGATATTGCTCTTCACAGTGTCTTTTTGGATACCTGTTCTTTTTATAAAATTGATTTTAGAGAGAGGGAGCGAGAGAGGGAAAGAAACATTAATTTGTTCCACTTATTTATGCATTCATTGGTTGATTCCTATATGTACCTTAACTAGGGATCAAACTCGTAATCCTGGCACATCCAGATAATTCGACCAACTGAAAGACTCCTGGCCAGGGCTGGAAATATTTTCTCAAGAGAGGGAAACAAAAAACCAAAAACAAATGGGACTACATCAAACTAAAAAGAGTTTGCAAAGCAAAGGAAATCATTAACAAAATGGAGCCGAAACCAATTTGGCTCATTGGGTAGAGCAACAGCCTGCGGACTGAAAGGTCCCAGGTTCGATTCCGGTCAAGAGCATTTACCTTGGTTGTGGGCACATCCCCAGTAAGGGGTGTGCAAGAGGCAGCTGAACGATGTTTCTCTCTCATTGATGTTTCTAACTCTATCCCTCTCTCTTCTCTGTAAAAAAATCAATAAAATATATATATTTTTAAAAATGGAAAGACAGCCTGTTGAATGGGAGAAGATACTCGCAAATGATACATCCGTAAGGATTAATATTCAAACTATAAAAGGAACTTATACAACTTAACACCAAAAAACAAGCAATCCAATTTAAGAAATAGGCAGAAGACTTTAACAGACATTTCTGTTACAGGACATACAGCCCTAGCCGGTTTGGTTCAGTGGATAGAATGTCGCATCTGCAGACTGATGGGTCTCAGGTTAGATTCCGGTTAAGGGCATGTACTAGGTTGCAGGCTCCTCCCTGGCCCAGGCCCTGCTCAGGGCTCATGCAGGAGGCAACCAATCAATGTGTTTCTCTCACATTTATATTTCTATCTGCCTTTCCCTCTTTCTTCCACTCTCTCTCAAAATCAATGGAAAAATATTATTGGATGAAGCTTAAAAGTAAATAAATAAATAATAAAAATAAAATATGTTTTAAAACACACAAAAGAACATACAGATGGCCAACAGACATTAAAGTATGCTCAACATCACTAATCATCAGTGAAATACAAGTTAAAACAAGATACTGCCTCACACATGTTAGAATGGCTGTCATCAATAAATCACAAGTGCTGGCAAGGATGTGGAGAAAAGGGAACCCTCATATACTATTGGTGGGATTGGAAATCAGTGCAGCTACTATGGAAAACAGTATGGAGATTCCTCAAAAATTAAAAATAGAGTTGCCATATGATCCAGCAATTCTACTTTTGGGTGTTTATCTTAAGAAAAAACACTAGGCCGAAACCGGTTTGGCTCAATGGATAGAGTGTCGGCTTGGGGACTGAAAGGTCCCGGGTTCGATTCCGGTCAAGGGCATGTACCTTAGTTGCGGGCATATCCCCAGTGGGGGGTGTGCAGGAGGCAGCTGATCGATGACTCTCTCATCGATGTTTCAAACTGTCTCTCTCCCTTCCTCTCTGTACAAAATCAATAAAATATATTAAAAAAAAAGAAAGAAAACAAAACACTAAATGTATATATACCCCTATGTTTGATGCAGGATTACTAGTAATAGCCAAAAGCAACCTAGAGTAGATGAATGGATAAAGATGATCTAATATATACAATGGAATAATATTATTTAGCAACAAAAAATAATGAAATCTTGCCATTTGAGACAATATAGATAGACCTAGAGGGTATTATCCTAAATCAAATAAATCAGAGAAAAACGTCACTTATATGTGGAATCTAAAGAAACAAAGGAATGAACAACAGAAATAGACCCATGGATTCAGAGAACAAGCTGATAGTTGCTAATGAGGTCGGAATTAAGAAAAAGGAGAGTGCAAAACAAATGAGTTCTTTAGAAAAGTATACTGTATACTGTTTTCCTAATTTGAATAAGAATTTTGTTCCCAAGTTTGATATGATCATCATAGGTTGACAAGGAATCTCAGACATACACATATACACATAGACATGGACATACTTAACTAATAGGTATGAGCCCACCAAATGAAAACAAGAGGCAGAGAGAAAAAATAGACACACATAGACTTGAGGATAGATAGATAAATGAGAGACATGTACACAGATACAAGGATGCTTTCCTTACACACCTATCATCCTGTTCAATCTGCCTTTCTTGGGAAATAATAGCTGGCTCAGCTGAACAGGAAGCAGCTGAATAATTGATCTTGAAAGATTTTTTGAACAGAAGGCTTTAATATATGACCATTACTATAGGCAAGGAGATGATAAAGCCTCATGTCAGATGCCAACTTGGGGGTCCAGTTAATCATTGGCTTTAGAAAAGGGACAAAATCTGCTGAAACTGGTTTGGCTCAGTGGTAGAGCGTCGGTCTGCGGACTGAAAGGTCCCAGGTTCGATTCCAGTCAAGGGCATGAATCTGAGTTGCTGGCCCATCCCCAGTAGGGGATGTGCAAGAGGCAGCTGGTCGATGTTTCTCATTGACGTTTCTAGCTCTCTATATCTCTTCCCTCTTTGTAAAAAATCAATAAAATATATTTTTAAAAAAGGGACAAAATCTTATTAACCTGGTCTATCAATCCTCTATGCTTCCCCATTTAAAAAAACAAACAAAACTAAAGGGCTTAAGAATATACATTCTTGAGTCCTATCCCCTTAGATGTGGTTCAGAAAGTTTTGGATAAGTTTAAAATTTTGCAGTTTCACCAACTCCACTTATATGTGATGATGCTAAGACTCTGGAAACAATGATTTTCATTGATGTTTCTATTTCTCTCCCTCTCACTTTCTCTCTGAAATCAATAAAAAAAATATTCTAGAAGTAATAAGTGGCAGGATACAAGATAAATATACAAACACCAATTTGTATTTATATGTACGGTAGGTGTTAGCAAAAACAATTTGAAATTTAATAAAGCAATATTTCAATATCAAAAACTATGAAGTACTATAGGAGTAAACCTGACAAAAGATACGCATGACCTATACCTAAAAATTATAAAACATTGCTAAGAGAAATTAAAGAAGACCTTAAATGATGGAGAGGTGTATCTTGTTCATTTCTTCCCAAGTTGATAATGTAGATGCAACACAATTGCAATAAAATTCCAACAGTTTTTTGTGGGAATTGCAAAGCTGATTGTAAAATTCACTTCAAAATGCGAAGCAAAACAAACAAACAAACAAAAATCCCAGCTAACTAAAACAACTTTGCAGAAGCACAACAAAGTTAAGCTAATATTGACTGATTTTGAGCCTTCAAATTTTAAATTATTGATATAGTGTGAAGTTGATATAAGGATAGCAAATAGATGTGGAACAGTATAGCATCCAGAAGTAGACACACACACAGACATTTGATTTTTAAAAATATGTATTTTATTGATTTTTCTAAAGAGAGGAAGGATGAGGAATAAAGAGTTAGAAACATCAATGAGAGAATATCAATCAGCTGCCTCTTGCACTCTCCCCACTGGTGATGTGCCCGCAACCAAGGTGCATGCCCTTGACCGGAATCAAACCTGGGACCTTTCAGTCCGCAGGCCGACGCTCTATCCACTGAGCCATACCAGTTTTGGTGATAATTTTATTTTTTAAGATGTCATATTTTACTGGGTGAAAAGGTGAAGGGCTTAAGTACAAAATGACAGTTACAGAATGATGGATGTAAAGGACAGCAAAGGGAATATAGTCAATAATAAAAACTATGGTGTCCGGTGGGTACAGTACTTACCTTGGAATCACTTTGTTAATTATGTAAATGTCTAATCACAATGCTGTGTAAACCTGCAACTAATATGATATTGAATGTTAACTTTAATTGAAAAATAAAGAAACACGTAAGTATTGTAGAAAAAGAATGAAGAAATGAAGTCAGGGGGCGAAATATGCCATTAAAAAATATAGGTTTTTATTGATTTCAGAGAGGAAGGGAGAGGGAAAGAGAGAGAGAAACATCAATGATGAGAGAGAATCATTGATCAGCTGTCTCCTGCATGCCCCCAACTGGGGATCAAACCTGCAACCGGGCATGTTTTTCTTTTTTTTTCTTTTTTAAATATATTTTATTGATTTTTTACAGAGAGGAAGAGAGAGGGATAGAGTTAGAAACATTGATGAGAGAGAATAATCAATCAGCTGCCTCTGCACACCCCCTACTGGGGATGTGCCCACAACCAAGGTACATGCCCTTGACCAGAATCAAACCTGGGACTTTTCAGTCGGCAGGCCAACACTCTATCCACTGAGCCAAACCGGTTTCGGCCCGGGCATGTTCTTGACCGGGATTGACCCCTGGACTCTTCAGTCTACTCTGTCCACTGAGCCAAAACAGCTAGAATGTAATATGTCATTTTTTAACAGAAGTTTGAGAAGTAAAATTGGAAAAAAATCACTGTACTTGGTTAGTACTTTAGAGGTTTAGTGAATTTTTATTAGGTGTGGGATGAAATGTTTATTAGCTATTATATTCTAAACATTATCTTTAGATTTTCTAGTTTTTATTTATTATCTCATATTCTCATTCCTGTCTCTTTTATAGGTTGGGAAAGAAAAAATGCTCAAGGTGAGGATTGTGAAGATTCATCCTTTGGAGAAAGTGGAGGAAGAAGCCACTGAAAAGAAACCTGATGGTGCTTGTGATTCTCCCTCAAGTGACAAAGAGAATTCTAGCCAAATTGCTCAAGAGCACCAGAAGAAGGAGACAGTTGTAAAAGAGGATGAAGGAAGGAGAGAGAATATTAGTATGTATGATGCTAGCTTTCCTCTGTGACTCTTATTATACACAAATCTTTTTGAGTTCTCTAACAAGTAATTTGTGATTTGTAAATGAGTTTTGTAGGTAGATATGCCTTTCTTTTGTGCTAACAACTAAAATACAAAGAGCCTTGGCTGGTGTGCTCAGTGTTTAGAGCATTGCCCCATGTACCAAAAGTTCTTGGGTTCCATTCTAGTCAAGGACATGACCTGGGTTGTAGGTTCAATCCCTGGCTATAGTCAGGGTGTGTGCAGTAACTGGTCTATGTCTGTCTGTCTGTTTGTCTCTCTTTCCCTTTCCCCTTCTTACCCTGCCTCTGTCCCTCTCTTCCTAGCTCCCTTTCACTCTCTTTAAAAAAAAAAAAAAGTCAATGGAAAAAATATCCGTGGGTGAGGATTAACCAAAAAGAAAAAGGGGAAAAAAATCCAAATAAAGAATTAAGTCTTCCTTGGAAAGGCATTTCTTCTTAAAAATATATGTGCACACACCTAGCTATTCAAGATGGCAAAGGATACGTATGGTATGTCTGTGTGTGGAGAAGCGGGTTTAGAATAAAGGGCAAATTCTAATCTCCATTTCTCCTCACCGTGCAAGCCAGTTTGGGTAATTTTAAGTTACTTCCTTTTATCTAAATCCTGTAACGTAAGTCCCTCCCACATGGGAGCTGCCAACATTTTGAAACATTATGATGTCTAAAAGTAATTTTTTGGGACTTGGCGATTTTAACAATACTGTTTGAAAAATTGAAGAATTGAGATTTTGCCCATTGGGAAAATTATTCAGCCTCTGAAACCTTCATTTGAAAAAAAAAAAAGTGTAAATAAAAGAATTTGACTGGAAGAGATTACTTCTGTCTTAAAATATGAGTTCTCGAAGGATTTGTGTATATTGATCCCCCTCCCCATGACTGTTAGAGGATCAAATAATCTTAACCTTTTATTTAAGTGTTACCTACACAGTTTGAATTAGAATGTCATATTAGAGTGCTGTGCTCTCTGTTTTCCATTCTATTTTATCTTTCCAGATATTTTGGATATGTGCAGATGTGTTTTAGAGAGACTTCCTTATCTAGTCCCAGGGATAATTAAAATTTCCCCAAGGATACTTAACTGTTGTAGCTGGTTCACCCCAGTTGTTGATACTTCAGTTTTGTTTTCCACTCTGGATTATGAATGCTAATGTTTTTCAGTTTCTCTCTTCTTTTTGGTACTGAACTTTTCTAATATGTTCATTACTTAATATTCCCGTGACTTAATGTTAATAAATTTTTTGGTTAGACGTTGCCTGATAATATGTCTTCTAACACTTCTTCTGGAAACAGATCCTTGAACTACTAACAGTATGTTAACAATTGTTAATTTTATGACTTTGGCATCATGTACAAGGGAACTTCTAGTTTTAGGCTTTGTTTTTTTTATGAGTATTATATGCCTTAATTTAGTTTTTAATTATTGTAATATATATAATACTATTGCTAGTATGTGGAAAGGGTGGTGGACAGGCTGAAGAATTAATGTTATGATGTCTACTGAGTTTTCAGGGGAAAAATTGATTAAACTTTCCAGAGAAATGATAGGCAAATTCCAGTATACTAAATCTTTTCTCACTAGGTGACCTTTCTTTCTACTTTATGGGGGGAAATGTATTAGACAAAAACTTTCAGCTTGTTCTTAACCTCCCTGTTTTAAATTTCTATATTCTTCCATAGAGTTAACTTTTATTATTCTACTCTACAGTGTTTTTTAACCCTCTCTCTAATGTGTTGGGGTTTTTTCAAAAATGAAGCCCCATTTTCTAAAAACAACATATCCTCCCTTGATTCTGTTATTTCATTTCTGTCTTATTCATTCAAACCAAGATTATGAGATGGTGTCTCCACTTATTGTGCTATTATAATTTAACTTCTGCTTCTTTACTACTCCTGACGTTGTTGCTAATAAGATGTTAGGTAACCCCCTACTCGCTAATTCCACTGATTTCATATATGCTTTGCTTTTCTGTTACATATGACACTGCTGGTCACAGTCATACCTTTAACTTAGTTGATACCACAGTTTCCCTTAACCATGCCCCTAACCCTAATCCTTATCCATCTTTTTTGCCATCTTTAGAAAATATGCATCTGTTTTCTTAGACCAAAAATTCTGTTTCCCAAGAGCTCACAAGATAAATTCCAATTTCTTTAAATAGTATACAGTTTCTTTATAGTTTGCCCTCCTTCTTTAGTCTGATTTTTTACTGTAGTCCCAATTATATTTACCCAGACCTCATTATTTGGAGTCTCTGAACAAGTCATGTTCTTTCTAGGCCCTTTCTGCCTATCTTCCTAAGTTTAACATTGCTGCTCTCTCATATTATTTTTGTGTACCCACCTCTTTAATAGTATTTACCACATTGTATTATAATTATTGTTGACTGTGCCCATAGACTTTAGCTAGTTCAGGTAGGGATTTTATGAATCATCTTGGTGCCCCATCATTCAGTGCCTGATACAGAGTAGGTGTCAATAAGAGATTTATGAATGAATGAATGAATGAATGAATAGAATTAAAAGAATTCTTATTTTCACTAATTTTCTAATGATTTGACTAGATGACAGAGCACGTAGATCTCCACGAAAACTCCCTACTTCATTAAAGAAAGGAGAAAGGAAATGGGTTCCTCCAAAATTTCTGCCTCACAAATATGATGTGAAACTACAAAATGAAGATAAGGTTAGTTGGTACTTTATATTAACTCTATAACATATAATAGATGTTGTTTAAGAAAATATCATAGGGCTGGCTTTCTTAGAGAAAATGTGCTAAAGAAAAATGTAAATGAATGTGTTTCTGCAACGAATTCTGAGTGGTTTTCTAGTTCTTTAGTCTTAGTTGTTACTCATATTATTGTTGAATGTAAATTGTTTTGTTCACATGTAGTAAATACTGTTCATAGGAAGCTGGAAAATAAAAATAAGAAAAAAGACATCTTGAATCACAGATGATGATAATTGAATATAGTTGTGATTAATGGTGCTTTTAAGTGACTTTTGAAAGTAGGAATATTTGCCCTGACTGTATGATTCAGAGTTTGAGTGTCAACCCATGAGCCAGGGGTCAGAGTTTGATTTCTGGTCAGGGCATATGCCCAGGTGGCAGGCCTGATACCCAGAAGCAGCCAATTGATGATTCTCTCTTGACATTGATGTTTCTATCTCCCTCTATGAAATAATTAAAAAAAAATTATAAAAAGAATTAAAAGTAGGAATAATTTATACATACTATTTTGTAGCTTTTTCCATTTTTCTCTCTGGTAACTATCTGTAATGTTATAACATTCTTTGAAAACAGTATTTTCAAGTTGTGGTGTATATGATAGTCACTAAGAGAGTTTATGAAAAAAGTAGTAGCTCTTTCCAAAAGCAGCCAGATCACTTGACCCAGAAACCCACAGAATCATGCAAATCAGGAAGTTCAAATTTTTAAGTTCACTTTAAGAATATGTGAAACTGCCGAGGCCATTGAGGGCATGCATATTTGAAAAATCACCAAGTATCTGAAGGATATCAATTTACAGAAGTAATATGTGCCATTCCATTGTTACAATGGTGAATGGGTGAATGTGTCCAGTCCAAACAGTGAGGCCGGACACGGGGTCTGTGGCCCAAAAAGTGCCGAATTTTCACTGCACATGTTTAAAAATGCAGAGAATAATGCTGAACTTTAGGGTTTAGGTGTAGATTCTCTGGGCATGGACACATCCAGGTGAACAAAGCTCCCAAGAGGTGGTGCAGAACTTACAGAACTCTTTTGTGGATTAACATGTTAAGCGCCATGTCAGTCACCGGTGACTGAAATGGGAAGGAAGACAAAACAGGCTTGGCGTTTAACATGTTTAACTATAAATGAGCTCTCCCTGCCACATTGAGATGATCCTCACTGTGAAAGAGCAGATGGTTCCTAAACCAGAAGAGGAATTGGCAAGAAGAAAAGGAAACCCTGGAAAAAACTTAATGGTCCAAGAGTATTCAGTATAAAATCTTCTATATACATAAAAGCCAAGCTACCAGAACCATGGACTGACTGGTTGCTATGACAACCAGTTGCTATGACGTATGCATTGTAGCAGCCAACCTCCCTTAGGCACCCCCTGTTCCCATCCTCCCCATTGTGGGCAGGGCCAGTCAGCCAAATGCCTGTGGCCCCTCTCCTGGGCCAGCCCTGCACCAGATCAGCCCCCCACCCATGCATGAATTTGTGCTCTAGTCCTCTAGAACAGCGTTTTTCAACCGCTGTTCCGCGGCACACTAGTGTGCCTGGTGTGCCGTAGGTGCAGACAAGACAAGAATTTTATAATTTTTCACTATTTTGTTTACTTAATATTTCATAATAAAGTAATTATAAAATACTTTCTTTGTGTGTATTTGATTCCTATTCAAGAGAATTACTTTATATATAGTCAATATAGGCACAGAGTTAAATTTTTTAACATTTTCTAATGGTGGTGTGCCTCGTGATTTTTTTCATGAAACAAGTGTGCCTTTGCCCAAAAAAGGTTGAAAAACACTGCTCTAGTAAGTAATAAAAGTAAAACATAAGAAAAAAAAAAAAGTGGATACTTTTGCTCTACTGCCAGACATTTTATTTTTAAATACATATTATTGATTTTTTACAGACAAGGAAGGGAGAGGGATAGAGAGGTAGAAACATTGATGAGAAAGAAACATCAATCAGCTGCCTCCTGCACATACTCTACTGGGGATGTGCCCAAAACAAAGGTACATGCTCTTGACCAGAATCAAATCTGGGACCCTTCAGTCCACAGGCTAATACCAAACCAGTTAGGGCTACTGCCAGACATTTTAAAAGTATGTTTGTATTGATTTTTAGAGAGAGGAAGGGACACAGAACCACTGATAGTGTTGTGAGAGAGAAACATTGACCAAACACACCCTTACACACCCCAACCAGAGATCAAACCTGCAACCTCAGCATGTGCCCTGACCAGGAATCAAATTAGCATCCTTTTAGTGCATGGAATGATGCTCAGCCAACTGAGCCACACTGGCCAGTGCTAGCATATGCATTTTAATAGCTCCCTAGATAAGCAGTTGTCAACCTTTTGGTCCTCACAGACCATCAGTGGTCTGTAGACCACTGGTTGGCGACCACTTCCGTAGATGATTCTGATAAGTTTGCCTTGATTGAGAAAAGTATTCTCCCACATGGCTGCAGGGTGTTCTTTATGGATGTATTTTAATCTTAAAAATGAATCCTTTATGGAAGATATTTATTTTATTATTATTTTTTAATATATTTTACTGATTTTTAACAGAGAGAAAGGGAGATAGAGAGCTAGAAACCTCGATGAGAAAAACATCGGCCAGCTGCCTCTTGCACACCCCCTACCGGGGATGTGCCAGCAACCAATGTACATGCCCTTGACCGGAATCGAACCTGGGACCTTTCAGTCCGCAGACCGGCGCTCTACCACTGAGCCAAACCAGCTCCGGCTATGGAAGATATTTAGGCAGTTCTCCCACCCTTTTTTCTGCTTTTATAAGCAGTTGATGACTGGTTCATTTATTTTCAAATTTTTTAATATGAGAATTTGTTGATTCAGTGAGTATATATATTTTTAGGACTTTGATACATATGGACAGATTGTCTGGGGATTAATTAACATTCTGTCTCTGACAATTATTCTTTTTCTTCCTGGTTTTATAGCTTTATTTTATGGATGGAATTATGATTTTTCTGGAGAGAACATAAATCTTTGTTCTCATTGCTTAATTGTTCTTTCATTATAGTGATGTGTTGTTTATATTTGTTAACCTAGATCATCAGTAATGTGCCAGCAGACAGCTTGATTCGTACAGAACGCCCACCAAATAAGGAGATACTTCGATACTTTATACGGCATAATGCCTTACGGGCTGGCACTGGTGAAAATGCACCTTGGGTGGTAGAAGATGAATTGGTGAAGAAATATTCCCTCCCTAGCAAGTTCAGTGACTTTTTACTTGATCCATACAAGGTAAGGTCACTTAATTTTTGGACAGCAGGATAAAACACTATTAAATGAGTTTGTTTTCCCAGATGGGTCCAATAGCAGATTTTGAGCTTGAACATCAGATTAGGAATTCAGAAATTTTCAGATATCTATTTCATATAGGTTGTGATCTAAGGGGCTGGTGGGAAGAAGTAACATTGAGTATTTCCCCTACTTCAATTTATTTTTTACTTAACTAAGAAGCAAATTACATACATGTACTTTTTAACCTCAGACCCTTCTTGTAATGAGGTATGGTGTAAACACAAAGTTTGCAAATTTAATCCTAAAAATGAAAACTAATTTTATACATCAGAAAAGATAATCAAATATACTGGTAGCCTTGAAAAAGGACTTGTAATTACTTTGTATGTCAGGTGAGTAGAAAATTTAGGATTTTCCTCTTGAGAACATGGTTTTTTCATTTCAATTGATCTTCAGAACATTATTATGAAGTTGTATAGTATGTAAAAATATCTTAATCTTATTTTCCAGATGGGGAAACAGAGGCTAGTCTAATTAGAAGGAATATAAAGTGAATAACAAAAGCCAACACATTGTCCTTCAATTTCTGGTTATCTTTTCCATCCTAAAGTTTCTCCAATGCTATTATAATGTAGTTTGTGAGGTTTTTTTATGTAGGTTATGATAGTATTTATGCTTCTTGTGTTGGTAAATTTACTTATTTATTTGCATACTGATGTTTTCATCTTCGACTCTGGGCCAGAAGGGGAAGGAGAGCCCCTTGTCCTTTAAAATAAAGTCTGAGTTCTAGGATTTCTCTCCCCACCTTATTTATTTATTAATTTTTTGGTAAGAGAACATTTACTGGGTAAATTACAGATGTAGAAATAGTAATTCCTGGAAGAAATGGGCTTAGAAAACAAGTTTACGGAGGTAACGGAAGGGCCGTTGGAATTTGGGAGTGAGGAAGCTAATGATAACAAGCCAGGAATCTAGGGCAGAAAGAGGTTGGGGGAGGGAAGGGAAAAGAAGGAAAAGGCATGGGCATACTTTCAGGAGGGAGAGCACCCCCTTCCTTTTAAAAAATGTATATTTTTATTGATTTCAGAGAGGAAGGGAGAGGGAGATAGAAAGAAACATCAATAATGAGAGAGAATCATTGATTGACTGCCTCTGCACGATCCCCACTGGGGATCAAGTCTGCAAACCTGACCATGTGCCCTGGTCATAGGTCAGTGGTCAACCACTGAGGCTTCCTCGTTTGTTTGATGGTTTGTTTTTAATGTACTTTTTATTGTTGATAGTATTATAGCTATCTCCCATTTCCCCCTTTCCTCCCCTTTCTCATTTCCCTCTTAACCCAATCCCCCACCCCCACACATACACCAAAGTCTTCACTACCCTATTGCTCATGTCCATGGCTATGCATATAAGTATATATGTTTTTTGGTTTTATCTCATCTTGTTCCTCCAACCCCACATCAAGGTGTGTCAGTCTGTTCCATGTCCTCCTTGTTTTTTTTTTCTTTTAAATTTTATTTTTTTTATTAAATTATTATCTGTGTACATATTTTACCAGTGCCCCCCCTCCCATACATCCTCCTTGTTTTTAAAAAAATATATTTTATTAATTTTTTTGTACAGAGAGGAAGAGAGAGAGAGCTAGAAATATTGATCAGTTGCCTCCTACTGGGGATGTGCCTGCAACCAAGGTACATGCCCTTGACCAAAATCAAACCTGGGACCCTTGAGTCCGCAGGCCGGCACTCTATCCACTGAGCAAAACTGGTTAGGAGTATGTGAATAAAATGAAAGGACTGAGTATTTATGGGTAAAATGGTCTTTGGAGTTTACTAAATGAAAAAGTTAGATGCGGGGGGGAATAGTAAGATATGTACACAGATAATAATTTAATTTTAAAAAAGAGTTAGATCCACTCTCTAAAAATGTATTTTTTAAAATATATTTGTTATTATTGATGCCTCCCTTGTTTTTAATTGTGAAAAACTAAGGATATCTCTAGTCATGTAACTAAATTATTGCAATTATCTTAGGTTGATTTTGTTGACAAAAGTATATTGAGAAATAAATAAATTTATTTATTTATTTATATACATTTATTTATTTAAACATTGATAGAAACCTCTAACCGTAATTGAGCATTTAGCATGTTTTCTTATTCTAGACCAGCATGATTAAGTATTATCTACCATTATGCTCTTTAAATTTTTTTTTTTTTTTAATCGATCCTGGGACCCTTCAGTCTGCGGGCAGACTCTCTATCCACTGATCCAAACCGGTCTCGGCTATTTTATTGATTTTTTACAGAGAGGAAGGGAGAAGGATAGAGAGCCAGAAACATCAACGAGAGAGAAATATTGATCAGCTGCCTCCTGCACACCCCCTACTGGGGATGTGCCTGCAACCAAGATACATGCCCTTGACATGGAATCGAACCTGGGGCCTTTCAGTCCGCAGACTGACGCTCTATCCACTGAGCCAAACCGGTTTCGGCTGACCATATTTGTTATTTTCTCTTAATACATACATACATACATACATACACACAAAAATTTTTCTTTTCTGAGACATTTGTGAAGTAGGTTATAAAATAGGATTATTATTTTTTGTTAATCCTCTCCTGAGGATTATTATTTTTTGTTAATCCTTACCTGAGGATATTTTTTCCATTGCTTTTTGGAGAGAGTAAAAAAGAGGGAGGTAGGGTAGGGGAAGGAGGGAGAGATACACACACAGAGACATCAATGTGAGAGATATACCTTAACTGGTTGGCTCTTGTACATGCCCTGGAGGGACAGGAATTGAACCCAAGATCCTTCAATGCATGAGCTGATGCTCTAACCACTGACCCACACTGGCCAGGGTGACAGGATCCCCTTTTAAAAGTACTTGAATATGTGTTTCCTAAAAACAAGGGTGACTTCTAATATAACTCTAGTATAATTATCAAATCAATAAATTAACTTGATCTACAGTTTTTACTCAAAATTTGCCATTTATCCTATTATTGTCCTTTTAGCCTCCCCTCCACTCTTCAGTTTTGTTTTGGTTTCAGTAGGATCCATTTACATGTTACTTATTATGTCTTTTTAATCTCTAATCCAGAACAATCCCTCAACTTTTCTTTGTCTTTTAACAACCTAATTATTATGCTCTTCAATATGGATTTATTTTCTCATGAGTAGATTTAGTCTATGAATTTTTGGTAGGAATGCCACAAAAATAATGTTGTATTCTTCTCAGTGAGTTGTATGAGAAGGCACATGATGTAATCTTGTCACATTACTAGTGATATTAATTATGTATTTTAAAAGATGTTTCTTATCTCTCCTAATAACTAATGTTTCAAGTAAGTGTTCATAGCCCCAAGATTTTTCTTTAAATTTTAGCTCTTAAAGTTTGTTTATGAAGTGGAGGCTAGAGCAGAAGTATTTAAAATAAATTATATTATTTTTCAAAGCACTTAAAATATTTTATAGTAACACATTTCACAAATTTGCTGATAGAGGCATCTAGAGATTGAGATAAGCCCATTATATGAATGTTATCTTGAAATTCCTAATAATGGTTCCTGAGGTGAATGAGAAGAATAAAATAAGGATCAGAATATACAGTGCCAACATTTTCTAATTTATGATTTTTGCTCTTTACTAGTATGTTAAATTTAGCATCTGAATGAACTTCTCTAAATAAAGGTTCTTTATTTTTATCTTATTAGATTTTCTTATTTGTGGTAGTGGTTTGTTTGTGATGACAGGGAACAAGTATGGAATTGTATACACTATTTTTCTTAACAGCCTCTCATGTTTTGAGACAGAAATATTTTTTCTTGTTTAGCAATTAGGAAGAGTCTTTGCCCCAAACTGTAGTAATACAATCCAGACATCTATTTACTTTTCTCCCTTTCTATACACTACTCTAGTAGATTACTTTTGCTGAATGGGGGCTAGGGGAGACCCTTAGCACATAAGTGGTTTTATACTTTTTCAGATTCCCCTGAGTCCAGCCATGCCGGCTCCCATTTGGCTGTGACTGCCCACCCAGCATGCCCTGTGCTGAGATGATCCAGTTACTGAAGGACTACTCACTCGGGGAGCTGGCCTGTTGGGAGGGGGTTGGGTGAGTTAATTTCTTTCCTTTTTTTTTAAATCCTCACCCAAGAATAAGTTTTTATGGTTTTTAGAAAGGGGGTGGGGGGGAGAAACATTGATGTGAGAGAAAAACATCAATTGGTTGCCTCCAGCACCAGCCCTGACCAAACTGGCCACCTTTTGATTTAAGGGACAACGCTCCAAACCAATGAGCCACCGGGCCAGGGCTTCTTTCACTTTTAAGAGAAAAAAATTAAGTCGTGTATATTGGCAAAACTACATCTTATACATAAAAATGGGTAGCTGGACCCTTGCATGGTTAAGCTACCCCAGCCTTTTCTTGCATTATTTCTGCATTAACACAATGCTTCTAAGTAGAAAAAATTTAAAGAAACTTAGGCTAAATTTGACTTTTAAAATTTTTTAATTTTTTTGACTTTTTAAATAGAAAGAAATACAACCAATAAATTTGGAAGAGAGATCTAATTATAAAAGGTCCTCTTAAAAATATCTTACTTAAAATACTAAAAATGATACATAGACTCATTAGTCTTCTTTTTAGTGATAAGTTTCATTTTAGAATGACTTTAAATAAAAGCTGTCATTCTGATCATTAGAAAAAGTGGCAATCTATTTTGTTTGTACTCTGAAGATTTTCCAAGGCTTGCTGAAGAGGATGGTTAACTCTTGGGAGTAATATATTTGTCTTTAATTTCTGACAAGGTTGTGTTTAGTCTGACTCTGACATCCATTTCCACTGTTGTGCCATGGCACACTGCAAGAGGTGCTGTAAGGGTTTTTAAAACATGCAACATGCAATACCTGACTGTTTAATCAGGGGCACTGACCTTTTCCCTTAGATTGCCAAAAAAATGACAGCAGTCAACACAACTGCTGTAACATGAAAGTACTGATATTTATGGGTAAATAAAAATTATGCCAATTTTTCTTTGGTCAGATTTCATTTTTACTATTTTAAGTAAGATATTTTTAAGAGGACCTTTTATAATTAGATCTCTCTTCCAAATTTATTGGTTGTATTTCTATCTATATTATTTGGTGTGCTGCAGAATATATTTTTTTGTTTACTCCTAACCATGCCATGAGATGTAAAAGGTTGAAAATCACTGCTTATGATTTGTAGAATAGTCTTAAAATGTGGTTCTCTTTGGAGTATTGTTGTTAACACTGTCCATGAGGAAAATGCAGTCTTACATTATTTATTCTTTTTATTATTATTATTATTATTTATAAATCGTTTCAGGTTATTACAATTGTTCCTTTTTTCCCCCCCAAAGCTTCCCTCCACCCGGTTCCCACCCCACCTTCTGCCCTTCCCCCACTGTCCTCATCCATAGGTGTACGATTTTTTTCTAGTCTCTTCCTGACTTTTGCATTCTTCCTGAACACCACCATCCCCCCCCCCCCCCCCCCCGAGAATTGTCAGTCCACTTAATTTCTTTGCCCCTGATTATTCTTTTTTAATGTTTTGAAATTTATTTCTGGGGAGGAAGAACTGGGAAATTCTATTTCTGTGAAAAGTATCCCCTGAAGCACTGATAGTGTTTCTTTTTATGTTAAGTATGAAACCATTCTGTCATTTTATACTGAGGCTAATAATTGAAACCAATTTTTAAAAATATATATATTTTATTGATTTTTTACAGAGAGGAAGAGAGAGGGATAGAGAGTTAGAAACATCGATGAGAGAGAATCATCGATCAGCTGCCTCTTGCACACCCCTACTGGGGATGTGCGCTCAACCAAGGTATATGCCCTTGACCGGAATCGAACCTGGGACCTTTTAGTTCGCAGGCTGGTGCTCTATCCACTGAGCCAACCGGTTTCGGCTGAAACCAATTTTTTAGTCAGGCAACTAAAACAGCCAGCTAGAGGAATAGTAACCTACAGTTGCCTGTAATTCTTAAAAGGCAGTTTGGCCTTTAAAGTTAAAGAACTTGGCCAGAAGAAGTATAAGGCCATTTATTTGTTGCAGACTGTATTTATGTCTCTTTGCTTATGAGCTTGTTTCTCTGATTATATTCTTGTTTACTTCTTTTTGGCATTATAGTATACCTTATTAAATTTTACTCTGCCTGCTTGTTTACTCCTAACGAGCATAGGTGATTCTCTGGGATTTTATCTGGGATTTATTTCACCATAGCCATTTTCCTATAGCTTTTTTAAAGGGGTCATAATTTAATATTCAATAGTCTGTAAGTGTTTCCTTGCCTATAGTCTGATTTCACACTAACCTATCTTACTGACTGCCTCTAGACTGCTTTCCTGCTATGTATGTATGTATGTATTTACTTATTTAGATCTGTTGTTCCACTCATCTTTGCATTCACTGGTTGTTTCTGACTGAGGATCAAATCCACAACCTTGGCATATTGGGACAATGTTCTAATCAACTGAGCTATCCAGCCAAGGCCAGACTGTTTCTTTTATTAAATATATTTTTACTAGAGGCCTGGTGCATGGATTTGTGCACTGGGGGTGGGAGGTGTCCCTCAGCCCAGCCTGTGCCCTCTTGTAGTCTGGAATCTTTCAGGGGATGTCCACCAGCTGGCTTAGGCAGTTAGACATCCCTCTCACAGTCCGGGACCCCTTGCTCCTCATTGCCAGCCTGCATCGGAGGTGGGAGACTCCTGCCATCACTGCTTCACTTGCCAGCCTTGAGCACATTCACCACCAGGGGGAGACTTCTGCGTTATCTGCCCCCGGTGGTCAGTGCTCATCATAGGTTGTTCCTCCATTCAGTTGATTTGCATATTAGGGTTTTATTATATAGGATAGGATTGATTTCAGAGAGGAAGGGAGAGGGATAGACAGAAACATCAATGATGAGAGAAAATCTTATATCAGCTGCCTCCTGCACACCCTCTACTGGGATCTAGCCCGCAACCCAGGCATGTGCCCTTCACCAGGACCTAGGACCTTTCAGTCCACAGGCTGACACTATGCACTGAGCCAAACAGGCTAGGGCCAGACTGTTTCTTTACATGTAGCTCTTATCAAATTAGGCCCTTCCACTAAAAAACTTGAAGTGTTTTAGAATTTAAGTATTCTAGATGTTATCTAGTCTTTTTTTTTTTTTAAATATATTTTATTGATTTTTTACAGAGAGGAAGGGAGAGAGATAGAGAGGTAGAAACGTCGATGAGAGAGAAACATTGACCAGCTGCCTCCTGCACACCCCCCACCGGGGATGTGCCCGCAACCAACGTACATGCCCCTGACCGGAATCGAACCTGGGACCTTCCAGTCCAAAGATCGACGCTCTACCACTGAGCCAAACCGGTTTCGGCTGTTATCTAGTCTTTCTTCTGATCACTTGAAACAGTATTTCTTGTGAAATTGGCTGTACCTTTTCATTGCTGGTTATTTCACTTAATTTATGTTTTAGCTGCTAGGTTTTTCCCTTTATAATTATATTCTTTAAAACATAGAACTCAAGTGTTTTATTTTTAAGTATACAGAAACAATGGTTATGACAAGTTGATTAGTTCTAACCTATGAACAAATTCTGTATGGAAAGGGATAAGATAGAGGTTTGAAAACACAGGAAAAGATGTATACCTAGAAATATGGGAAAGTGAATGGACTAAGGGGGAGGCATTCAGCACCCATATGAAGTATCACATGTCATTGTATCTTTTATTCTAGTAGTCATGTTTCTTTTTTAAAATTTTATTTATTGATTTGAGAGAGAGAGAGATTTGTTGTTTCACTTATTCATGCATTCATTGGTTGGTTCTTGTATGTGCCTCACTGGAGATTGAACTGAAACCTTGGCTTATTGGGATGATGCTCTAATTAACTGAGCTACCCGGCCAGGGCTGTTTTAGTCATGTTTTAACTGAACATGTGCAGGTCAAGAGTGATTAGATATAATAGAGCAAGCAAGACAAAAGAATTTAATCTGGGTTAGAAGGGTAGGGAAGTGTGAACCCGGTGAAAATGATAAAATTAACAGATTTGAGGGCTTGGTGGGATTGAAGGATTACAGAGTTGGGGTACTAGAGGAAGTGAACTGGAAAGATGTGAGAGGATGAACAAAAAGAATGAAATGAAATTGAGGATTTAGAGGGCTTATAGTTACTAATATATTCAAGGGAATGAGTTCTTAAGGTATGGAGAAAAGTCAAAAGGGAGTTTGAAGACTTATGCTGTCAGGGTCATGAGAACACTGTCTTTATTGTTAGTATACTCATTGATACTTAAAAAATAAAAAATTCCTGATCTCAGGTTATTTTTTCCATTGGTTTTTAGAGGGGGAAAACTGGGAAAATGGAGAGAGAGAAATATTGATGTAAGAAAGCCACATTGATTGGTTGTTCCCGCATGCACCCCAATTAGGGCCAGGGAATAAACGTGCAACCTATACATGCTCTTGACTGGGAATAGAATCCATGACTTTTTGGTGTGTAGGCCAACGCTCTACCACTGAGCAACACCGGCCAGAGCCTCACTGATAACTTTAATAAGAAAATAGACTTTTGTATTTTAGACAAAAATACTTACTGGTAAACTTTAAATGTAAACTTTTAAGAGCATAGAATATTCCCAGTTGGAACAAAGGCTTAAAGGATAACCAGTCCTGTCTCAAAAGCAATACTTTAGCCCTAGCTGGTTTGGCTCAGTGGATAAAGCATTGGCCTGTGGACGGAAGAGTCCCACATTCGATTGTAACTAAGAGCACATGCCCAGGTTTCAGGCTCGATCCCCAGTAGTCAGCATGCAGGAGGCAGCCAATGGATGATTCTATCTTGTTGTTGATGTTTCTATCTCTCCCTCTCCCCTCCTCTCTGAAATCAATAATAATAATAAAAAGAGCAATACTTTTACATTTTCTCACATGTTCCCCTTATCTATATCAGATACTTTGTTAATCCTTTGTTAATAACCCAAGGATATCTTTTTTTTAATACATTTTTAAAAATTGATTTCAGAAAGGAAGGGAGATGGGGAGAGAGATAGTTACATCAATGATGAGAGAGAATCATTGATTGGCTGCCTCCTTCACGTCCCCTGCTGGGGATTAAGCCTGCAACCCTGGACATGTGCCCTTGACCGGAATCAAACACAGGACCCTTTGGTCTGCAGGCTGACGCTCTATCCACTGAGCCAAACCAGCTAGGGCCCAAGGATATTTTTCCGTTGATTTTTAGAGAGAGTGGAAGGGAGGGGGAGAGACCCAGAGAGAGAAAAACACCAATGTGAGAGAAACACTTTGATTGATGCCTCCCATTCGTGCCCAACTAGGGTTGGGTATTGAGCTTGCAGCTGAGGCGTGCCTTGGGCTGGAATTGAATCTGGGACCCTTCAGTCTGCAGGCTGATGCTTTATATACTGAGCCAAACTGGCTAGGGCTAGATCAGGTATTCCTTTTTTTTTTTTTTTTTAATATATATATTAATGATGAGAGATAATCATTGATCTGCTGCCTCCTGCATGCCCCTTACTGGGGATGAGCCCGCAACTTGAGCATATGCCCTTGATATGCTAGAATCGAACCTGGGACCCTTCAGTCCACAGGCTGACACTATGCACTGAGCCAGACTGGTTAGGGCTAAATCAGGTTATTCTTAACCTGGGATTAATGGATGGACTTGGAAATTGTTTGCATAATTTTTATATGTCTTTTCTGGGGAAGTGGTCCACAGTTCATTCAAGTATTTAAGAACTGCTAATCTGTATATAAACAGAAAGCTAGTTGCATAGCAAAAATGTCTAATATTAGAGTATAGCTTTTTAAGCCTATGTATCAAGAGAATTTTGTATTGATATGGCTAAAACATTTGTTTTTTCAGGAACATAAAGAGAATAAATTTGTAGTTTTTCTGAATAGCGGAAAAGAGGGCCTTTCAGATACTTAAATATTGCTTCTTTAAATTAGTTTTTAAAATTAATTTTGCTTCTCTTCTTAAATTCTAGTATATGACTCTCAACCCTTCTACTAAGAGGAAGAATACTGGATCCCCAGACAGGAAGCCTTCAAAGAAATCCAAGACAGATAACTCTTCCTTGAGTTCACCACTAAATCCTAAGTTATGGTGTCATGTACACTTGAAGAAATCCTTGAATGGCTCACCACTCAAGGTGAAGAACTCAAAGAATTCCAAATCTCCAGAAGAACAGCTGGAAGAAGTGATGAAGATGATGTCAACCAACAAATTACATGCTAACTTTCACATTCCTAAGAAAGGCCCATCTGCCAAGAAACCAGGGAAGCATAATGACAAACCTTTGAAAACAAAGGGCAGAAGCAAAGGCATCCTGAATGGACAGAAATCCACAGGAAATTCCAGGTCTCCGAAAAAGGGCCTGAAGACTCCTAAAACCAAAATGAAGCAGATGACTTTGTTGGATATGGCCAAAGGCACTCAGAAGATGACACGAGCCCCCCGGAATTCTGGGGGTACACCCAGATCCTCTAGTAAACCTCATAAGCATCTGCCTCCCGCTGCCCTGCACCTTATTGCCTACTACAAAGAAAACAAAGACAGGGAGGACAAGAAGACTGCCCTGTCTTGTGTTATCTCTAAAACAGCTCGTCTTCTTTCTAATGAAGATAGAGCACGTCTCCCAGAAGAATTGCGGAATATTGTTCAAAAACGCTTTGAGCTTCTAGAGCACAAAAAAAGGTGGGCCTCTATGTCTGAAGAGCAACGCAAAGACTATTTGAAAAAGAAACGAGAGGAGTTGAGAGAAAAGTTGAAGGAGAAAGCCAAAGAGCGTAGAGAGAAAGAAATGCTTGAAAAACTAGAAAAACAGAAACGATACGAGGACCAAGAATTACCTGGCAAACATCTTCCAGCATTTAGATTGGTGGATACCCCTGAAGGGCTGCCCAACACACTCTTTGGAGATGTGGCCATGGTGGTGGAATTTTTGAGCTGTTATTCTGGACTACTCTTGCCAGATGCTCAGTATCCTATTACTGCTGTGTCCCTTATGGAAGCCTTAAGTGCAGAAAAAGGTGGCTTTTTATACCTGAATAGAGTCTTGGTCATCCTTTTACAGACTTTATTACAAGATGAAATAGCAGAAGACTATGGTGAGCTGGGAATGAAGCTTTCAGAAATCCCCCTGACTCTGCATTCTGTTTCAGAGCTGGTGCGGCTCTGCTTGCGCAAGTCTGATGTTCAGGAAGAAAGTGAGGGCTCAGACACAGATGACAATAAAGATTCAGCACCATTTGAGGACAATGAAGTACAAGATGAGTTCTTAGAGAAGCTGGAAACCTCTGAATTTTTTGAGCTAACATCAGAAGAGAAGCTACAGATCTTGGCAGCACTCTGCCACCGGATTCTCATGACATATTCAGTGCAAGACCACATGGAAACAAGACAGCAGATGTCTGCAGAGTTGTGGAAGGAACGGCTTGCTGTATTAAAGGAAGAAAATGATAAGAAGAGAGCTGAGAAACAGAAACGGAAAGAAATGGAAGCCAGAAATAAAGAAAATGGAAAAGAAGAGAATGGGTTAGGCAAAATCGATAGGAAAAAAGTTGTGAAGTTTGAGCCCCAGGTAGATACAGAAGCTGTTGACATTATTAGTACTGTGAAGAGCAGACGGCTGCTGGCCATTCAGGCCAAAAAGGAGCGGGAAATCCAGGAGAGAGAAATGAAAGGTAAAATCTTATGATGAGAGAAAAGAGGAAGCCCTTTTAGTACAGGGGTGGGGAACATCTAGCCAGCAGGCCCTGTAAGGCCCAAAAATCTGTCCTGGCCCTGCCAAGGCATTAAGGGTGAGTTCATGAAATGCTTGACCAAATATAACAGGCTAATTATTAAGTTGATAATTTTGTGTGGCCTACAGATGATGTTATAAATATGCAAATGGCCCTTGGCAGAAAAGTGGTTCCCTACCCCTGCTTTAGAAGATAGTAAAAGTAAGGAAATTACTGAGGTAATGGTAAAATCTCTATTTGTCATAACTATTTAGTTATTTTTGTATATAATAACTCAGGCCCTACTATGTATATAATATTCCAACAGAAGTGTTCAGTATGGCCTTCGGTAGTTAATGATAATTTGACATAGATAATATGATGTTGACATCTTTTCTGAGTTTCCTAGTTTAGACCAAATCCACAAATAGGTACAGTGGAAATAACATATGACTAGAGAATTGCTGATATGGGTTCAAACTCTACCACTGACTTAGCTATATTCTTTGGTCAATTTATCTATGCCTCAGTTTCCTTGTATGATTGTAAAGATTGTTGTAACAATTGATAAAGATTGTTGTAACAATTGAATAATAAAGTACTTGAAGCCCTCTGCACAGTTGCCCTTAAGATATAAGAACATAAAAATTTGGGGTTTTGATAGCACCATTAAATCTGAACTTTTTAAAAAATATATATTTTTATTGATTTCAGAGTGGAAGGTAGAGAGAAATAGAAACATCCATGATGAGAGAGAATCATCGATCGGCTACCTCCTACAGGTCCTACGCAGGATCAAGCCCACAACCTGGGCATGTGCCCTTGACTGGAATCAAACCTGACGCTCTATCCACTGAGCCAAAACAGTTAGGGCTGAACTTTTTTTTTTTTTTTTTTAATTGATTTCAGAGAGGAAGTGGGGGGGTGGGGAGAGAGAGAAAAACATCAGTTGGCTGCCACTCCTGCATGCCCCCCACTGGGGATCAAGCCTGCAACCTGGGCATCTGCCCTTGACCAGAATCGAACCCGGGACTTTTCAGTCCTCAGGCCGAAGCTCTGTCCACTGAGCCAAACCAGCCAGGGCTAAATCCGAACTTTTTTTTATTTTAAAGCATTTTATTTTATATTTTAAAAATATATTTCGATTGTTTACAGAGAGGAAGGGAGATGGATAGAGAGTTAGGAACTACAATGAGAGAGAAACATCGATCAGCTGCTTCCTGCACACCCCTTACTGGGGATGTACCTATAACCAAGGTACATGCCCTTGACCGGAATTGAACCTAGGACCCTTGAGTCCACAGGCCTATGCTCTATCCACTGAGTTAAATCAGTTAGGGCTAAATCTGAACTTTTATATAAATAGCTTTATTAGTAAACTAGAGGCCAGATGCAGGAAATTCGTGCAAGAGTACCCCTTCTCCCCTCTTGCTGCCAACACTGACTCCCAATGGCACCTGAGACCCAGACTTCCCTCTGGCTGCCAGCAGGCATCCGGCACCCGGGACCTGGGCTTCCCTTATAGCCCTGGCTTCGTCTGGAAGGTGGTCCTGAAGGATGTCCAGTCTAATTAGCATATTATGCTTTTATTATTATAGTTAATTCATATCATGCAGTTCTTCCATTGATATTGTACAATTCAGTATTTTAAAAAAATATATTTTATTGATTTTTACAGAGAGGAAGAGAGAGGGATAGAGAGTTAGAAACATTGATGAGGGAGAATCATCGATCAGCTGCCTCTTGCACACCCCTACTAGGCATGTGCCCGCAACCAAGGTACTTGCCCTTGACCGGAATCGAACCTGGGACCTTTCAGTCTGCAGGCCGACACTCTATCCACTGAGCCAAACCGGTTCCAGCTGTACTTTTTTTGTTAAATTTATTCCAAATTAATCTCGACATCCCTCAGGGGTTCTGTTTTGCCTTCCTCATTCTATATTTGCATCTTTTTTTTTTTCTTTTTTCTTTTTTTTTTTATGAGACCCCTGGCATCTATTAATATCAACATGTTGTTTTTTTAATTGAATTTATTGGGGTGACACTGCTCAGAACTATATATGGGTTTCAGATACACAACTCCACAACACCATCCATACAGTGCACTGTGTGTTCAACACCCGAAGTCAAGTCCTTCTCCCCCCGACCCATGATCATCACACTGTCATTCACATCCAAGTTTTTTCTTTTTTGCTCAGCTATCAGCCCCTCTATCTATAGTAATATCAATATTTACTTATTTGATCAGTCTCACAATGTTCACAAATTATCCATAATAAACTAAGTTTATTAGTTTCTTTTCTTTTAAGACTAAACTATTTTGATCACTGTTACAGTTTTAAACCTTTTGAAAGTTGCCAGCTTATGAAATGAAGATAGTAAAAAACACCTTATTTGTAAAAGTTGTATGCCAAGAATTGGGTAGATAGATACCTAGAAATAGTCTTAAATTATGTGTGAGAGCCCGGCTGACATGGCTCAGTGGTTATGTGTTGACCTGTGAACCAGGAGCTCTCAGTCTTATTCATGGTCAGGGCACATGTGTGGGTCGCGGGCTCAATTCCCATTGTAGGACAGGCAGGAGGCAGCCAGTCAATGATTCTCATCATCGTTGTTTCTATCTCTCCCTCTCATTCCTCTCTGAAATCAATTAAAAAATATTTTTTTAAATTATGTGAGAATTTTACAGTAAGTCAAACAACTTTGTTACTTTATTAGTTTTTTCATTAGGAAATATGAAATATTTAATTTAAAATAGGTTTTAATTTATACCAGTTAAGGCCATTGAAATGTTTTTATATTTTATATGCATATTGTGAGTTTGTGCATATACACATTTTTCCAGTTTGAAAGAGTATAATTGCATTCCATATAAAACAGCATGTAGATAAATTTTATGTCACATTTCAGTGTGTTTTATCTGAAACAATGATTTCTTGAGTTTCTGAAGTGTTACTCTGTTATATTTATCTTAACCTAGGAGAAAGGCTAGGAAGATGATATTCTATAATTGATAGAGGGAAACAGCGTACAAAAAATATGAATATATTGCCATGGTCAATATTTGAATTGTAGAATTAGGTCTTTCAATATGTATTCAGTGTTGTAACTTCTGAAAATCAATTTGGTTGTCTTTTGGTGACTTGCCCTAGATTTTTTTTTGTAGCCGCAGGAGGAGGAGCTTTTCCTTTGTTGTGATTTGGCCATTACTCTTTATCATTTACCTTTGTAATGACCTCTGCTGAGTCATTGTTGCCAACATACTTCCATTCAGGCTAAAAAACTTGATTAAAGATAACATGCCATGTTGGTTTCAAATAAATGAGATTGATGCATTTTCCAAATTCTCACCATATTGAAGATATTATAACCTATAGAAGATGAGTGTTAAAAGTTCTGGCATTGTAAATAGTAATGCATTTGATACTTACAGTATCAAAATTTGTGATGATTGTGGAAAAACTTAAAAGGCAAGATTACTGGGCTGCTTTTGTTAAGGGGAATTTCTATCTGGGTAGAATAAACCCATATAATCAATGATCAGAAATAAATTGATTAAAACCTTTACAGTGCTAACTAAAAAAATAGTTGATTTTTTTTTTGGTCGCTAAGGCTAATAAGGTATACTATCAAATTCCTCAAAGCAAAAATTTGTTTTATTTTGAAATACTATTCTGGTTTTATCACAATCATTATGAGGATCCTATAATGGTCCTGTCATAAAATTTTCAATTCCATTTAAGAACTGTTTTAAGGTTACATTTTAAATTATTAATAAAATAAAATCAACTTAATTATTAAAATTAATAAGTTAAACTTGGGAGAGAAAGATTTTTATGATGGCTGAGGCATCACCAAAATTCAAAGAACATAGGAGGGCCTGATAGAAATTGCTTCCTTTAAATGTCCTTTTTTTTTTCTTTTTCTTTTTTTTTTTATTTCGAGAGAGAAGGAGGGAGAGGGAGAGAAGGGTAGAAATATCAATGAGGAGAGATAATTAGATTGTTGACCTCCTAGACTCACCCCACTGAGGATCGAGCCCACATCCTGGGCATGTGATCTAACGGAATGGAACCATGATATCCTGGTTCATAGGACAATGCTAAACCACAGAGCAGTACTGGCTGGGCTACATGTCATTTTTAAAATATATATATATATTTTATTGATTTTTTTACAGAGAGGAAGGGAGAGGGATAGAGAGTTGGAAACATTGATGAGAGAAACATCTATCAGCTGCCTCCTGCATGCCCCTTACTGGGAATGTGCTCACAACCAAGGTACGTGTCCTTGACCAGAATCTGGAACCTTTCAGTCCGCAGGCCGACGCTCTATCCACTGAGCCAAACCGGTTTCGGTCATGTCATTTCTTATAACATCCTAGAATTAGAAGGAAACTTAAGGTTTGATGAAAATATATTTTATACCAGGCACACTTCACTGCATATGTGATTTATTTATTTTAATCCTCACTTGAATATATGTTTTCCATTGATTTTTAGAGAGAGTGGGAGTTGAGGGGGAGAGGGCTAGAGAGAGAAACATCAACGTGAGAAAGACACATGGATTGGTTGCCCCTGGCACTCGTCCCACCTTGGGTCTAGGGATTAAACCTGCAACTGAGATACATGTCCTTGACTAGAAGTTGAACCTGTAACCCTTCTGTTGGAGGCTGACTCTCCAACCACTAAGTCATACTGGCTAGAGCTTCATATGTGATTTAATTTGTAAGAGTTGAATTTATTAGGGGGAAAAAAAGTCTAGTTGGCTCTTTTTTTCTTTAACAGTGAGACTAGAACGAGAAGCTGAAGAAGAACGAATACGAAAACACAAAGCAGCTGCTGAGAAGGCATTCCAGGAGGGAATTGCCAAGGCAAAATTAGTCATGCGTAGGACTCCTATTGGTACAGATCGGAACCATAATAGGTAAATTACTAAACTTAATTTTTTTGTCATCTTGTTAGAGCCTTTACTAGTTATAAAACTGTCAAAAGTACTAAAAATAGTAAGCTTTGCTATTCATGGATTTTGGAAACAATTCATCACACATTCATTGAGTATTTATTGAATATATGCCAAATACTAGGGTTACAAAGTTAAATAAAGACATGACCTTGTTCTTAATATATCACAAATATGGAGCTTAAAGTATGATAGGTGACATGTGATCCAAATAGAGGGCTTTAAAAAAAAATCGTATTTTAAATGCTGTATACATTGTATGGAGTATAAAGTCAAGACATATTAGAAGTTATAAAAATTACAGATTTTAGAGAAGTCTCGAATTCTGAACATTTTGGTATTCTTTGTCTTACTTTATAATTTGTATAGTATTTCTGAATGTTTAGTAATATTCTTTAATCATCTTTCCCAACAATAAAGTCATCTTGTGCTCATGCCTGTCATTATCTTATTAATATGTGGTTGTGATTTATAGATACTGGCTCTTCTCAGATGAAGTTCCAGGATTGTTCATTGAAAAAGGCTGGGTACATGACAGCATTGACTACCGATTCAGACATCATCGCAAAGACCATGCTGACTCACCTGATGAGGATTACTGTCCCCGTAGTATGTATATCTGTTAGTTATTTTACCCTTCCCAAGTATGGTAAATATTAAGAACTGTTTGTTCTCTGTCATCTTTTTTGTTGTTGTTAATCCTCACTGGAGGATATTTTTCCATTGATTTTTAGAGAGAGTAAAGGGAGTAGAGATAGAAAGAAACATCTATTGAGAAAGACACTGATTGCTTGCCTCCCTCACATGCCCCAACCAGGGCTGGGATGGAGCCTGCAACCAAGGTGCGTGCCCTGGGCCAGAATCAAACGGGACTCTTCAGTTCATGGGCTGATGCTATGTGCAGTGAGCCAAATTGAGTAGGGCTGTAAGATTTTTTTTACTGCTTTCTTAGGTAGGTCTATTTGAGTGGGGTGGGAGAATGTGAAATGCACAAAAAGGGAGGAAACACATTTGATTACCAATTTTATTCCAGGCATTGTGTGGAAAGATAGTTTGAAAACTACTCGTATAAAATCTACACAAGTATAACATCTTGTTTAGGTATTAAATTTTATATGAGTAGTTTTCAAACTTGGTTCTTTAAATTTTAAAAAAAATATATATTTTATTGATTTTTCACAGAGAGGAAGGGAGAGAGATAGAGAGCTAGAAACGTCGATGAGAGAGAAACATCGACCAGCTGCCTCCTGCACACCCCCTATCAGGGATGTGCCCGCAACCAACGTACATGCCCCTGACCGGAATCGAACCTGGGACCTTCCAGTCCACAGACTGATGCTCTACCACTGAGCCAAACCGATTTTGGCTCAAACTTGGTCTTTAGAAAGCTTTTTCTAGGTACTGGAAAGGTTAGATGTGCCTACCAATTTTTCATGTGCTGTGGTACAAGGTAACAAATAAGATAATGTTTTTTTTCTTGTCTGGGTTCTGGTTATATTCACTTGGCAAAATAAATAGATAAATGTACTTTTCTAAATATTTTCTAATTTTTTTTTTCTTGAAAAGTGTCTGTATGTGTGTGTGTGTATACACACACACACACACATCCTATATAATAAAAGCCTTATATGCAAATTGTCCCCTTGGGAATTGGACTGAGAGTTCGATTGCTTGCTGTGATATGCACTGATCACCAGGGGGCAGCATGGAACATGGCGGTCAACCATCAGCAGCATCAGAGCGCTGAGGGAGCAAGGGAAGGAGGAGGCAGGGAACCTGATGGGCCGTAATCGCCTGCCAAGCCTCGGGGCCCTACCTGTGCACAAATTTTGTGCACCTGGCTTCGTGTGTGTGTGTGTGTGTGTGTGTGTGTGTGTGTTGGGGGGATGGGAGCTCAGCCCGCCCTGCACCCTCTTACAGACTGGGAGCCCTCAGGGGATGTCAAACTGATGGACCTTCTTAGCACTGCTGCTGCACTTGCCAGTTCTGAGCCTTGCTAGGGCTTCTGATTGAGTGGCGCTCCCCCTGTGGGTATGCACTGACCACCAGGGGGCAGTTCCTGCACTGAGTGTCTGCCCCTGGGTGGTTGGTGCGGATCATAGTGACCAGTTGCCATTTGGTCAATTTGCATATTAGCCTTTTATAATATGGGATTATTATATAGGATGTGTGTGTGTGTATGTGGGGAGAGAGATAAATTAGAGCTGGGAGCTTGTGAATCATTTAACCCAGTGGTTCAACAGGAAGTCATGTTGCCTCCCAAGGGACATTTACAATGTCCAGACACATATTTGGTTGTCACTTTTGACACTGATGGTTGAGTCCAGGGATGCCACTAAATACTCTTCAATGCGTAAATAACACCGCCACCCCCCACTACAAAGAATTATATAGCTTAAAATGTCAGTAATGCTGAAATTGAGAAAGCCTGACCTGATCTAACCTAACCATCTGAATTTTTCATTTTATTATTTATTTATTATTTTAGAGAGGAAGAGGGGGAGAGAGAGAAACATCAGTGATTATAGAGAATCATTGATTGGCTGCCTCCTTCATACCCCACATTGGGTATTCAAACCACAACCCAAGATGTGCCCTGACTGGGAATCGAACCATGACCTCCTGGTTCATAGGTCGGCGCTCAATCACTGAGCCACACGGGCCAGGGCCAGCTCTACTTTCTATAACTTAATAAAATTTGCTTCTGAAATGTTAGATTATATGTGTGTGTGTTTTGAGAAATCTCTTAATTTTTTTAAAGTAGTTTTTTTCTTTTAATAATACCATAATCTAAACTATATACTCACAGAATAGATAAATAAGGAAATTAATATATAGCCCAAACTTCAAATTTTCCTGTTAAATTATATTAAGTGCCAAATTGTAGTACTAGTAGAAAAATCTAGTTCTGGTAGACTGTAAATACCCAGGTGAGGGCAATTAATGTTTGAGAGCAGTAAATGTGAGGTCAGGATCTTCAGACATAGGACAGTTTCTAGTGGACTGAGAGGCTGTGAATGTGTTTAGTGGCTGTCCTTAGAAGTTGGGCCTACACAATTAGAATTTTTTTTTAATACATTTTATTGAGTTTTTACAGAGAGGAAGAGAGAGAGAGAGAGAAAGCTAGAAACATCGATGAGAGAGAAACATCGATCAGCTGCCTCTTGCACACCCCCTACTGGAGATATGCCCACAACCAAGGTACATGCCCCTGACCGGAATCGAACCTGGGACCTTTCAGTCCACAGGCCAACGCTCTATCCACTGAGCCAAACCGGTTTCAGCAGAATTTTCTGTTTGAAGGTTGGCATCCAAATCCTTTCACTTCTAGAGCATCCTGGTGTTTTTGCTTCTTTTTAAAAATATATATTTTTATTGATTTTAGAGAAGGAGGGAGATAGAAACATCAATGATGAGAGAGGATCATTGATTGGCTGCCTCCTGTATACCCTCTACTGGGGATTGAGCCTGCAACCTGGGCATGAGCCTTTGCCCGGAATTGAACCTGGGACCCTTCAGTCTGTAGGCCGACACTCTATCCATTGAGTCAAACTATTGTTGCTTCTTGAACTCTAGTTCCAGCATGGCAGGCTCTTTTCAAAATTACCTGACTGAAAAGATTTAAAAAAAAACAACAAGGAGAGATTGTTTGTATTGTAGGAGGGAGAATAGTAGCAGGGGAACAAACCAATTGTAGTATGAGGTAAGGCTTCAAATACTGGCTTAAGATCTATATATTAATGTCACATATTAGTATATAAGAATTGGTTATTTGCTTTGATATAAAAGTTATCTCTCTTCATTCTAAGTTGTAAAACTTTTTTTTTTAATATATTTTATTGATTTTGTACAGAGAGGAAGGGAGAGAGATAGAGAGTTAGAAACATCGATGAGAGAGAATCATCGATCAGCTGCCTCTTGCACACCCCCTACTGGGATGTGCCTGCGACCAAGGTACATGCCCTTTACCGGAATTGAACCCGGGACCTTTTAGTCCCCAAGCCGACGCTCTTATCCATTGAGCCAAACCAGTTTTGGCTAAGTTGTAAAACTCTTAAACTTCGAACTGTACAGCTATTCAACTATATAGAGAACAAATATATAATGTGCTTTATGTAAAATACTTAAGAAGAAGTTAGCATCTATTGTGCATGTGGATATATTTAATAGGCAACATCTGTTTTTAGTTATTAGATTTGGTGCTGTGTTTTACTGCTTAGATTTGAAACAATAAGAATTGGATATTTACTATATTCAACCTAATTAATGTATTAATTTTTCTTAGATAAGAAAGCAAATCTAGGCAAAAATACAAGCGTGAACACACAACATGGAACAGCAACAGAAATTGCTGTAGAGACCACCATACCCAAGCAAGGACAGAATCTATGGTAATGTGAGCATTCATCTGGCTGCTCTTTTTCCTTTCAATGTTAAGAAACTATTTACTATATTAACACCAGTGACTTAGTGATTACCCATTCAGATAATTTTGTGTTACTTTGATTTCTTGGATATGTAAACTCATTGCTTTAAAAGCAGAGTTGATTTTTTTTTTTTTTAATCCTCACTTGAGGATATCTTTTTATTTTTATTGATGTTAGAGAAGAAGGGAGAGAAGGAGACATCGATGTGAGAGACACATTGATTTGGTTGCCTCCAGACAGTGGATGGAACCCGCAAACCTAGGTATGTGCCCTGACCAGGAATTGAACCCATAACCCTTTGGTGTACAAGACAACTCTTCAACCAACTGACCTGGCTGGGGCAAAGCAGACTTGATTTTTTGATGAATATTTATTTGCTCTTAATTTTGGAATTACATACCCCCCCCCCCCCCCAAATGTAACCTTGTATATGATAGATCTTATATAGCATTGGAAGCGCTTTTCAGTCCATTTGCAAGTAGAAATATTTAGCATTTTCATCTTCATTAATTAAAAAATAAACAACTGTGTACATAGTCATTAATTTTTCCTTTTTGTTGATTCTGCTTTTAGGCAGGGAGCTAGGTTCTGAAAGAGCTCTTTGATTACAATTCACTGCTTTAGCTTTAACAACCTTTGGTTTAATGACCATTTATCTTTTTTAATATCCAACTTTACTCTTTGAAGGTGTGTGAACAAATATGCTTATAGCTTGATAAAATTTGTCTCATATTTTAGTAGGAATTATTGTCTCCAATATCCATGGATAAAGTCAACATTAGGCATGGAAATAGTAAATTAGTTCTTCTTGTGAGCAAGTTTGGAATTCTGCTTTCCTAATTCCCACCACCAACCCTAGACACCTTTCTTAGTGTTTGACTTTTGACACCCCCACTTATTCAGGCCTGTTTTGCCCTACAGGTTTCTATGTGATAGTCAGAAGGAACTGGATGAGTTGTTAAATTGCCTTCACCCTCAGGGAATAAGAGAAAGTCAGCTTAAAGAAAGACTAGAGAAGAGGTAAGGATTTTCATCTTTCTCTTCACATCTTAATTTTCTTCAGCATTAGATATTATAAATGTCTTAGAAGTGTGTGTTTTTTGTTTTGTTGTTGTTTTTTTATCCATTAAAAACTATTATTTTTTAAAACATCTAACTTTTATATTTCTTTTGCTTGGTATTTTCTTGGTACATCATACTTATTTAGAAAAATATGATTTAAACCATGTATATTCAGGGTAACAGGATTAGTCATTGAATAATGCATGCCATGCACCACACTGAAATCCTCTTTGTTGTTAGGCAGTGGTCAAAAGTATTCTGTCAGTATTCAAAATAGCCAAAAAATGAAAACAGTCTAGTTGTCCATCAACTGATGGATACATGTTGTTCTTAGATCCATAAATTCAGCCATAAAAAGGAACAAAGTGCTGATATATGCAACAACCTGGTTGAACCAAGAAAATATGCTGAGTCAAAAGCCAGATGCAATAGACCGCATATTTTATGATTCCATTTATATGAGACTTCCAAAATAAGTAAATCCACAGAAAGTAGATTTGCCAGGGAATGGAAGATGGGGAGAACTGGGAGTGACTGCTAACAACTATGGGATTTTTTATGGGGTGATAAAAATATGTTGGAATTTAGGTAGTTTGGATAGTTCCATAACATAAAAACCACTAAATATTTATACTTTTTAAAATGGTGAGTTTAATGTTACGTTACTTACATCTCAAAAAAACAAACAAATATAAAACCCCAAACACCCCAAATCCCAAACAAGAGCTGTGCTATCTACAAAATTAGCGTCAACTCCATCAAGATTTGTTAGTGTACTTCCTTTTCTAGGGCATTGTTTCTATCAAAGCTAGGACAAAGTTTTGGTTTAAGACTACCTTTAATTTCTGACTGCATGCTTTCATGGTTGAATTTAAGTTTGATTGAGAGAAGGAAAATAAAAGACTTTTGTAAGTGGTTGTGGATACATCATATTTGGTTTAGCCCACTGCTTAATGTGAAAAATTAGAATTATATTCAGAATCATGCTGTATTAATGCATATGTGATTAGGAAAATTAAGAAAGTCAAGGGAAAATGTCAGTACATAGAACCACAAAGGAATATAGTTTTATGATGAATCTTATTAAAATATAGTCAACCCTCAGTTCTCAAATGAACAATTTTGGTTTCAACTAAGTTGTTCAAAGAAAAAATCTTGGTTGGTGAACAAATTTCAATTCCAGGCCTGAAACCCTTTCATGCTGATATAAATCAGCATGACAAAAGTATCTCAGGAAATAATGCCGTAAATGTACATGTAATTTTTGCTTTTGTTGCTGGTGAAATGGACAATTAGCACAATTTTAAAACATAAAAAGGCCATCAAGAGTGCTAATGTTGCTAAGGGTATGAAAGAAACAGTGATCACGGACAATTGAAGAGGTAGAGAGTTTGTTCATTTGTATAAATGAAAAGCAGTTAGCTGATGACTGCAAGCAAAGATGCTGTGCGCTGACCTGAAAGATATTCCTTGAATGAGTATTGAAAGTGATTTGTTTAAGACAAGAAGTATTTGTCTATAGATTAAACAGTACATTAAACATGTGCTGTATATAAGAAAGGTTAAAACGGAATCATTTGGGTGTCCAGAACGAATTAATTTATATTATGTCTAATGGGAAAAAATTATTTGATTTTTAAATAAATTGCTTCTTGAACAGCCTTCTGGAATGAATGAAGTTTAGAGGGAAGGTTCTATCGTGTTTGCTAGGCACATGCATAGGATTTTTAAAATATATATATTTTTTTATTGATTTCAGAGAGAGGGAGAAGAGAGAAACATCACTGATGAGAGAATCATTATTTGGCTGCCTCCTGCACAACCTCAACTGGGGATCAAGTCTGCAACAGGGCATGTGCCCTTGACTGGAATCGAACCTGGGACCTTTCAGTCCGCAGGGCAATGCTCTATCCACTGAACAAAACCAACTAGGGCACATGCATAGGATTTAAAGAACTTACTCGGTTCACTAAAAATGAACAGATCGCCAAAGCCGGTTTAGCTCAGTGGATAGAGCGCTGGCCTGCAGACTGAAGGGTACCAGGTTCGATTCCAGTCAAGGGCATGTACATTGGTTGCGGGCACATCCCTGGTGGGGGGTGTGCAGGAGGCAGCTGGTCGATGTTTCTCATCGATGTTTCTAGCTCTCTATGCCTCTCCTTTCCTCTGTAAAAAAACAATAAAATATATTTTTAAAAAATGAACAGATCAATTCTTCCATTCAAAGGTTAGAGATTTTCAGGATTAAAAACAAAATTTATACTTTTTTGTTTTGTTGAACATTAAAAAATGTTCACCTTGTATTGTTTTGCTTGGTTTTGAACTTTTAAAAAAGTTGTCAAGCAGTATATATAGTCTTTGGGGCTTACTGCTTTTTACTTGGCACTAAAGAGCCTTCTTTCTTTTATTTAATTATTTTTTAAATAACCAAACTCCATTTTCCTTTATATTATTCCATGACTCTAATATTTGTGACTCTGCCCCAATTTATTTATCTGTTCTCTCGGTGGTGGTTATTTGAGTTAATTCCCTGGGGGGTAGTGAAGGTGATGAGTTAATACATCACAAACCATTTGAGGTTCAGATTTATTAAAAATATACAGGGTATCCCCACAAAATGTATAAACACTTTGAATAATTATAAAGGCAATGTTTATTAAAATACATTTCATTTTCAAAATGTAAGAGTCTGCATGTGCGCGCACACGCGTGCATACACACACACACACACACACACACACACACACACACACTAGAGGTCTGGTGCACAAAATTCGTGCAAGGGGGGGTGTCCTTCAGCCTAGCCTGTACCCTCTCCAATCTGGGACATCCCTCTCACAATCCAGTACTGCTGGCTCCCAACCACTCACTTGCCTGCCAGCCTGATAGATGGCCTAACTGCTCCATTGCTGGCCCAATTGCACCTAACTGCCCTCTCTTGCCAGCCTGGTCCCCCCCAACTGCCCTCTGCTGGCCCAATCATCCATAACTGCCCTCGCCTGTAGGCCTGATCACCCCCAACTGCTCTCCCCTGCAGGCTTGGGTCCCCCACAAATGTCCTCCCCTGCAGGCTTGGTCCCTCCCAACTGCCCTCCCCTACAGGCCTGGTCCCTCCCAACTGCCCTCTTCTGTCGGCCTGGTCATCCCTAACTGCCCTTCCTCTGCAGGCCTGATCGCTCCCAACTGCACACCCCTGCAGATCTGGTCCCCCCCAACTGCCCTCTCCTCCAGGCCTGGTTCCCCCCTCCCCCAATTGCCCTCCCCTGTAGGCCTGGTCCCTCCCAACTGCCCTCCTCTGCCGACCCTGTCACCCCTAACTGCCCTCCCCTGCTGGCCATCTTGTGGTGGCCATCTTTTGACTTGGAGTGATGGTCAATTTGCATATTACTATTTTATTAGATAGGAGGTATATATATATGCTCTTTATTAGAAAATATGTAAAATGGATATAAATTAAAAGGTATACAGTCAGTTATAGCTCAATAAAAAAAAAAATTAAAAAAAAAAAAGTATACCAAAGGATACTAGGCTATTTGGAAACAAAGTAGTAAATTTTTTTGTTATATCAATGAACATTTATATACATAGCCTCAGAAACAAACGCAACAAATTAAAAAAGTAGAAGAAAGCTTCAGGATACATTCATCAGATTGCAATAAAATTAGAAATAAATTATTTAAAGATGATAAAAAAGATCTTAACTGGTAGTAAGTTAAATATATTCCTAGGTAACAATTAGGTCAAACAAGAAAATAAAGGGAAATTATATTGTACATGGAAGACAATAAAAGAATCCTTTATTTAAAATTTTTTAAAAATACATTTTTATTTATTTCAAAGAGGGAGGGAGGGAGGGAGGGAGGGAGGGGGAGAGAGAGAGAGAGAGAGAGAGAGAGAGAGAGAGAGAGAGAGAGAGAGAGAGAGAGAGATGAATGATGAGAGAGAATCATTGATCTGCTCCTCCTGCATGCCCCACAATGGGATCAAGCCTGCAACCTAGGCATGTACCCTTGACGGAATCAAACCTGGGACCCTTCAATCTACAAGCTGACACTATCCATTGAGCCAAACCTGCTAGGGCTGAAAGAATTCTCCCTATATAATAAAAGGCTAATGTGCAAATTGTCCCCTCCACCGGGAGTTTGACTAAGGGGTGAAGCCGGCTGGCCAGCTGCCTTTGTGCCCTTCCCCAGCATGAATTTGTGCACCAGGCTTCTAGTTCTTTATAAAAACACCAGTAACAACGAAGTTGTATTCAGGAAAATAATATTAAAAACTCATATTATTAAGAAAGAATAGGGAACTTAGTACTCAGATGACCTTAAGCTTTAGGTTTCATTTTCGTATAGGAAGCCAGCAGTGAAGCTAATAAGTTGGCCCTGTCCAAGGTAGAGAGTCCTATTTTAGTGCTGCTTTGCGGGGACCTCTTAAGTGGTTAATCATTAGTGGAAAAGTGAGTGTGAAGGTCCTTATGTAGGTTTTCAGTTGGAATCATTTTTCTTTTGTGTTGTGAAGAATGTAAGCAGATACTTTAAAGTTATCTCTGGTTGGTAGCAATTTTTGGCAACTGACATAAGCAAGTATACTTTCTCTCTGGAGGAGCACAGCTTTAAACCAGGCCTCAAAGAATTCCCACAAGCTTGGATACAATTCCAATAAAAGTTTAAAAATATACAAACTAGGTATCATGAATAAGAGCTAGGAAAAGCAACCCACTTCAGATACTGATATTTATCAAATAGAATAAAATAAGATTTTTTTTGTTTTTAAAAAAATATATTTTATTGATTTTTTTTTTTTTTTATAAAGAGGAAGGGAGAGGGATAGAGAGCTAGAAACATTGATGAGAGAGAAACATTGGCCAGCTGCCTCCTGCACATCCCCTACTGGGGATGTGCCCACAACCAATGTACATGCCCTTGACTGGAATTAAACCTGGGACCTTTCAGTCTGCAGACCGACGCTCTATCCACTGAGCCAAACCTGTTTCGGCAAAATAAGTTTGTTTTTAAAATGAATCAAGAATAAGAGAAATTTGAAATTTTATGCAAGAAACATTAGACTACTAAAAATTACCAAGAAGAGATGAAAAATCTAAAGATGTCTTATAGAAATAAAACATGTTTTTCAAGTAATTGAAATTTATGAACCTTCTTCAAAAGTTCCTTTATTTTCCCTCCTGCTTACCCCAACTTTTCTAGGTACCAGGACATTGTTCACTCTATTCACCTGGCCCGGAAGCCAAATTTGGGCCTAAAATCCTGTGATGGCAACCAGGAGCTCTTAAACTTTCTTCGTAGTGATCTCATTGAAGTTGCAACAAGGTTACAAAAGGGAGGTCTTGGTTATGTGGAAGAAACATCGGAATTTGAAGCACGAGTAAGAACATATAAAAACACTCTTTGAAATCTGTTATTGTGAAAACCCAAGTTGGAATTGTCCCCTGATACTGTTGTTGACTTCCCTGGTGATCCTGGAAATCATATGTTTGGGTTTATCTTGAAAGACACATGGGACTGAAAATTCTCTATATACATAAAATATTTTTCCTTTGTCTTTTGCTGGTATCCCCAAAAATCTAATAGTTGGCTCAGAGCCTTTGTTCAAAAGAGGTTTTCTATTAAGTTGATTGAAAACTGGTACTGGAGCCCTAGCCCTGTAACATTATTTAACATGTTTATTAGCATGTGATGCCTGTGCTTTAAGGTCTGAAATACATTTGTTGTGCTCTGATTTTATGCATTCTTTTTTTTTTTTAATGCATTTTTATTGATTTCAGAGAGGAAAGGAGAGGGAGAGAGAGATAGAAACATCAATGATGGAAATCATTGATTGGCCATTCCTCACACACACACACACACACCCCACCTCGCCTCTCGGGAATTGAGCCCACAACCCAGTCAGGTACCCTTGACCAGAATTGAAACCAGGACCCTTCAGTGCCCAGGCTGATGTTCTATCCACTGAGCCAAATTGGCTAGGGCTAATTTTATGCATTCTTTACACTAGATTAACTCAGGAGAGTTATGCTTATATTGGATAGTACTCATACTGTTAGATTGGTAAATACTATCCATCAATTATTATAAAATATTTTTTACTGATTTAAAATAATAAAGTCCATATTAACTCTAAACAATATTTGTGGGTCCTTTCAAACTATTTATGTGTATTATAGCATGTGTATTTTTGTTGTAACATTTTTAATTTTTTTCAATTACACTTAACATACGATATAGTAGTTTCAGGTGTAATTGTATAATTTTTATTTTATTTATTTATTTATTAAATTATTATCTGTGTACATATTTTAACATTGCCGCCCCCTCCCATACATACCCTCCCTCCCCAGAGTGTTATATAATTTTTATGAGCAGTTACATCTTTCTCAGAAATGTCCTTTGTCTTCATTTATAAACTTTCTATTTTAGTTTTTGTTTTTTTCTTTTAGTTTTTATATCACTTCAAGGTCATAATAACACATGGAGTTAATAGTATTTCATTTTCTTTGCTATTAGAATTAGCAAATTATAAATGCATCTCATATGCTACTTTTTCTTTTTAATCTGTTTATGAATTCTTGTTACATTTCCTAGGGAAAATGATTTAAATATCTTTATGTTTTTTAATTTTTTAAAAGAATTATTCAACCCAAAGTAACTTTGCCATTTTCAAATATTACATTTACTCTTATTTATTTAGAAAATATTTACCAAGTGCCTACTTTGTGTCAGACCATATTGTACTAGCATTGGGTTATCATCATTCTTTGTTTCTCTTTGCGGTTATAAAATGGCATCTTTTAATTGTGTGTCTTGTGTGACTAAAGAAAGTAGTGTTTGGTATTTAAGAACATGATTTGGGTCCAGATGATTTAGCTTCTATTCCTCATTCATTAAAAAAAAAATGTGAGGCTTAGATGAAGTCACATATGTAAAGCATATTATTTAGTTTATAGCTTGTAAGCTAGTAGGTCAGACAACTTTAGTTTTCCTTCCTAGTTTTTCTTTGCCTTTGGACTATGGTTTACACATAATAGGCACTCAGGTTACTGAGTGAAAGAATTGAGCAGATAACTTAAGTAGAGCTAGTTTCAGCATTTTGTGGATCCCTTCACTGGGGAAATGGAAGTAGTCAGCTACTTTTAAATGTATAAGCCATCCATTGAACTGAGGAACCCAGTTAAACTAATGTTATGTGACCCATTGGTGTCTAGGTTGATTTGAATATAGTCAAGGATAGTCTCCTTTCATCTTTCAGCCTTTCTCTTAACCTGGTTTTTAAATCAATTCCTGTAGGTGATCTCTTTGGAGAAACTGAAGGATTTTGGTGAGTGTGTAATTGCCCTTCAAGCCAGTGTCATAAAGAAATTTCTTCAAGGCTTCATGGCTCCCAAGCAAAAGAGAAGAAAACTCCAGAGTGAAGATTCATCAAAAACTGAAGAAGTGGATGAAGAGAAAAAAATGGCAGAGGAAGCAAAGGTATCTAGTTAATGAAGATGTAATTTTATGATTGTGTAAAGTGATTTGGTTTTAAATAGTCTAAACCTATGATTTTTAGCTACTGTAAACACTACTTACTCTCTGAGCCATTTTTGTCACTTTCACTGAAGTTTGTGGTTTTCAAGCTTGTCTGTGGAACACAGCCCTATCTCTAGGACTGGGTAATGGGTCAGAATGCCCTTCCCCTTTCCCAGAACTGATTTTTTAAAAGATGGTAAAGGTTTTTAAATTCTTAAGAATTGTGGTAAAATAGACAATACAGTGTACAGATGATGTGTTGTAGAATTGTGCACCTGAAACCTAGGTACATAGTTTTGTTAACCAGTGTCACCCCCAATAAATTCAGTTAAAAAAGTAAAAATGAAAAAAATTGTGGTAAAATATATATATATTACAGGCAATTTACAATTTAACTATTTTTCACATGTGCAGTTCTGTCATTAAGCATATTCACATTGTTCTTTAACTGTTATTATCATCTACCTCCAGAAGTTTTCATCTTCCTGAACTGAAACTATTCATTTCAAACACTAAACTACTCATTACACACTCCACCCCAACCCCTGGCAACCACCATTTTCTTTTTCTTTTTTTTCCTTTTTTTTTTTTTAAAGAATTTTGTGAGTTTATTTGAGCCAAACTGTCATATGCTGGGAAGCATAGGCTGAACTTGGCCTTTTACAGCTGTCCTCTCAGTTTACATAGAATAAGTCTATTGTATAAAGCTCCTCAGATATTTGAACATAGTTGTCATGTACCCCCTTAGTTTCTTCCTGGGGCCATAGGTAATACCAGTATGTGATCATTTCGGGGAAGAGGGTAAGCAGAACAGAGAACTAAGATTCAGTTAAATAAAGGTTGAACAATGTATTTGTGACTTAGGCTTAGAGACTTCACATAATGTCATTATTGTACTACGATTTGTTCTCACCTTCCTGTTTCTTTTTAATGATTATATGGCCTCCAGGTCACCTAGATGAAGTTTAAGACATTAGATAGTTAATAGTCTCTTTTGTTGAATACTACATGGATTTTGTTTTTAACTCAGTTTTATACAGAAGAGTCTCTTTCTTGATATCTTTCTTTGCTATTTATTTACCTGTAATGTTTTCTTATTGAGAACTAGATGTAGATTTCTTATATTTTTATTTTTAATGCTTATCCCTATGGTGAAGTAACCTTTTCTTAGCTTGTCATATGAGACTTGATTCTTAGCTTGACTGGGAAAGAAAATATGAGCACTTTGCAAGTTTAACCTTGGGGCCCAGACGTGTATTACACAAATGGAAAGCATGGAAGAGTTTGATGGAAAATGAATTAGGTAGCCTACTGAGTAGTTCAACAATGTTCTCCATTAAAAGTGCACTATGTCCTTCAGTTCCCCACCAAAGGTCAACTTTGACACAGCTCCGAAATTTTCCACTGTCCTTTGCTTTGACGTTTTCCACTTAGCATAGGTCAGGGTTTTTTTAGTTGGTACTAGGTTGTTGCATGAGCTAATATCAGTCTCTAATCTGGGCTTCAGTTTCCTTATTATAAAATATTATCTCTCAAATATGTTCTTTGTAATAGTTATTGACTTTGAATATTTAATGTTTATTTAATTTTCTTGTACTAAATGGGAAAGACATGGTATAATTTGGCAAAATCCTGGATTCTGTTAGGCTCTCTGCTTAGTTTGGCTCCTTTTGTCCTAACAACCTGATTATCTGTTTTTACACTTTATACACTCTTTGTGAAAAATATGGTGTGAAGCCTCATTATATTTTAGCCAAGATATACTATACTGCCTTTTTACTTTTAGGGGAGGGACTTGCATATAAATTGGCTTTTTCTTGGTTCTATTATACTCACTTCTGTCTAGGGACCAACTTTATTTAAACATGCTAGAGAATTTGAAATTTTCATCAGAGAGTATTTACTGGATGCGTTGAATGTCAAAATTTATATTTTGCTGTTCTTGATCTGTTTTTAAAAACACTTTTGCCCGGCCAGTGTGGTTCAGTTGTTTGAGCATCATCCCATGCACCAGGAGGTCACAAGTTTGATTCCCAGTCAGGGCACATGCCCAGGTTTCATGCTTGATATCCCCTGTAGGAGGGGTATGCAGGAGGCAGCCAGTCAATGTTTCTCATTGGTTTCTATCACTTACTTTCTGTGAGGTCAGTAAAACATTTTAAAACAAAACAAAAAAATCTCACACTGTTTTGACTATGATAGGGTTTTTTATTTTAAAATATATATTTTATTGATTTTTTTGTTTTTACAGAGAGGAAGGGAGAGGGATAAAGTGTTAGAAACATCAATGAAAGAGAAGCATTGACTAGCTTCCTCCTGCACACCCCCATTGGGGATGTGCCTGCAAGCAAGGTACATGCCTTGACTGGAATCGAACCTGGGACCTTTCAATCCCCAGGCTGACGCTCTATCCACTGAGCCAAACCGGTCAGGGCTTGTTTTGTTTTTTAATGTACTGGACTGTTTAGAATTTTGTGCAGTGCGATAAGACCAGGATGCTCTTTCAAATCTTGAGTGCATAATCTTTTTGCCCTCAAAATTAGAGACTGGTTGGAGTCTAGGCTGTCTATGGATAACTCTGTGGATATAACAGGACACTTACGATTAGTATGTAAAATAATGCCAAGAACAGTGGATCTGGATAAACTGGCCCTAAGTTGTTAGGAGACCTTGGGTAAGATTTCTTTCCATAAAAAATAATAAATGAATATTAACTAAATATGCACAAACAGTTCATAGCAACATTATTCAGAATAGCCAAAAAATTGAAATGATCCAAATGTTTATTGACTGATTATTGGATAAACAAAGTGTGATATATCCATACAATGGATATTATTCGGCAGTTTAACTGGAATGAAGTGCTGCTGATACATGCTATGATGTATCATATGCATGCTCAGTAAAGAAGCCAGTCATAGAAGGCCAGATATTATATGAAATGTCCAGAATAGATAAATCTATAGACCACAAGTAGGTTAATGGTTACTTTCCGGCTGGGTAAATGTGGTGGGATAGCGTAGGGAATGAATGCTAATGGGTACAAGGTTTCTTTTGGGGATGATGAATGTTTTAAAATTAAGATTATTTTCAAGATCCCTAGCAGTGTTTTTGTTAATCCTCACTGGGGGATATTTTTTTTAATCGATTTTTAGAGAGTAGAAATGAAAGGGAGAGATAGAAACATCAATGTGAGAGACACATCTATTGGTTGTCTTTCACACACACACCCTTACCAGCCTGCAACCAAGCTATAATGCCCTTGACCAGAATCTAATCTGTGACCTTTCAGCTTGCAGGCTGACACTCCTATCCACTGAGCCAAACCGGCTAGGGCTGAGTTTTTTAATTTAGAGGCCAAATGAGCTATTGAGTACTCAAATTTATAATCTATAAGCTATAATTTAAGGAAGTAAAAAAGCATAACTATATGCTAAGACATTTTCTTGAATGCAGTGTGCATCTGACTATCCACTAGAGGACAGCAAAGCCCATTTTAGCCATTTTCTCTCTGTTTTTAATAGCACTCGTTTAAAGAAAAGTGTGTGGTACTATATGTTAGCTCTCCATTACAACAGGGAAGAAAACCAGCAGCTGTCATAATGGACCCCATGTTTTACTGAGGAGCTCTAAAGAGGGAAGGAAGGAAATTGTGCTGTACAGTATTTTGAAGGCAGATGTTGAAATATCTGCAGTTGGTGATTGGAATAAAGAATGAGTCTCTTTCCCCTAGAACATTAGCAGCCTCTTAAATAGATTTTTTTTGTGTGTGTTTAAATGATCCTTGCTATTCATAAATGTATACCTGTGAAGTGCTCTTTGGTTCTTTATTTCTGTAGGAAAGAGAAAGGACATTATTTTTTCATTGATTTTTTACAGAAATTTTTTACAAAAATCAATAAAATATATATATATTTTATTGATTTTTTACAGAGAGGAAGGGAGAGAGAGAGCTAGAAACGTCGATGAGAGAGAGTAACATCGACCAGCTGCCTCTTGCACACCCCCCACCGGGGACGTGCCCGCAACCAAGGTACATGCCCTTGACCGGAATCGAACCCGGGACCCTTCAGTCCGCAGACCGCTCTACCACTGAGCCAAACCAGTTTTGGCATTTTCCCTCCCTTAATTCTTTATGTGACTTTGGCAAGTATTTCACCCCATCTTTAGAGCCTTGATTTCTTCTATAAGATTTATAAATGAGTTAGACAGGAGGAGTTGCAGGAGGTAAATGTGTTCAGAATTCTCTGGTATCTACCTATTCCTAGTCCTCTTCCACTGTATACTCTGTCAGTATTATGTGAAAAATCCATATCTTTGAGGTCCCTGTAGTAATACTGGCCTGATTTGGTCTCTGTTTAGGTTGCATCTGCTCTGGAAAAATGGAAGACAGCCATCCGTGAAGCTCAGACCTTTTCCAGAATGCATGTTCTACTTGGGATGCTTGATGCCTGTATTAAGTGGGATATGTCAGCAGAAAATGCTAGGTGCAAAGTTTGTCGAAAGAAAGGTAGGTATATATTTAGGTCAGTGCTGCTCATTTGAATATATCAGAAATTGTAACTTGTTGACCCAGATCTTTTCTCCCCTAAAGAGTTTTGCATACACAGCTTTTAAATGTGGTGTGAGATATTACCTGCTATAATAAAGTTCTATAATAAAATGCTAATCTGAAATCACATGTCCACAAATCAGAGTAGGCCCTTGGTTCCCCAATATTGTGTATAAAATAAGAGCAGTTGCTCTCCAATCTAGAAATTTTATACAGAGAAGAAAATTAGTTAACCTAAACATTGTCTCTGAATTTTAGTCATCTGTAAAGTAGGACAGGTGCTACCACCAGAGGGCAGCACTTGTGCATTGTGAAGAATACTCAGTTTTGGGTTTTCCAGCAAGAATTCTACACAGCAAGTCATTTGGGAACCGTTTAATGCTGAAGCTTTCAAAGTCCATGTGTGTAAAAGGAATTTCATGACTAAAAGCCTCCCTCAGTGATTCACTTTTCAGTGGCTAAAGTTCTTTTGTGAATTTGGCTAGAATTTAATTGCTCTAAGAACTGATTTAGAATGAAGGTTGGAGAGGGGAAATGACCATGTTAGTTGGTTCAGTGCATTTTCAAACGTAGGGAAATTTAAGTGTTTTAAGAGAGTCATACCAGATATGAGTTGGGAAGTATTTAGGGGGTCCAGAAGGAAGAAGGGCAGAAAATGTAATACTTAATAGGGGATTTATTTCTTAGTGGGAAAGGAGCAGCAAAATTTCCTGCTATCACTGTTTTTTGTTGCCTCTTAATAAAGGTTAACTGCCCTGTCCTAGCCCTGGGTAGATTTTGGGATATAAATCAGAAGACCTAAGCCCTAAATTACTTACAGACTAATATGTGCTACATTTCTTTTCAGAAAATGTCTGCCTTTAAAAAAACAATGTAGTAGCATTGTATTAGAATCTTTGTTCCTTCTGTAGTGTTAATTGAGGGTGAATGGCTCTTTCTTCCAACTCCTTGACTGTTGCCATGTTCCCGACAATGCCATACAAGTTTATCTTCTTGCAGGTGAGGATGACAAACTGATCTTGTGTGATGAGTGTAATAAAGCCTTCCACCTGTTTTGTCTGAGGCCGGCCCTCTATGAAGTACCAGATGGTGAGTGGCAATGCCCAGCTTGCCAGCCTGCTACTGCCAGGCGCAACTCCCGTGGCAGGTGAGAATTCTTCTTCTAAAAACAAATGAATAAATAGCTGTTATAATTAGGCTTCAGGTATTCAAACTGAATGACTTTGAGGAGCTTTAATTTAAGTTCATCTATTGGATATGGAGCCTGATCATTTAAGGTACAATAGGAACTCAAAGGGCTCTGATTTAATTTTAGCTTAACGTTGACATTTCTAGTTTCATTACCAGCTATGTTCTCTATCTTCTTGACCATGCCTGCTAAAGTGACAGTAAATCTCCTTCTGCCCCTTGATTTCACCTTGCCCATTTCTTAGTTGGTGATTATGTCTGTAACCACCAAATCCTGAAACTCATTACTTTCCCTACCCAGACCTTTCTTATCATGATTAGAATTTGGGTGTCAACTTGGACATCTTCCTCTCTTTCGTCTTCCATAGTCATTCATTTGCTAGATGTTATTAAGTCAGTGTCCAGATGTCTTACGAATCAAGCTGCTGTCCATTCTTCGACGTCCCTATTGCCACTGGCCCTCCTACATCTCTAGCCTGGGCTCTTTCAGTGGTTTCTCAACTCCTTACCTCATGTCTTTCACCCTCTTATCTTTCCAGCTTTCGTGGTGAACCAAAACAGATTATAAAAGGCAAAGACCTGCTTATGTCACTTTACTATTCAAAAACATCAGTCTTTACATTTCCTCTTTAATAAAGTCCAAACTCCCTAGCCTAACTTTTGAGACTCCTATTGTACAATACTGGCATATGTTTTTATGATCCCTCCTTCCCATATTTGTACGCTTGTTACAACCTGTTCATTGTGCATTCTTGCCTCTTGTGCTTTCCTCCCAACTGGGAATGTTTTCTCTTCCAAGAACTCCCTCATTTTACTGAGTATAAACTATCAAAAATTTCTCTTTCAAGTGTCCTTACATCCTTAGAATTAATTGTTCCTCTTTGTGTTTCAACTGGGTGTTCGATATCTAAAACAGCATTTTGGTGCATTTGACTGTCTTCCCTTGAGATTGTGAGTGCCCTGAGAGTAGAGGTGGTGCTTTGTTCTTCACCCTAATTTCAATAAGGCCAAACATAGAGCTTTGTAAAAAGGAGGCCATTATATATATAATATAACTTATATTTGCCAAGTTAATACAATTGTTTTCCACATTGAAATTTGAGGCTGTAAAAGGACAGCTTATAGGCACTTTGGCTTGGTCTCTCTTTGAAAGGGCAGAGCTGTTTGATCCTGACCTCACCTAACAGTATCACTCAGTTATTTCTCACTCCATTCCAGCTACACTTAAGAGAGATGAGGCATGCTGTTCTGAAATGGTGGGGCTTTGGACCAGCTGTTCTGAGCTGGGATTACCATTGCTTTGATGTTATGGTCATCTGCAAGCTGTTTCAGCTCCTGGAAAGGGGCCATCAAGGTGGAGTAACACCTGTCTGGGCTTTTATTCTTTCAGTCCACCCCAGAGTTGGGGACACATTTTAATACCTTAAATGTTACATTATCTGGCTGTTTTGTGAGATAAAAGGAATAAAATTTTGAATTGTTTTGAGGGGGAAAGGGTTACATTTTGGTCTTGATTTCTGTTGCCATTGGTATCTTATCCAAAGCATTTGGGGACTGGTCAGGGAGATATGCTGTTGAAGCTTAGGTTTTCATTCTACTTCCTGTGCCCTGGCCTGGATTCAGTTTACCTTCCCTCATCAAATCTGTCTAGTGTGTGAAGAGGGAGAAGTTGCTGGGATCCGTATGGGACTTTATCCCCCTAGGAACATTTTGGCTTAGAACCAGGTTCCCTACATGCTTTTTCACTTCACAGGAATTATACTGAAGAGTCTGCCTCTGAGGACAGCCAAGATAATGAGAGCAGTGAAGAGGAAGAGGAGGAGGAGGAGGAGGAAGAGGAAGAGGAAGATTATGAGGTGGCTGGTTTGCGATGTAAGTATTCAGTTTGCTCTCATAGTTAATCTCATAGTCTTTTAAGCTGACTTGGAAAGACTAGGTTGGCAGGCAAAAGACAGTTTGCAATCATGCCATCTTCCTTTTCTCACATATTATGGCTGTTGGGTGACTTCGTGGTCATGGTTTTAAATGGGTTTTCAAGGTGCCATTTAACCACCTTCCTATTAGGAGGTTGGGTAGCTTGGTCTCAAGAACATTAATTTATGGTAGATGCACTTGATCCACGATTTAGTGGAGTTCAAGGTACCAAGTATGTTTATGACAAGCCTTCTGGTTCTGAACCCCTCAATGTCTGGGGACAATGAATAAAGAAGGTCCAGTTCCATTGCCCTCTCCTAACAGTTCTTTTGCCTTTGTTATAGTTCTGTTTTCAAAGAAGTAATTTTTCCTTTGTTTTGTACTTCCCTATAGTGTGCAGGGCATAGTTTTGCTAGTTTGAAAAAGAATACCGTTTTTTTTTCATAGCTTAAGCATAAAGTTGTTAGGAAGGTTCATATATGTTTCACACTAGATGCCAGTAGGGAGAGAAAAGGGCCTCATCGTTTACCCTTACCTTGCTGACTATTTTTTGTTACTATTTAAGAATCTTGTTGTTTTCATGGTTAAGCCTGAAGTTCTATAATTTACCCTTAGACTCCCTCTTTTCAAAACATATCCTTCTTTGTAGGTTAGTAGAAAAGAGACACAGATCAAGATTTTGATGAGCTCTTGAAACGATGATATAATTCCCAAGATCATAGTACTCTGAATGATCAGCGTTAGTATAAGGAGAGAGAAGATGCTTGGCATGATCAGTCTTTTTAGTAGTGCCGCCAAACCTGATGGCTGGTGCTTACACCTGCTCCCATCTCTCCAGTCCTGCAGGCTTTTATTTTTTTAATTTTTTAAAATATATTTTATTGATTTTTTTACAGAGAGGAAGGGAGAGAGATAGAGAGCTAGAAACGTCGATGAGAGAGAAACATCGACCAGCTGCCTCTTGCCCGCAACCAACGTACATGCCCTTGACCGGAATCGAACCTGGGACCTTTCATGTTGCAAGCACCTCTGAGAGAAAGGTGCCCTCGATTTTCGCCTGCTACCAAACAGTGTAGGCTCTCCTGCAATGGGCCCGAAACTGGGGTTCAGTTCAGTTGGAAGTGGAGTTGGAGGTGGCGTTCAGAGCAGTCTGGAGCCCCTGTCTCTTTCCCGCCAGGGCAGTCCTACGGCACAGCCGGCCGTCCCTTCTCTGCGCGCTATGTGCGCGCCTCTGGGACCTCCTTTCGCTGCTTCCCCGGGTACCGCCTTACAGCCCAGCTCCCTCTGGATGAGCCTGGGTCCCCAGGGTCTGGCCTAGAACGGGGGTTCAGAGCAGTTGGGGGCCCAGCACAGTCGGAGTGTTTATCTCCTTCCCGCTTGGGACCGCCAGCCAGGCACTCGGCCTCCCTCCTCTCCGGCTCCGTCCTCTCCGCGCCGCGTGTCTCTGTACCTTGGGCTTTTACAGCTCCTCCACTGTTCCTTCTGGTTTTCTCCTTGCTTCTCGTTGTAGAATTTCCAGTCAGTTGACTTTCCTGTAGTTCTGGGTAATGTCCATTTTATATTTTAGTTGTATTTTATTGAAATTGTTGCGTGCGGCTGCGGCTAGGTGCCTACCCGAGCAGCCATCTTGGATTCTCCGAACCTGGGACCTTTCAGTCCACAGACCGATGCTCTACTGCTGAGCCAAACCGGTTTCAGCAGGCTTTTAATTCAGGACACCTCAGTTTCACTCATTTCTTTTTCTTTTTTTTTTCTTTTTTTTAATATATTTTATTGATTTTTCACAGAGAGGAAGAGAGAGATAGAGAGTTAGAAACATCGATGAGAGAGAATCATCGATCAGCTGCCTCTTGCACACCCCCTACTGGGGATGTGCCCGCAACCAAGGTACATGCCCTTGCCCGGAATCGAACCCGGGACCTTTCAGTCCGCAGGCCGACGCTCTACCGCTGAGCCAAACCGGTCCCGGCAGTTACACTCATTTCTACTGGCATGATTTTTCAGGTACCCAGGGTAGGAGACAAGCAGTCCATTAACCTTGCATCACACAGAGACCAGCATCTACTGCTGAGAGTTGTGATTCAGATGCATGTTAATCTGGAAACAGATGATGAATATAGCAGTGTACTAATGGTTTGTTTTCAAACTAGTGATTACTTTCTACTTCTGAGTTGTTACTCTCTTTCCAAGGAATTGTTTCCTTTCCAGGTTTCAAGGCTATTTCTGTCAAAAGGATGTAGGATATATTTAGAACATTTTGTCTACTCTGCCTTTTAGACCACCAAAGATGTGGTTCTCTAGTTCAACTCAAGTCTGTGTTTGGGGTCTGTACCTAACATCCCAAAGTAGCATCGGCTGCTTACTCTCTGTTCCTAGCCAGGTCTTGAGCTTGAGACCCTGGAATAACCAATGAAGGGTTAACATTATTTATTCCTCTGGATGCCCCTATCTCTGCCCAAATGTCACCTTCCCACTTTCCAGGGAATTTTGTTTAGTAGAGAAACCTTGAGCTAATCCTTCTGGAGCATGAGCATGAGATATTGAGAAATGTTGGTTTGTGTGACATTAAGCACATGTTGTAAACCTGAGACACAAGTGGTCTTGGGTGCCCTTGTATTCTTTGCTCTCTCTTTGGGAATCTTGGGCAGCTTTTTATGGAAGTGACCTGGATGACTATCTATGGTTATCAGAAATGCAAGAGAGCAGGACTGATGCTACCCCTAAATTGTATTCAGTGAGGAAGACTTTACAGAAATACTTTACATACGTATCAGCTTTTCTCTAAAATCATTGTGATGTGAGTTTACGATAACTGGGAATTAATAAAACTATAGGATCTCTCCTATAGTCAAGTTTCATCTCACATGTAAATGTGTTACACTCTTTCCAGCTGAGTGTGGGCTGTAGGAGTTTCAGGCAGACCTGTAGCAAATGGCCTCTCCTTCTGAGTGAGTCACTTACAATTGACTCCTTCAAGAGCCTCATTCCCAGGAGTAAGTGAACAGGGTGGGGCCAGAGGATAGAAGCACTGAAGGAACTCACCTGAGGAGGCTCTTAAAAAGGTCTTTGGCAGTTGATGAAAGCTATTTATTCTTTATCTACTACTGCTACCTTCACAATGTTAGATAGGACAGGAGATAGCAAAGAGCACTCTGTAACCCAAGGAAGCCATTGCTTTGCTTGTCCAAATTATCTCCTCGCTCCATAACATGCTTCCTTTATCCTCAGTTGTTCTCCTCTCAGTCTGTATTTTTTATTTCAGTGAGACCTCGAAAAACTGTCCGGGGCAAGCCGGGTGTCATCCCCCCTGTGGCAAGGCCAGGCCGACGACCAGCTAAGAAGCCACATCCTATCACCAGGAGGTCTCAGCCCAAGGCACCACCTGTAGATGATACTGAGGTTGATGAGCTGGTAAGAATTGTTTATCATCCTGCCTCTAAGCAGGGGTCTTCAAACTACGGCCCGCGGGCCACATGCGGCCCGCAGAGGAGTCTGATCCGGCCCGCCAGGCTTTTTGGGCAGTGAGCACAGCTGAGGTGTTACAGTAGGAATTAGTAGTTCATATAGTCCGGCCCTCCAGCTCTCTGAGGGACCGTGATCTGGCCCCCACTTTAAAAAGTTTGAGGACCCCTGCTCTAATGTTTCTGCTTCTTATCCCCCACTCCAGCATTAGGAATTCATCAGCAACAGGTGGGAGCCTCCCCCCCCCTCCCTCCTCCCTAAATTTGGAGGCTGATGGGAGGGCCTATAGACAGACAAGGCAGCAGGCCCTCCAGGAACAGCTATGTCCGGCATTCTGCTGTAGCCTGCAGACATTGTCTCCTTTAGTTAACAGGCAGCCTGCAACTTGTTCAGGATTTTAAAATAGTATCCATGTGTCTCCAGTGGCTCAGCGGGGCTGGGTCTCCATTGTGGGAATGTCAGCAATGCTGGAGCTTCATTTACTCTCTGGTCTTTTACTGACAGTTGTTATGGGAGGGACATTACCCTCCCCTCTGCTCCTCCATTGTGAATATAGTGGTTTTGCTTTAGACTTCACTAGAGCTTTAAAGAACAAAAAGAGGCCCTTGAAAACTTGATTGTTTTGACAGATCAAATTGGGGTTGGGATGGACTGAGGGCATAAAGCAAACCATTAGGGAGCTCAAAGAGCAATGAGAGATCCTCCTACTTGCCCAGTCCTAACCTCTTCAACTCTGTGGTGCTCCTTCTCCGAGTCACAGCATTTTAATGGCTACTGGAAAAAAGGCCCCACTTTTTTTCTTCTTAGTCACTTCAGCGGGAGAACATGGGAAAGGAACTGTGCCTCTTCCCTTTCTTCACCGAGACTCCCTACTCCCACAGAATTGTCTGTCAGGGGCTCCCATAACCGGTCTGGTTTTCCGCAATTGCTTGCCTTATATACAACACTGTTACCATAATCCCAGGTCCATCTGCTCTAAAAAAAATGGTTGAGCTCTTTCTCTTTTTTAAAGCAGATGTATACATTTTCTGTTTTGTCCACTTTTCCTCTCTTGGACCTATAATAGTGTCTTCTTCCATTGGCACCAGGTGCTTCAGACCAAACGGAGCTCCCGGAGGCAAAGCCTGGAGTTGCAGAAGTGTGAAGAGATCCTCAACAAGATTGTGAAGTACCGCTCCAGCTGGCCCTTCAGGTAACACGCTTTGTTCTCAAGCACAGAGGAGTAGACCAACCTGGCAGCTGAGGGAGTGCCCATTTGAACCCCTAGCAACTAATCTGATCCCTTCCTTTCAAGACATGTCTCAGTGGCAGGGGATTGGTGCTCCAAACTGGTGGAGACAGCTCTTAGTGCAAGGTGAACACACCTTCACTGTGCCTACCAATTGGCTGATCTCAGCAGGGGTGGGCCTTCTGAGGCTAATGGTTTAATAGCAAAGTTTCTGTCGGTTGTATCAAAGCTGTGCTGATATCGCCATTTGGTGTTTCTCCACAGGGAGCCTGTGACCAGAGATGAGGCTGAGGACTACTATGATGTGATCACCCACCCCATGGATTTCCAGACAATGCAGAACAAATGTTCCTGTGGGAGCTACCGCTCTGTGCAAGAGTTTCTTACCGACATGAAGCAGGTGTTTACCAACGCTGAGCTTTACAACTGCCGAGGCAGCCATGTGCTGAACTGCATGGTGAAGACAGAACAGTGTCTGGTGGCTTTGCTGCATAAACACCTTCCTGGCCACCCGTATGTCCGTAGGAAACGCAAGAAGTTTCCTGACCAGTTCACTGAAGATGAAGGGGACAGTGAGCCAGAGACCATTGGACAGTCTAGGGGACGAAGACAGAAGAAATAGAGAGGGGGGGCCCTGGTAAGGGAGAGGGAGCTGAGGTTCGGGAAATGGAGGTGAGAGCAAGGGAAGGAAGGGTGGGATGGAGAACATGGAAGGGAGGACACCACACGGAGTCCTGAAATGCCTGTTGTCCCAAGCTTGTGCTGTTTTTCTAAAACTCCATAGAACCTTAATCAAGCAGAGCTGTTATATTGGGTTGGTCTCTGCCCAGAAATATGGTGGTAGACCTTAACCTAACCTTTCTGAGAATCTCCATGAAGAGCCCAAGGGTATGAACCCAATTCCTTTTCTTTCCTACCCAAGGTCCCCTCCACTTTGGCCACCACAATAGTGCCAAGCCCTCTGGTCTCCAGGGGTGGGATTACTGTTTAATACAGAAGGATCAAGTATAACCAGGCCAGTTAGAGAGGTGGTGTGGCTTTTTAAAAATCTATATTTATATACAGCCTTGTTTCTTTAAGCCCATGTCTCTTCCCCCCTTCTCCCTCTCAGGTGACGGTATTAGTGAGTGCCATACAGAATTCTGTATTCACCAGCATCATGAAACAGTTGTGCTCTTTTTGAGTTGATCTTGGCAGAGTAAAGGGACATGTCCTAGAGCCATTCCTCAGTACCCTTCCCCTTTGTGACAGTTCTCTCCCCACTTCCACCTCACCTCACCCTTCGGAAAACAAACAAACAAAAACAAACTAAGGCACTTCACATAGAGACTGGAGTCCTGCTTATAATCATGCATATAATCTTTAGTTTGATGGATCTGGCCAGAGGGGTGTTGGAGCCCAGCCCACCCACATACCAGATAAGCTCTTAGGGGAGCAGAAGAAAAGCAGGAAGGATTGAAATGTTTAATTTTTTTAAATTGACTTTTCTAGTTATTAAAGATCGCTTGTTTTAGCAGTGATATTGTATAAAAAACATCTTGTAAAATATTTCTGTCATCTTGCTTTGGCACATGTACAGTACAATTTATATGATAATGTGTTTGCTTTCCTTTGCCCCATCTCCCCCCTCAGCCCATCCTCTCTCCTTCAGAGAAGTGGGTTGGAGGCTTATCACAGCAATCAGTGTGACCTGGGGGGCGGAGGGGCGCCCCCTGCCTGCCCCTGTGGCTGTTTCTCCCTTCTCCGTTTCCATGTCATCCCCCTCCTCCCATGCCTTTTCTCTGCTCCCTGAGAACCTGGATCTTTCAGTGGGAGGAGAGATGGGAGGAGAAGCTAGGCAGCCCCTTCCCACAATGACTAGCACTAGTGGTTATATTTAGGCAAAAGTTTGTAGTCTTCTTTCCCTTTTATGGAAGATTTTGATAAAAATGCAAAACAGGGTTTAATTTTTTTTTTTTTTCCTATCACTTTTGAATTGGAAAACTTGGATCACCTACGTTCTTCTGTACTTAAATGAAGTGAAAAGAATTCCACCAAGGGGATTGCAATTTATAGAATTTGGGAATAAAGCCTCTTAGTATTAAACTTCAAGGTGTGGTCCCTGCTTCTCCCCTGGGGACTTTGGGGATTTGCTCCGGTGGCTGGTGGATAGGTTTACTGTCCCCTTTCCACAGGCTTGGAATTAGCACTGACATTACAATTTCATAATCCCAACACCAACACCTCCTGCCTCTTACCCTAGAGCCAGTCTGTTCTTGTTAACAGTAAGAATCCTGTGTTCCCACTTCAGTGATACCTGAATTTGTTGTTTTTTAATTGTCTTTAAGGAGGAAGGGCCCCATTGAGGGGAAAACTTGTAATAAATTGGAATTTCAAATAAACATTATGTACTTGTGTTTATAAAGAAAAAACAATGCTGGTGACTTCTTTGTGCTCTTTGGGGGTGCTAGTGGAAAGTGGATAGTCCTGAGTCCTCTGTTTTCCCACTGAGTCTTGGAACCAGTTATTCCTCAGCATTGAGAGCACCTCTGACTTAGTCTTTTTTTTTTTTTTTTAATGTTTTTATTTATTTGGGAGAGTGAGAGAGGGATGGAAACATCAATGATGAGAGAATCATTGATCTGCTGCCTCCTGCATGCCCCCTACTGGGGATCGAGCCTAGAACCCTGGGCATGTGCCCTGACTGGGAATCAACACCTGGTTCATGGGTCAACCCTTAACCACTGAGCCACACTGGCCAAGCTGAGTTAGCCTTTTTAACCACAGGTTATAGCCAGCTTCTCGTTTCCTTGTTTCCAGGAGACATTTCTCGTGCTCCAGGTACAAAGTAAGACCTTCGTTTTCCCTGGCCTTGTCTCTGTTGGGAAACCCCCAACATTTTATTTGAAATTTCTAAGAATTAGAAGAAAGTGTTTTTTAAGTCTTCACTGTAGAAATTTATGTAGTTCTTTAGTTAATTTTGGGGAAACTCCTGACATTTTAAAAACTTTCTGGGAGTCCTGGTCATTGTTACTAAGTGGTTAGAGTAGGGGTGTCGAACTCAATCAGAGAAGGGGCCAAAATCTAAAATCCAGCCTAAATCGCGGGCCGAATGGTTTACTGAACAGTCATAAACTGACAATGTCATAAACTGACAGCGGAGTGCAGTGATGACAGCGCGGTGCGGGCCACATTGCAAGGCCTGGCGGGCTGGATTTGGCCCACGGGCCTTGTGTTTGACACATGTGGGTTAGAGCATCGGCCTGTGCACGGAAGGGATGTGGGTTTGATTCCCGATCAAGGGCACATACCTGGGTTGTGGGCTCGCTCCCCACCCTCAGTCAAGGCATGTGTAGGAGGCAACCAGTCCATGTGTCTCTTTCACATTGATGTTTCTTTCCCTCCTTCCCTCCATTCTCTGGAAAGCATTGGGAAAAAATATCCTCGGTGAGGGTTTAAAAAAAAAAAAATTCAAACAAAAAGAGTGAATATGTAATGGATTCGCATATACTCAGCTTTAACAATTCTACCATGTAGCCAATTTTGAGGTTTTGTTTTTTGTATTTTTTTCTTTATGCTGGAAGTTTTATAAAGTCCAAGTGGTTGATTCAAATAGTCACTGCTAGGTGGCAGCTTACCTACGCAGAGCCACTGCCTGCTCCCATTTATTGAGAAAAGAAACCACCAATTCCTGACCAACTGAACCAGGGGTGGCATATGGTAAAACAGCAAGAAGTGTGAGGAGGAACCCAAGCCCTTCGTGTGGGTTCTGCTGCTGACTTGTGTGGCCTTGTTGAATTTGTGGACTTGGAGCCAGGCCTGCACTTGGGGGTTTTCAGTCCTGCAGGGGAGGAAGCAGTTTGCCCCAAGGTCAAATTGATCCACCCTCAGACTCTGGAGAAGGGAGCTGTTACCTATGAGCATTTTCACACACAGTTGGACTCCCACCCCGTGTGTGCAGGTCTATCCCTCAGGGTAGGTTCCTTAGGCCACGGTAGGATGGTGCTATTGCGACCATGTGACTTCATCTCTAGGGTCTGTAACCTGGCCCTGCCCAACCTCCAGAAGCACCATTTCTCCCTACTTCAGGGGTATGACCTCAGGGGAGCCACCCATTTTGCTTAGGTACTATAAATAGGGACAAAAACTTTTATCCTTTGTTGTTGTTAATCCTCACATGATATTTTTCCCATTGCTTTTCAGAGAGTGGAAGGGAGAGTCGAGAGAGAAACATCAATGTGAGAGTGAGTGGTGGCTACAGTCAGGGAGGAAGTTTTATTCGTCACTGGTTGCCTCCTACATGTGCTCCGCCCCAGGTCAGGGAGGGAACCGGGAATCTAAGTACATGCTCTTGACCCAGAATTGAATCCTAGGGCCCTTCTGTGCACCAGCCAAAGCTCCAACACTGAGCCACACCAGCCAGGGTGAGAACTTTCATTCTGGAAGATGGGTATGAATCTTTACTTCTGAAAACCAACTAAGCCTCCCCTCATCCTAACTTCTTTTTCCTCCAACCCTGTGTCTTGGGTGGCAGTGAGGTGGGGTCTGGATTCCAGAGCCACCACTTGGCAGTGCGTGTCTCCAACTTGCCAGGGAGCCAGGGTCTCCTTGGCAGGGGTGAGAAAACTCAGGTGAGGCAGAAAGAGGTTTGCCCTGCTATTACAGCTTCCATTCTTGCCCAGGGCCTTCAGGCCTTTTTACACCCAGGACTGCTCAGGCACGCTGGGACTTTCCCTTTCAGAGTGAAACTGATAGCAGCCCCTGACCCCCAAGGCAGGTCTATCTGACCTGCATCAAGATCACCCTTGTTGACTCCTGAGAACTGACCTAAGAAATTCCCTTAACTCGGGCTCTCCCAGTCACTAGTTCAGACTGGACAGATGTGTGCACACTGACGTGCTGTGGTGCTCTGAAGACTCACCTGCTGGGCGAGCACGGGGTGATTTCTGAGGCATCTGGGGGGCTCTGGAATTGTGTTGGGGTATGGGAAGACCCTGCTTTGGGAGGGGCTTCTCTGGACAAAGCCACCCCAGGTTACAACATCTGCTGTTCCCCTGGGGCGTGATGGTGGTGGTGGAGGAAGTCACAAAAGTTCTGGAGGCTGCAGACCACCTACCTGGCTGTGTGATGAACCAGCCAAGTCCTCCACTTTCCCCTTCCCTCTTTGGGAGAGAAGGGCCAAATGAGGACTTCTGTAAAAGGTCTTTAATAAATGTTTCCTTCTTTTCCTCTAGGGTCTGGGACATTTCTAAAGTGTCTTCCAGTGCCGAGAAGCCTTGGATGGCAATGTCCATCCTCCCTCCCTCCCAAGTACTGGCCCATGTGAACCATCTCAGCCTCAAAGCAGCCAGAGTCCCCTTGGGGCTGGTCCTGACTACACCTCCCCCAGTCCCCACCCGCCTCCCAGTTCTGGAAGCCAGTCTGGTTTCCGCTGAGTGAAACATAGCCAAAGACCCCCTCTCCCTTGTCCAATGACTGGCAAGGAATAGGGTGAACTGGTGCCATTTTAAAGCTAATCCTTCCCTTCACCCCTCACACTTGCCTTTTTCTTCCCATCTCGGGAATGCTCTCCTTTTACTCCAGCTGCCCCTGGCCCGTGCAGGCCTTTAAGCAGCCTCAGCTCCACCCACTCCCTGCAGACCTGGCCTATAAGCCCAGCTTGGTGCAGCCCTGCCCCTCCCACTCTGAACGTGGGCCCCTGTCACTTTCAATAAGCTCATCCCGTCTCACTCCAGGACCCTCCCAGGGAGAGTTACAAGGTGTTATGGTCATTTGGCTTCATTGATCAAAGAAGGCACAGGGGCCTACTGTGTGCTCTGTGAGAAGGGAAGGATTAAGGTGAGGAAGGCATTCCCACATGTAAGAAACACAGAAGCAAAAAGGCAGAAGGGTTGCAAAATTCCCCCAGAGGTCAGTGCTGCTCTATGTGATGAGGGGCAGCCCCAAACCCATCTCAACTCCTGATGGAGCTGTCGTTGGTTTTCATCTGGTTTCTCTCTTGTCCTGGGAGATGGGTGGTTGGTGCAGGGCAAGAACTATGCCCTGAGAGGCCCTGGGTTTGGGGGCTGAGCCCTACCACTGAAATGAAGCTGTTGACCTTGGGCCTCCCCTTGGCTCCAAAGGGAGGCCGGCAGCGGAACTGGATCCGTGGGGCCTCCCGGCGGCGACAATGCATGCCACTGTGCCATGCACCCAGGGACAGTAACCAAGACCATCACATTGTTCAAGGTGAGGGTCCCAGTGGCCATGATGGGCCATTTAACCACCTAAGCTGATGGGGGTCCCTGGGACCTGGCATCCAGACACACATGGACCTTTTCCCAGCCCCTGGCATCCATGCATACCGCCTTGTACCTGCCCCATTTCTTACTGCTGCTCCCGTACCTCAAATCTTTTCACAGCTTCTTAGGAGCTGAAGGCCCAGTTCCCACTATACTCGGGCTCCCATCTCTATGTCCATGTCTGATACCAAGATGCCCATATACCAGTCTAGTCCCAGCTCTGCTCCACCCAGAGAGAGCCCCAGGGCCCCAACCAGTGAAGTGGGTGCACTGGCAATCTTCAAAGGCAATAACAGTGGCCAGAAACTCAACAATAAATTACATCATTAAATAAACTCCTTGCTGGACCATGCCCCTTTCTGCCCCTTCTCCCATACTCCACATACACCAGCCTCAGGCCCCAGGGAGGAGACAGCAGGCTGGCCTACAGGAGGCGGTAGGAGCAGGGCCTGGAGCTCTGAGAACCTTTGAGATAAGCCGATGCCCTCATTTTCTATACAAATGAGGAAAGCAGTCTGCGAAAAGGAAGACTTACTAAACACAACCCCCAAATAGGCTAGATTCTCCAGGCCCAGAGATGAGGATGCCATCCTGGGGGGTTCCCTGAGTATCCCAGCAGGCAGGCATCCCAGTCTCACTTTGGGAAGCAGGAACCCAGGCCTCAGAAATAGGCAAGCGGGTTGCCAAAAAGGAGCAAAGACAGGCAGAAGGGAAACACACACACACACACACACACACACACACACAGAATCTGAGACTCTTGCAAAACACAGCTGTTCCGTGGGGGACATTCTCCTGATTGGTGGGGAGCCAGAGAACAGGGGCAGGGACCCACCCCGGCTCTGCTCACAAAGATTCCTGCAGAGCCTCCCTCCCCCCCCCCCCCCCCCACCTTTCCCGGCCCAGAGAGGACTCAGGGGTGCCACATGGGGGTTTATTCCAGTCACAGCTTCCAGAGAAACTCAACAATAAATTACATCATTAAATAAACTCCCTGCTGGACCATGCCCCTTTCTGCCCCTTCTCCCCATACTCCCTGGGGACCCTGTGGGGACTCAGGCAGGCCCACCCCCTGCTCTAGGCCACAGGGGCGTGAGCCTCACTGGGTCCTCACACGTGAGGGTGAAGGAGAGTCTCCCTGCCCTGGTCCTCAGCCCCCTTGCACTCACTTGCCTGACCTTGACAGCTGGGCAGCTGCTAGTCAGCTGTCTCCTCCACAGGGGAGGGCGGGTAGAGGAGGGGGCAACAGCCGCCCTGAGTAGGCCTGTGTACCTAGAGGTGTGTGGGGTTCTCCAGAGAGGGGTCCGTCTTAGTCATGTGCAAGACCACGGTGGGAGCTTTGTAGTGGCAGTGGGTGCCACGGCCATAGCCTCCTGGGGCCCGGCAGGCCTTCGCCCGGGCCCGGCCAGCTGCCATCTTGCGGTGACACAGGCTCTGCCAGGTCTGGAAAGTCTTGGAGCTCCAGACCCAGACGCCGCTGGTTATGCCCACCACCAGCGACATGAAGATTTTGAGCATGAAGACGGCCACGGTGGGCACCGAGCCCCCCTGCAGCGAGCAGTCCCTCCGGCCGCCTGGCACGCTGGCTGGGGAGCACAGCTGCTCCGTTGCCCGCAGGCGCCAGAAGTCCATGTTGAGGCGCTCGTAGACGTAGCACACGATGACGCAGGTGGCAGGCACCGTGTACAGGATGGAGAAGACCCCGATCTTGACCATGAGCTTCTCCAGCTTCTCCGTGTTGGTGCCGCCCGTCTTCATGATCTTGCGGATGTGGAAGAGGGCCACGAAGCCGGTCAGGAGGAAGCTGGTGCCCAGCACCAAGTAGCAGGACAGGGGCACCAGCACGAAGCCCGTGAGCGCGGCCGCGTCCATGCTGGCCACGTAGCAGAGCCCGGTGAGCTCGTCCCCGGCCACCTTGCGCAGCGTCAGGATGACGATGGTCTTCAGGGCCGGCAGCCCCCACGCCGCCAGGTGGAAGTAGCTGCCGTGGGCCTCGATGGCCTCGTGGCCCCACTTCTTGCCGGCCGCCAGGAACCAGGTGAGCGTCAGCACGACCCACCACAGCGAGCTGGCCATGCCGAAGTAGTAGAGCAGCAAGAAGACGAGCGTGCAGCCCGTGTTCTCCAGGCCCTCCTGGATCACGTAGAGCGCGCCGCCCGCCTCCTGGTCGCAGGCCACGCTCTGGGCGCCGGCCACGGCGCGGATAAGGAAGGCCAGCGAGTAGACGTTGTAGCACATGGAGAGGAAGATGATGGGGCGCTCGGGGTACTGGAAGCGGTGCGGCTCCAGCAGGAAGGTGAGCACGGTGAAGGCGGTGGAGAAGAAGCACAGCGCGGACCACACGGCCATCCAGACGAGCGCGAAGTCCTTGTCCCGCCGCGACCAGAACACCTCGACCCCCGGGCCGCAGCGCGGCGCGCAGGAGCGGCTCTTCTCCACGTACTGGAACTTGTCCGGGTTCTCGCAGGTGCCGCTGCCGCCCGGGCCCGGGCCCGGGGCCGCCTCCTCCCCGGGGGGCCGCGCGGGCCGCGGCGCCACGGGCAGCATGCCCAGGCCCTTGTGCGGCTCCGCGGGGCCGGCCGTGGCGTTCTCGGGCGCCTCCATGCAGAGCGCGTGCGGGTCGTTGCGCGTGGGCAGCCGGGCGCAGTCGAGCGAGTCGGGCCAGCCGAAGTTGAACTGCTCCATGATGGGCGCGCAGCGCAGCCGCGCCTGCTCGCACATGGGCCGGCAGGCGGGGATGGGCGTGGAGACCTGGTCGGTGCACATGGGCGCGTAGAGCGAGCACAGGAAGAAGCGCAGGTGGCCGTGGCAGCCGTACTGCACGAGCGGCGCGAACTCGGCGAGCTCGGCGGCCGCCTCGCCCTGCGACGTGTGGCCCAGCAGGTTGGGCATGCGGGTGAGGTTGTAGCCGATGCCGTGGCACATGGGGATCTCCACCGCCTGGCACGGCGGCGGCCCGCGCCCGCGCTCCGGGTCGAAGCGGCCGATCTCCAGCGCCGTGCCGCCCGCCGCCGCCAGCAGCTGCCACAGCAGCAGCGCCCGGCGGATCGGCGGCACGGCCATCCCGGGCTGCCCCGGCCGGAGGCGGGAGGTCGGCCCCGGCTCACTCGGGCCGCGCCGTCCGGCGCCCCGGTGCGCGCCCGCCCGGCCCCGGAGCGCGGGCCATCGCCGGGCCGCCCGCGTGTGTCCCGGCGCGGCTGCGGGGCGCGCGGGGCAGCGCGCAGGAGAGCCGCCCGCGGGAGAGAGGCGCCGAGGAGCCACCGCCGCTGCCACCCCGGCGGCCGCGGAGCCTGAGCCGGCGCCGCCTCCCGCGGCCGCGGCTACAAGCCTCGGGGCGGGGCGCCGGGCGGACAGGCCCAGAGGCGGGCCCTTCGCGCGCCGGGTCCGCCCCCGCCAGGGCTTTAAAGGCGCCGCGGCCCCGTCCCGCAGCCACCCCGGCGGTGGGAGGTGCGGACCTGTGGGACGGGTTGAAGTACGACATGGTCTGCCCGCTCACAGCTCACACTCCGTTTTTTGTTTTTTGGTTGTTTTTTTTTTTTTTTTAATATATGTTATTGATTTTTTACAGAGAGGAAGGGAAAGGGATAGAGAGTTCGAAACATCAGTCAGCTGCCTCCTGCATGCCTCCTACTGGGGATGTGCCCGCAACCAAGGTACATGCCCTTGACCGGAATCAAACCTGGGACCTTTCAGTCCGCAGGCTGACGCCCTCTCCACTGAGTCAAACCGGTTATGGCTCACACTCCGTTATTTCCTTTCACTACACTATCAGGGTGATATTGTGGGTGATCACTCCCCCTGCTTCCGTGGGCCTCACTCCCATTGCGGAGATGGGGAGAACTGTCCCTCCTGTGGCACAGAGGGAACCTCCAAGGCAGGACACAATGCAGGAACGGTGAAGCCCTAAGGGTATGGCTCAGTCTGTCGGTGACAGATGACAATGAGTGAAGGAGATCTGAGACTGAGACCCCTTCCTGCCCACCCCACCCACGTGTACACCCCCGGGGTGGCTTGGGAAGGTGTTTCTGAGGGGCCGGGTGGTGGGGATCCCTAGGGTCCCAGAGCACCTCAGTCCTCCCACTTCTGCTCAGCCAGGTACCCTCCACTGCTCCTGGGTAGCTCTGAGGGTGAAAGCCAAGGGCATCCAGCAAACCACCCAAGGGGCCCTGCTCTGGTTTAGGACTCACGCTGAGACTGCTGTCCCCCCCTTTGCCCACCTCCCATCTGCCCTCTCCCCCTAAGAGTATCTGGAAGACTCAGACTCAACATGTGTGCTCAGCACCAGTTCAGTCACCCTAGCAGCTGGTCAGGGTGCTTAGAGGATGAATGACAAAGGGACCGGCCTGCAGGAGGGGTAGGAGACTGACTGAGGGCCTACGGAAAGCCAAGCAGCCCCACGCCGGGCATTTTAAACTCTCATAGTCCTGCAAGGAACTCTGTGCCCATTTTACAGATGAGAAATCAAGGCCCAGAAAACTTGAGCTCTTTGCCCCAGATTATAGAACTCACAAAGCCTGTCATTCAGGCTCTTCCACTCCATCAGGCTGCCTGTCGCCAGCAGAGGAAGGGCTCCTGCCCAGGCCAGCTGACCCAGCTCACCCTCCTGTAGAGCTTGGCATGTGGTGGGGGCTCCAGAAGGAGCCAGGCAGTGGCTGTAATTAGTGCTCACCCCGGCTAAGAGCTGAGCTAGAATGAGGAAGAGAGAAGGAGAGAAAGACACTCTGTTGCAGGCGTGCATCCAGCCTCTTGTTCTTTGCGGGCACATGAGAGACTGGGCATCCCAGGAGATGCAGCCAGCACTGTGCCCAGTGCGTAGGGTGTGCTTGGCTCCCCTGAGCCAAGAGAGGTGCTGCTGCAAGATCCTGAACTTCCTTCCCAAGGAGGCCGCGCAGGAGGGAGGCACCTTTGGGAAAAGGATGTGACTTTGATCACCTGGTCAAGGGTAACAGGCTCATCACCGAAATGCCAGGGGCAGTTTCCCATTACACAGGGTGACGGCTCTGCTCATGGAGATGGCAGCATAACTTCCCCACTTGCCTCTTCATTTTCTGCCAACCCCCTCCCCGTATTTCAACTCCTTCCGAAAACATCGTGCCACCTCTGTCTTGCATCCAATCTCCCCGGCTCAGAGGCCCTTCTCTGCTGCTCTGGCTTCCAGCATCGCCTCCCACCGGCAGCCCCCTCTCCGGATGGAGGCTCTGCCCTGTGGGCCCAGGATCCTTGCCCCTGACTGTCCACCTACTGTGCACCCACACACGCCATCCATTCCCCCTCTGCTTCAACACCAGCAGCTGCTCTAGGACCAAGGGGCTGTTTTATTTTTCTCTGTGTCTTGCCCTAAGGAGGGACAGTTGCATGGATGACAGTGGAGCATGATCCTGCCTCCTGAGCCCCTGCGTTATGGTGTCGGTGGGAGGAGGGGGCTCCAGAGCTGTCTGTCCCCTTCGCTGGCAGCCAGACTGGGAAGCTCAGCCTGGTGGAGGCTTCCCATTGTTAGGACTGGCTTGGGAACCAGGTTTTTTTGTGCCCAACCCCCCTAACCCCCTCCCCTCCTTCCCACCGCCCACTCCCCTTGTGTAGAGGAATCAGGGGCCCTTCCTCTGGCAGTGTATGGGAAGGGCGCCCCAGGAGCCAGGGGATGCCAGGCCTGTCACCATGGTAACAGCTGCTCTGGGAAGTCAGAGGTGGGGAGGGGTTAGGGAACAGCCCCTCCCCCATGCAGATGCTGCCTGGGAGAGAAGAGGCCTCTTGGGCCGCCCGCCCACCCACCCGGCTTTGTCACTCGATCCCCCTCTTTACAAAGGCGGAACAATACCCCAGGCGCTCACTGAAAGGGAGACTATGAGGAGGACCGGAGGGGACTGGGAAGAGGGAGATTGCCATCAGTGCCCACCCCCATTTCTGCTCGACCGGGCAGAGCGGGCCAGAGCGGCAGGCGAGGTGGGAATGGAGTCCCTTTCCTGGGGGAGACACATCCCTTCCTGGGGCCCCTGCATACGTGGGAAGGGATACCTTCCTGACCTCTGTCCCCCTCCCACCACCCCAGTCCCCCTGAGGTCCCCACTCATAGGCCCTTCCGGCCACATCCTCCCTGATTGCAGCCACCGCTCACCTCCACCGGACACCTGCTGGTCCTTCCCCCCAAACTCAGTTCTGCTATTGCCATTTACAGCACAACCCCACCTGGTGCCCGCCTCTGTGCCTGCACCACCCGCCTGAGCTGTCTCCCCACAAGCCTGGGAGCTCCTGGCAGCTTGTCGCATGGTTGGAAGAGTCTCTCGTCAATGTTGGTTGTATGAAAAGCATGTAAATGAGGAGGAGGCCATAGATCCTTCTGGAAGAGGCCGACTACAAGTGGGGCCTGAGATTAGGAAAGGGATGTTGATTGGACTCTTGGGGACAGAGGTGTCTGTGAATAAACTGAACCTGAAGGAGGGCGGGTCCTGTATCTCTTCCAGGTGCCAGGAATGCCCCTCAGGGGGCACGATTGGTGATGGAGGAGCCGGTAGGTACATGGACACACCTGCTCCTGGGCAGGGGCGGAGTGTGGAGAGTCACTACAGCCTGGGAGACAGAGGTGGGCTTTGGCACCTGTGTGTGCTGTGTGTGGGACGTGAAAGGTGAATTAAGTGTGTGTGTACACTCAAGGACATACAGGGGCTCGGTTATTCCTGTGTGTGCATGCCCCGTGCCGTGGGCGGGGCTGGGTGAGCCCACCTCCCTGAAGCTTAGCCCTGGTTCTCAGTCAGTTCCCTTTAAGGAGATGTCAAGGGCTGGATTAGACTTTCATTTTTACTAAAGAAGTGCTTTAAAATTTTCTTCTTAGGGCTTTACACTTTTCACAACTAATTCAACATTAGAGATGAGCAGAGAAATAACACAGTCGTTTCTTCCTCTTCTTACATACAATGCCAGCACTCAGCTAATCAATATCGAGCTCAAACATCTCATCCTGCCTGTCGCTCAGTTGGTTGGAGCGCTGCCCTATACACCGACAGGCTGCAGGTTTTTCCCAGGCCAGGGTGCCTCCGGGAGGCAACCGATCCATGTCTCTCCTCTGAAGTCAATAAACATATATCTATGGGTGAGGATTAAAAAAAATAAAAAAGGTTCAGGAATCTCTCTAGATACTTTTTTCTAGACTTTACAAACTCTTGTGCTAAAATGAAATTAATATAGTACATTTTATGCCTCATTTTTTCACCTAATAATCTATCATGAATCAATGGATTAATAAATATATGGAAAAAAAGATAAGTAAAATGTTAATGGTGAAATCTAGGTAGTGGTCATTCAGGTTCTCACTACAAATTTTGTTAAACTTTTCTGTATATTTAAAAATTTTCATAATAAAAGTATTTTTAATTACTATCATAAATGTCTTTCCTTATCAACACACACACGGGGCCCAACCATTTTTTAAAAATAGTCTCTCTGATCTTCACAGAGAGGATTTATTATGAATTATTTAGCTAATCCCCTTTGGATAGACATCTAAGTGGCTTGTTCTGATCTAGACCAGCCAAGCAGATACAGGAGTACGTGTAACTGGGTTCTGCAAACTGTGGTCCACAAGCCAAATCCAGCCCACTGGATTAAATAAAGTTTTATTGAAACACAGCCATGCTCACTGGTTCAGAATCTACGGTTCCTTTTGAGCTACGATGACAGAGTTGAGTAATTTTCACAGAGACAATATGGCCCCCAAAGCTGAACCTGTTTACTATTTGGTCCTTCACAGAAAACATTTGCCGACCCTGAGGGGCTTGTACTTTTATTTCTATAGTGTAGAGTCTGTGAATTTTTATAGCATTATTAGCAATATAACGTTATTGATGTATAATAAATGTGCACATATTTGAAGTATACAATTTTTAAAAAAAAACATATTTAATGATTTTTTACAGAGAGGAAGGGAGAAGGATAGAGAGTTAGAAACATCGATGAGAGAGAATCATCGATCAGCTGCCTCTTGCCCACCCCCTATTGGGGATATGTCTGCAACCAAGGTACATGCCTTTGACCAGAATCGAACCTGGGACCTTTCAGTCCGCAGGCAGACGCTCTATCCACTGAGCCAAACAGGTTTCGGCTAAAGTATACAATTTAACATATGGATATACTTGTGAAATTTTACCACAATTGATCCAGAGAATATCTTCCAGTTAAAATGCAAATATCTTACTGGGAAATAGTACATTAAAAAGTTAATAACTGGTATATATAATAACTGGTCAATATAAGGTGAAATGAGCTTAAAAATAACTACCATTTATTAAGTATTAATTTAAATCTCATTCAATCCTCAAATACCCTATGAGGTGATTATTATTTATTCTAACTTTTAGAAGAGGGAACAAGCTTAAAGAGAGTTGAAACATGAGGTTGATCAATTACATCTGTAATACTTCAACAAAAAAGATTAAAAAGAGAGTTGAAACAACTTGCCTAAAGGCAAGCCATAGCACGAGGATTAAAAAATACTAATAATATATTCTTTACCCACCAAAAGTTTTCTTGTGCTCTTCCTTCCCCTGTCAGGTGACCACTGAACTGCTGACACTATAGATTAGCTTGCATTTAGTTTATATAAATGGGACGTCTGTGTGATTTTATGGGAATTGTGGGTAGCACACATTAATTGAGCACCTACCTTGCACCCTACACAGCACATGGCCGGACTGGGCTGGGTGCCGGGGACACAGATGAACAAGACAGGCACCCATCCTCTGGCTGCTCCTGGTCCGCTGGAGTCACAGACAGACAGTGACCACTCTGGTGTCAGCTGACATTTGCGTTTAGAGAAGGAACCTGGGGGTGGGCTCACAGAAGGTGACACATGAGCAGATTATTATTATTTTTTAAAATATATTTTATTGATTTTTTAGAGAGAGAAAGAGAGAGGGATAGTTAGAAATATCCATGAGAGAGAAATATTGATCAGCTGCCTCCTGCACACCTCCCACTGGGGATGTGCCAGCAACCAAGGTACATGCCCTTGACCGGAATCGAACCTGGGACCCTTTAGTCCTCAGGCTGATGCTCTATCCACTGAGCAAAACTGGCCAGGGCACAAGCAGATTCCTAAACCCAACGGGGAGCCAGATAACAGAGGGAAGAGTGTTCTCGCAGAGGGAGCATTAGAGAGGAAATGGAAGCAGCCGCCAGGGCCCTAGTGCGGCTGGAGAGCCAGGACTCGCCCTTGGCCAATGGGGAGCATGGGAAGGTTTAAGAGAGGGAGTGTTTTACGTGGTCTCTTTTGGGGGTCGGCTGGGACCAGTAGAAGTGACAGGTTTGTGAGTCCTGGAGAGGGAGGCGCTTTAAGAGCAGAGAGGGAAGGAGGGCAGAGCTAATGGCAGGAAGCAGGCCCTTTCAGAGCAGCTGCTGGTTGGGGGGGGCGGGGGTGGGGGTGGTGGTGGGGAGGGGAGGCTGCTGGGAAGGACACTGTGACTGCGTTATGTGGGGGCAGAGGGTCCCCCACCTCCAGAGCCCCGTCTGTGTCCAGCCCCATCCCGCCAGGGCCGCTGCGGCCACCCTGTGGCCAGGACGCCCAGAGGCGCCTGCCCCGCTGAAAGCCGCTTTTGTGCGGCAGCTCCAGCTCCTGTTTCGTTGACGTTGGACCTGCCGCTTATTGATCCAGCGCGAAGGGAAATTCGGCAGTGGCCGAGGGGAAAAAACAACCTCAGCTGCCGAGCGAGGAGGAAAGAGGCCCCAGCGCGGGCCCCGCTGCCCTCCCACCACCGGCCCAGCCCGGAGAGGGCCTCACGCTGCCTCCCCTCCGGCCTGGGACCCACCTCCCTGAGGCCGCTGGCTCTCCGTGAGGCCCCCCCCCCTCTGTGGCTTCTCTCAGGGCAAGTCTCCTGCCTTCCAGGCAAGCTGGTTCTCAACCCCCCCAAACCCTCCCCCTGTCCCACCCACCACCCAACACACACCTGAGGAGGCTCCAGGCGGATGGTCCCTAGTGTGTTCTGAGCCATTCTCCTGCCTGCCCACCCCTGCCCGCCCACCACTGCAGCCAAGCCAGGAGCCTGAGCTCGGCCACCCCGGCCTCTCAAGGTGTGAGGGCCAAAGCCCAAAAAAGCTGTCAGATCGGAGGAGGCTTGCCCTTCAGCCACCCCAGAGGATTCCTCACTCACCAGCGGGAGGGGGCCAGCGGGGAGGCAGGAGATGGTGTGAACATGGCCCCCAGGCCCCACCTCACCGGGAGGGGCTCCCAGCTCTCCCCAGCACAGACCACCTCCCCTTCTCCCATCAGCACTTTCAGGTTACAGCCGGTCCGTCCTGGGGTTCGTGTGTCTGTGAGGCCCTTTCCCACCCAGGACTCCGATGGCCCCCGTTTGATGAGGAGGCTGAGGCTGAGGGACAGAGCGGAACCCCCCGGCCTCCTGACTCCAGGCCTGTGCCCTCCCTGCTTAATTCTCTGCCTCAGGCCATCGCACCCTCCAGGCCCACTGCTTCCATGGCCGGGCCAGCAGGTCTGAAACCTTGTCTCTTGCCCACGAAGATCTGCCCCAGGAGCTCCCACGGGCAAGGAGCCTGTCCCTCCATCTTGGCGTAGCCCAGCCCCGGCCTTTCCTAGGGATGGTGGGAAGGAGGCGGTATCCCATGTGAAGGGCAGAAGGCCCCCCTTCCCCAACTACCTTTCCGCAGGTCCCCGCTCACACGGGACCACCTCCCGGCTTTCTTGGAGGCGTTTGGGCCCTGGGCGGCAATGGCAAGGGATGAGCAGAGCACGGTTTGGGTTCAGTGCCTGGACTGAAACTGTGCCTGCAGCTGTCGTCTTAGACCCGCAGTGTCTCCGGGCTGCCGCTCTCAGCAGGTAAAGGACCTGGTGGGACCAGCGTCCCAGGGGAGCTGAGGACCTGCAGTGACAGCTCAGCACTGAACCTTCACACCTGACCCCCCACACACACTCCCCCTTCTCCCTCTCTCTCTCTCTTTCTCTCTCTCTCTCTCTTCCTCTCTCTCTCTCTCTCTCTCTCTCTCTCTCTCTCTCTCTCTCTCTTCCTCTCTCTCTCTCTCTCTTCCTCTCTCTCTCTCTTCCTCTCTCTCTCTCTCTCTCTTCCTCTCTCTTCCTCTCTCTCTCTCTCTCTCTCTCTCTCTCTCTCTCTCTCTCACACACACACACACACACACACACGCACACACGTCCTTCAGCCTTTCCCAGACTCGGGTAAACCCGTCCTTTGAAGCCCCGTTGTCACAGGGCTGCATTTTTACTTTCCTGGTCCTTAGACACTTCTGCTTCCCTGGCCCCTTTTTCCACTAAAACAAAATACTAAAAAATCAAATTTTATGACTATATGAGCTATATTTTATGATTACATTACACTTTATAAATATATTAATATTATATATAAAAACACTTTTTGACCTAATCATTTTTTTCACCTGTTTGTAAAGGAAGGCATTTTGGTGGGCCCTGGCACGGTGCCCACGGAGCCCCGGGGGAGCCGGCCCTGGCTGCTGACCCGCCCGTCCCACCTCCTCCCGGGGACAGCGTGCAGGAACAGTGCTCACTGACAGGGCCGTGGGCTCCTCCTCTCGCCTGGAGCTCCTTCCTTCTCCTCTGTGCCTGTTCCTCCCGGGAAGGTGGGAGGTGGCCCAGGGGAGCTCAGAGGGCCTCGCACAGCCTCTGTAGAGGAGAAAAATCCACAATTCCAGGCTCCTTCCTGTCCACATGGGTTGGGCCAGCCGGTGGGCGCCTCCAGCCTCGGTCGCTGCTGCCTCCTCCTCTGTCTTCCGACCCCAAGTGGTTTCCCTCTATCAGAGGCCACATCTTCCTGACGCACCTCATCTGCTCTGCCCCAAGGCCTTCCTGGGCCCCCACCTTCTGTAAGGCCAGGCCCCAAAGGTCCGTCTGGCAATCCAGGCCTCACTCTCAGCTCACCGTCAGCCCTCCTGACTGGAGACCACCCCCCACTTACCAGGTGTGCCCATTACTAATGCGGGTTTTGTTCAATAGATGGAGTTACACGTGTGTTGATACATATGCGATTTGATATGGCTGTAAGGCCAAACCGCTTCGGAAAGAAGACAATGCTCTGCGTTTGGTGGGATCAGGAAGGTGTGGTATGTTATGAGCTTCTAAAACCAGGTGAAACCGTTAATACTGATCGCTACCGACAACAAGCAATCAATTTGAACCAGGCTTTGATCTTGAAATGACCAGAATGGGCCAGAAGACACGGCAAAGTAATTTTGCTTCATGATGACGCACCATCACACGCTTCAAAACCAGTTAAAGACACGTTAAAAGATCTTGCCTGGGAAGTATTAACCCACATTAATCTGTATTCCCCAGACCTTGCTCCTTCAGATTACCACTTGTTCCCATCCATGGCACATGCACTTTCTGAGCAGCACTTCAAAACATACGAAGAAGTGGAAAATTGGGTCTCTGAATGGTTTGCCTCAAAACAAGAAAAGTTCTATTGGGACGGTATTCACAAATTACCTGAAAGATGGGGGGAATGTGTATATATATATATATATAATTTATAACCATATATACTTTAAATAGTAACTAATATGTGCCGTGCCAACCCTAGACCATACGTGGGTTTAAGAGTGAAAATCCACTCTCTGAGCACCCACCTTGCCCCACTCTGCAAGGGGCCTCTGTTGGCGTGGATAGTGCATCTTTCACAGACACGAACTCGTATGCCTACTTACAAGTGAATGAAATTGGGAGGCTTTTAGTTATTTACAATTAATTCTGTAATTCAAGTAATACATGTATATATAGTTTTTAAAAATTGAGAAATAATTTAAATTTTTATTTAAAGTATACATTATAAATTATACATATAATATACATTAAAATGCACAACTCTTGAGCATTCGGCTTGATACGTTATTAACAAAGTGAACACCCAGTGTAAATGCCCCCCCATAGACGCAGAGCCTGCCCTCACCGAGGAGGCTTGTTTGTATCCCTTCCAGCAGCGCGTTCCACTGCCCTCACTGCCCCATCTCAGCTCAGCTGCACCTGTTCCTCAACGCTGTCTACGTGGAGTCACTCAGGACTGTCTGCTCTTTTGTGCCGGCTTTGTCTGCTCAGCATATTGTCTGTGTAGCTCCTCTCTGCTGGTGGCAGGGAGCTGTACTTGGTCATTCTCATGGCTGAGTAGTGCTCCATTGTATGGGCACAGTCAGTTTCTTTTTTCATTCTCCCGATGATGGATATTTGGTTGGGTTGTTTCCAGTGTGGGGCTTGGACCCTGCCCCCAAATAAAATTCCTGTGTTGAAGCTAAAGCCTCACGGTGATGGCATTAGGAAGTGGGCCTTTGGGGGATGATTTGGTCAGGACAGTGGAGCCCTCGGGAATGGGATTAGTGCCTTTATTTATTTATTTATTTATTTTAAGGCTGCGGAAGCTCTTAGCCTTTCACCATGAAAGACATAGGGAGCAGATGGTCATCTACGAACCAGAGATGGGCTCTCAGCAGACAGCAAATCTGCTGGCACCTGGACCTTTCTAAACGTTTCTTAATTTTTAAAAATATATTTTTTATTGATTCCAGAGAGGAAGGGAGAGGGAAGAGAGATAGAAACATCAATGTTGAGAGAGAATCATTGATTGGCTGCCTCCTGCACCCGCCCCCCCGCCCCCCACTGGGGATCGAGCCTGCAACCTGGACATGTGCTTTTGACCAGAATCGAACCTGGGACCCTTCAGTCCTCAGGCTGATGCTCTATCCACCGAGCCAAACTTGCTAGGGCACCTTGCCTTTCTTACATCATCGTGCTCTTGTTTCGTTATAAAAAATGTTTAGGTACACCTAGTAAGAATCTGTGGAGCAATGAAAACGCATGAATGATAGCTTTGTACATCAACGTGGTGAGTCTTTAAATCATAGGGTTGAATGAGAGAATCCAGGCCTAACAGAATACAGACTGTTCATTTATATAAAGTTTAGAAAGAGGTTAAATGAAACTAGATTGACGTTTATGATAAACGTTCAAGAAGTGAAAGAGGTGAACATCAAAATTGTTGGCAGGATGTGGCAGTCTGGGTGGGGACGGGGAGCTGGTTAGGTTTGGGAAGGGCAGACAGGTGGCTTCTGAGGGCTGACAGTGTCCTACTTTTTGACTGGGTGAGGCCACAAAAGTGTTCATTTGATGTTTTAATGTGAACACATAAGTTTGGGGCACTTTCCTGTGTGTTACATTTTACTATTTAAGAAGGAAAAAGTGCCTGGTCAGTGTGGCTCAGTGGTTGAGCGTCAACCCATGAACCAAGAGGTCCTAGGTTCAGTTCCAGTGGGGATGCGCAGAGGGCAGCCAATCGATGTTTCTCTTTCATCAGTGCTCCCATCTCTCTATCCCTCTCCCTTCCTCTCGCTCTAAAAAATCAATAATATATATATATTTAAAAAATGGAAGAAAAGGGTGCATGAAGTATCTGAAGTAAAGAGCAAAGTCCCCCCTCCTTTCCTTTCTGCTGAGGCAGCACCATGGGCCTCATGTGGTTTCCTTTCAGACACTCTTCTCTGCACTTACATCCCTGTATACACATGTACACGTGAGTGTGTTTTTGTTTCTTTCTCTTACGTGGTATGTGTATAATTCTATAACTTGTTTTCACTTGATGAATTTTGGACCTATTTATAAGCTCAGTCCACCTTCTTTTTACAGCAGAGTCATAGCATATAGGGCAATATTAATGCATTGCAGCTGGACTGAATTAGTAATAGTACCTTCTGCATAGGGTTGCTGTGAGGAGATCAGATGCCAAGTGCTTAGAACAGGGCCTGAGCCAGGTCAGGCCAGCCTCAAGCCATGACTTGACTCAGCGCGTCAGTTTCCTGAGCTGTGAAGTGGGATTCGCCTGCGGGTCAGATGGTTCGGGCGGGAGGAGCTGCTCCTGACAGTGCGGGCGCTGTGAGCACGGCTGAGGCAGCGGAGGGCAGGTGCCGCTCGCTTAGTTATTGTGAACTGCAATTTGCTTCCGTACCCCGGAGGGCAGGCTCCCCGCCTTTGCTCCTTTTCTTTGTTTTGGCCCTTCTTTCCAGTTTTCTCTTCTGGATGGACTTTGTCATCTACCGGTAGTTTCATAAATAATCCTATTGGGTTTAGAGATTAATTGATTGAAGTTATAGATTAATTTGGGGAGAACTGACATCTTTACAATGTAGTAAACTCTTGATTGTGCTGACCTCGATTTAACGGAGTTTGGATTTAATGGGACAAAATTTCTCATCTGTATGTCACCTTTAAAATGTTAACTTTAAAGTGCTTTAAATAAATGTTAATTTTAAAGCGCTTTTAACCAAGATTTACTTATAATTAGATAAGCAGGGCTTTTTTGTTATTAATTCACTGTTATTATTTTTTAAAAATATATTTTATTGATTTTTAAAGAGTTAGAAACATCGATGAGAGAATCATCGATCAGCCACCTCTTGCACACCCTCTACTGGGGATGTGCCCACAACTAAGGTACATGCCCTTGATCGGAATGGAACCTGGGACCTTTCAGTCCCAAGCCGACGCTCTATCCACTGAGCCAAACCGGTTTCGGCTAATTCACTGTTATTTTTAACAAATGGGCCATCTGTTGGAAAAAACAAACAAACAAACAAACAAACTAGTAGTTTTACTGACACAAATCAATATTACATATTATAACTATAGTCTCCACATCTACATCCAAGGTTACTGCTCGTAAACGACGTTCAGCTAATGATCAGCACGTGACATGGCGTGCTTCCTGCAGCTGTTTTAACGCCCGTAGGCTGGCACACCTCCCAGACCTGTTCAGCATAAACGTAAAATCACTGTACTACATAGAGAAACCTTTTCTGTGAAACTCAACTTTTCATACATACCTAATTTTACTTACACAAACGTGTCCACATACATAAATCCAGGTAAACGAATTTGTCAATTTTTTAACATATACATTCAGAAAATCTACTCATTGGCTTTATCAGACACCCCCTCGCCCTGATTAGGCAGGTCATCTCCCTTTTAAGTCTAGTCCCTTCCTTTCCTGCTGCCTTCCTCCCATCCCATGGATTGAGCACCTCCTGCACAGCGAAGGAGACAGACCTGGTGCCTGCTGGTGAGCTGATGATCTGGGAGGGGGGGGGGGGGAGAGGGGGGGAGAAACACCAGGTGAACCCTGTGTGATCAGGTCCAGCTGTGAGGAAAGCAGGGGTGAGGGCAGAGAGTGATGCCCTGAGTGGGGTGGGAGAGGGATGACCTAGCAGTGTTTCCCAAACTTTTGACACATGTGTGCCCCTTCTATAATTTCCGTAACGCTGAGTACCCCTCGTACTCATGAGAACGTAGAATTAGGCGCAGCTAAGCACGGGGCAGTGCATATCCCCACCAAACTCCGGTGCAACGCGTACCCCCACCGGACTCTTCCCGTACCCCTGGGCGTACGCGTATGGGAAACACTGGCCTAGAGCAAGCATGTCAGATCCGCACCTGGCGGGCTGCATTCAGACGAGGCGTGCCGCACACCGGCTGCGAGTTAGACATACTCGATGTGGAGGCTCCAGCCAGGCGACAGCCGCGTACATGTCTGGTCCCAGGTCTTCATCCCAGTTCTGGATCCCTTGGACTCTCTTCCGGCAGAAGGACCTGTCCATCCTACAGCGCCTCCTGGGTGCTGGGTAGGAGAAATCCATCTCACTTCTGACCCTGCCCCACCCACGCCCCCTTTACCTGCGTTTATCCCCCGGCCACGGGCGTTCTGGGACCTGAAGGCAGTTGGGGCTGAGCTCACAGGGTCCGTGAGCGTCGTCACCCAGAAGGCAGTCGGAAGCCATGCGTTCCTGTAGACACGGGATCGGATCCGCATTTCTCCGCGCTCTGGGCACAGGGGAGGGGGGCTTGGCCACTGTTGCCTTAACTCGGAGTGACAGCAAGAGAGACGAAGGGTGTGTGTGTGTGTGTCCAACAGACAGGGGCCCAGGTAATGAATGAGTGAGTGAGTGAGTGAGTGAGTGAACAAATGATCAGCCTGTAGGGACACCAGCATGTTGGTAAGCAAGATGCAGGGTTGGAGAGGGGTCAGCCCTCCCCACGTACCACCATGATGACATCAGGCCCCACGCCAGCCTGGACCACGCCAGCCTGGGCCTCGTCAGCCAGGGCAGGGCTCTGACCACAGGCCTCGCCAGCCTCGCTCCCTCCGGGGCAGGGAGGCTTGAGGTCAGGTGAGCTGCCTGTCGGGAGCTGGAACCCGGGAGGGGAGGCTGAGGGCAGGATGTTCCACGGCTGAGGGGTGGCATCTGCCCACGAGAAGCTGGGGGTGCCAGGGCCCGGCGACTCCGAGGTCTCTCTCCGCCCCCCTGGGCTGGCAGGCCAGTGCCAGGAGGGCTCTCGATGGCCACGAGGGGCCACCCCCCGCTGGGTGCCTGCCTCATCCGCTGCCACGGCCCCCGCACAGAAGGCCTTTCATAGGCGGGCTGGCGGGGAGTGCTGGCTGCCCCTCAGCCCCAGCCTCCTTCCTGCCCGGCCCCCTCGCAGATCCCCCTCTTCGGGCTCCGCAGCAGGCCCAGGTTGGGGAGCGCCCGGCGAGGAGCACAATGTGGCTCCTTGTTCCCCAGCCCGGCCGAGCCTCCTGGAATTGGCCCATTTCCTGCCGAGGCCATGGGGCCTTTTCCAAGGTAAATAAACAAATACAGAGAAGTTGGGGCCTGGGGTGGAAAGCGGGGTGTTGGGGTTTTCTTTCCCCTCACTCCAACCCCCGAGCCATCGCTGCTGTGTGACCACTGGGGCGGGAGGGGAGGCTGAGCTCACCGCCCCCGCCGGCTGATTCCTAGGAGATCAGAACCCACTGAGGATGTGGGCGGCTCTGTTCCTCTCATCCCCACCCTCATCCAGGGGCTGCCCCCAGACAGGAAAGCAGGAGCGAGGGACCCTGACAGGGACCCCCAGCAGGGGCGACGGCAGCTGACAGCGGTGGAAGGGGCTCTGGGCTTCCCTGAGCTGGGCCCCCTTCCCAGCTGTGCCTCCTGGAGGACCGTGTCCTCTGGGAAGGGAACTCCCTTCAGCTGTGGAAGGGCTCTGGAGGGGCTGCCTGCCTGGAGGCCAGGGCCCCCCGCGGCCTGATCTGGACCAGTCACGCAAGCTCTCTGTGCCTTAGTTTCCTCGGCTTTAACACGAGGACATCATCACCTTCTCACAGGCGTGTGGTGCTCCTTGCGTTGGGGAGCAGGAGGCTCTGAGCCGGTCCCGGTTCCCTTCCTAAGAAATGAGTGATCCTCTGCTCCCTCCAGGGCTGATCTCAGACTGAGCCGCCTCTGCCCAGGCTCCTTCCACCATCCAGGTCCCCGCTGACCCACCCTAGACTGCCGGTCGGAGAGGGCACAGAGCAGGGAATGGGAGAGCCACCAACCTCCCCTGGCACTCGGCATCTCCCTGTCTTCCGGCTGCTCCCGTTCCCAGCACAGCCACCTCACAGCCTTCAGAGAGAGGCACTTTCCGAACGGATACTTTGCCACTGACTCCACAAATCCTCCCTTTCTTCACTCACTCAGTCAACAGAATTTGTTAACCGCTTGTGCTGTGCGGGGCCATGTATACTGGTGGGGGGCGGGGTGGGGTGGGGTTGGGCTGGGGATAGTTTGCTGTGTGGGTGCTTGTTTCCGGTGATGTCTCTCTCTCTCTCAAAACAGGGCCTGAGGATGTATTTGCAGAGATCAAATTCCTTGAGAACTGACATTTTTAGTTTTCACTTCAATGATAATTTTAAGGGTCATTTTATCACCCTGGCCAGGTAGCTCAGTTGGTTAGAGCATCATCCTGACACGCCAACGTTGCAGGTTTGTTCTCTGGTCAGGGCACATACAAGGAGTAACCAGTGGATGCATAAATAAGTGAACAACAAATCAGTGCTCCTCTCCCTCTTTCTGTGTGTCTGTCTCTCAAATCGATTTTAAAAAGATCATCAGTTACAACGAAAAATCCCTCTTGCAGTAATCCTTTGCAATTATAGAAGTAACCCCCATCTAGTGGTTCTGAGGTTTCAGTTACCCTCGGCCAACTGTGGTCCAAAAATATTAAATGGAAAATTCCAGAATAAACATTTCAAAAGATATTTTGAGAGAGAGGAGAGACCACATCCATATGACTTTTCTTGCAGCATATTGTTATAATGGTTCTATTCCATTATTAGTGATTGTTAACCTCTTATTGTGCCTAATTTATAGATTAAACTCTATCTGGGTGTGGATGTGTAGGAAATAGGTAAATGTGGGGTTTGGTATTATCTGTGGTTTTGGGTCTTGGGAACATACCCTCGGTTGTTCTTATAGCTTATAGCTACTTTCTATAAGCTAAAGCTTTAGACTCTAAAGTTTAGAGTCTTTGTGTTCTTCAAACTTCAGTGCCATGGGAGGTTAGAAGCATATTTTGTTATGGTTTCTGATATGCATTTTTTTCTTTATTTTATTTTAATTGATATTTTAATATTTTATTGATTTTTTTTACAGAGAGGAATAGAGAGTTAGAAATATCGATGACAGAGAAATATCGATCAGCTGCCTCCTGCACACTCCCTAACTGGGGATGTGCCCGCAACCAAGGTGCATGCCCTTAACCAGAATTGAACCTAGGACCTTTCAGTCTGCAGGCAGACGCTCTATCCACTGAGCCAAACTGGTTTTGGCTGTATTTTTCTCCTTTAAAAGAAATATACAGTACAGCAAAGCATGCTGGGTGCCAAGATCAGCTCCCCCTGGGGCCCGGGAGGCTCCCCAGTAGGACCACAGTGGGGAACTGGCAGGTGACAAGGTTGCTGCCCTCACGGAGCTTACACTCTGCAGTCCTCTGACCTTGGCCTCGGCTGCCTCACCTTGACCTGCGTTGTTGCACTTGGCAGGTGGCCTCAGTGTCCCCATTACTTTCTGAACACTTGGCAGCAGCGCCATTTTTTATTTCTGTCAGCGACCTCTCTCATCTCCCGTCAGACCTCCCCTCTGAGTTCTGACACCCAGTGTGCCTGGTGTCTGTCTCGCCTTGGAGGTCCCACCAACATCCCACATGTGACATGACAGGATTCTTGCCTCCCCTCCACCCCTCCTGCCTGCCCCACAGCCTCCTTTCTGGTCCTCGGTTCAGTGATGACTCCATACGCAGCAAGTGGTTTGTGTGAGAAGCCTGGGACTGCCTTTCACTTCCTGTCGCCCTCCATGAGCCGTCCTGCAGGGTCCGGGACCTCCAGTGAAAACGTGTCCTGTCTCCATTCTGTTCGATGCAACCGGCCTGTGGCCGTGGCTCATTTGCCTAACGAGTTCCTCTGTAACAACCAGGTGATAAACAAGACGTTTAGGGAGGAATGGATTTTCCCTCTGCCATACGGACTCCAACAGGGTCCCCCGTGGACACCTCGGACGGGCAGGGCTCGGTGTGAAGTTGGGGCGCTGTCTGGTCTCAGGACGTGTGGCTCCAAGGCCAGACACGAGGTGCCGTGCCCTCCCCTCAGGACCAGGGCCAGTCCGCCGAGTGGGCTTCCCGTCTCTGGGCGCAGGGGGCGGGGAGTCAGGGAAGCTGAGCTTCCAGGGCCAGCCAGCACTCTGCGGGGTCCCTGCCGGGACGGACACTGACTCCCTGCCGGTCAGGGCCCTGGAGAGCGGGAGTGAGACAGCCAGCCTGAGGCCCTTCCCGGCTGGAGCAACAATGCCTGGACTGTCTGCAGGTCTGGGAAGTATAAGGTGTGGGTGTGGGGGTCCCCATACTTTTCTGGCACCCCCTTTCCTCCCTCCACAGCTCGACCACTCTGGCCCATCATGGCCCATCACACACAGTTCTTGTCTGAGGCCCTTGGTCTCCTCTGCCCGAACTCTTCCCAGAGGCCTCCTGAAGACAGGGGCTGTCCAGCACTGTCTCTGCACAGCCCAGGGCGTGCCCCCGCCCACCCTCGGCCTGGGCTCTCCCCTCACCACCTCCCCACTCTCCGTACAGCCTGGGATGGGTGTGAGGGGGACAAAAAAAGGGCTGGGTGGGGGTTCAGAATCACCCCATCTGCATCTTACCCACCAGACCCCACGGATGAGTCGAACTCATGAAGGACCAGGAGGATAAAGACACTCGGTGTGTGTGAGGAGCGCACCCGGAGGATAGGCCGGCACAGCGCCCACAGCAGGTGAACAGAGTGGGAACCAGCTGGGAGCAGCTGGCAGGGAGAGCTTGAGAAGGCTTCCCACAAAAGATGATGTCTGGCATGAGGTTTTTTTGTTTTTTGTTTTTGTTTGTTTTAATACATTTTTATAAAAATATATTTTATTGATTTTGTACAGAGAGGAAGGGAGAGAGATAGAGAGTTAGAAACATCAATGAGAGAGAGTCATCAATCAGCTGCCTCTTGCACACCCCCTACTGGGGATATGCCCGCAACCAAGGTACATGCCCTTGACCGGAATCGAACCCAGGACCTTTCAGTCCCCAAGCCGACGCTCTATCCATTGAGCCAAACCGGTTTCGGCTGTTTTAATACATTTTATTGATTTTTTTTTTTTTTTTTTTTTTTTTTACAGAGAGGAAGGGAGAGGCATAGAGAACTAGAAACATTGATGAGAGAGAAACATCGACCAGCTGCCTCCTGCTCACCCCCCACTGGGGATGTGCCCGCAACCGAGGCACATGCCCTTGACCGGAATCGAACCTGGGACCTTTCAGTCTGCAGACCGACGCTCTATCCAAACCGGTCAGGGCAGGCAGGAATTCTTAAGGGTAGATGGGAGCTGGGCTGTTCGGTGGTGGTGAGGACAAAGGAAAACTATTCCAGAAAAAGAGGTGAGCACCTGGGAAGGTGGTAAAGAATACGGCCTGCTCTGGGAACACTGAGAAGGTCAGTGTGTTCGTGACAGAGACAGAACAGCAGAGGCTTCCACAAGAGGAGCCAGCTGGGCAGGGGGAGCTAGAGGCAGGAACGGCCTCGGAGCGGCCCCAGCCCCGTGGTGAGGGGACGGTCACATGTGTCGGTGAGAGAGCGGACTGCTCGGCCGGTTTGGGGAAGGAGGGCGGGAAGCAGCGGTGTGGACAGGCAGGGCGGGCAGCGGGGGAGTCCCGTGTCTGTGCAGGTCATTTCTGAGTGTCTTGAAGTGGCCATTAGTCTGACACAAATGAAAACACGCCTGTCTCTCTGAACACTGCTCCTTCCAGAGGCCTCTTTCCTCTCGGAGGGTGGCCTGGGCCTGGGAGGGCGGAGGGAGGGCCGAAGGGCCCAGTTTCCTGCTTGCCCGGGGCCCGCACTGGCGCCTCTCGGTGTTTGCCGGGCTCCGGGGCCCAGGCCTGGCGCCTGCCCCCGCCCTGCCCTCTGCTGAGGCGGCATCTTGTCCACCACAGCCGTCCCTGCGATGACCGGCTGGCTTCCACCCAGGACCCCCCTGCGGGGCCCACCGGAGGGGCCTGCCGAGCTCTGCCCGGAGGGCTTCCCCGGCTGACCACAGGGCCGCCAGGCCTGCTTTCATGTGGCCGGCGGGCGGCACAGGCCGCGGTGCGGGTCTCCTCCACACCCCGACGGGCAGCGGGCGAGAGACCGTGGCTGTGGGCCTCTCGCCAGGGAGCCCTCCCAGGGCCCCTCCAGCCAGAAGCCCAGGTTGGACGCCCAGTCCAGCCTCTTTCTCTCCCACCGTTCCCAGGCCCGGGGTGGGGGGGGGGGGTGGAGAGCCCCACGCTTCTCTCTGCTTCCTTTTCTCACAGTGAAGTCTGCCCCCAGGCAGCCCCCACGCCGGGGCCTGGGGAGTCCAGTGGGGGATATTGGCGTGGAGCGCACTCTTTTTCAAGACGGCAAAAGTGTACGTTCGAATGCCGGAGGTCCCTCGTGTCTCCCCTTTCTCCTTATGTCGCATCCTCTGTGACAAATCCCGGTTTTCCTCAGCAGACTGGACAGAGGACATGGCTCAGAAACGCAGAAGAGGCCAAAACCGGTTTGGCTCAGTGGAAGAGCGTCGGTCTGTGGACTGAAAGGTCCCAGGTTCAATTCCGGTCAGGGGCATGTACCTGGGTTGCGGGCACATCCCCAGTAGGGGGTGTGCAGGAGGCAGCTGGTCGATGTTTCTCTCTCACCGACGTTTCTAGTTCTCTATCCCTCTCCCTTCCTCTCTGTAAAAAATCAATAAAATATATTTAAAAAAAGAAGAAGAAGAAGAAGAAGAAGAAGAAGAAGAAGAAGAAGAAGAAGAAGAAGAAGAAGAAGAAACGCAGAAGAGTAAGGAAAAACTAAGCATTTCCACCCACTCCCCACCCGGAGACAACCGCCTTCTGCTCTGGATGGAGGTGGGTGGGAGGGGTTGCACCAATTCTGCTCCTTCTCCTTCTCTTTCTCCAAACTATCTCCTAGAACGCCCACCCTGGCGCAGGCAGAGATAAGAAAGTCAGTTGGTTAGATTCGCCGACAGCAGTAGTCACACCCTCCCACCCGCTCCCCTCCATGGAGTGAGTATGCCCCCCCCCATTTCCGTCATGGCTGGGTGTGGCCATGTGACTTGCTTTGTCCGATGGGCAGACAGGAGGTGAGCGGAGGTTGGAAAAGCGCTGAGCGATTGGGCTCCTGCCTTAGCTTCACGTCTCAGCCCGCCCCTGGTCCAAGCAGGCGGAGAGGTGCGTGGAGCCGTCCTGGGCTCCCCTGAGCCTGCAGCCAAGCCCGGCTCCCCGACAGAAGCATGAGCAAGAGATAAACGTTTGTTGCTTTGAGCTTCTGGGGTTTTGATTGGTTTGCTATGCCATGTTATGGTGGCAATAGCTGGTTGGCTCTATCAGGTGAACCCTGAGGTCCCTTGTAGCCGTTAGTGTCAGCAAGGGGACCGGGTCGTGGCCCCTGATCGGCCAGGTTTGGACATCACTTCCTGGATTGGATGCCGCCTGTGTCATCTCTGCCTCTTCTGAGCAGAAGAGGGGAGACCCCGGAGCTCGTGGGGAAGCGGCTCTGCCGTCCCCCCAGTTCGAGCAGAGGTGTTGCCCCGTGTCCCCGCCTCACGGCTCCTCAGAAGAAGACGGTGATGTCGGACAGGAGCTGCCGGCCCAAACACACCCCTTCTCATCCAGCCCGGCCTGGATCTCACCCGCGTCAGCCTGGTGGTATGACCTTTGCACCCATTTTCAGAAGGAAACCTTGAGGGTCAGAGAAGCGGAGGGACTTATTCAAGACCGCAGAGCTGGTGCGTGGAATAGCCCGGCCTGTGCTGGGAGCCCGGGATCTTCCTGTGCCGGGTGCCCCGCCTCTACAGCTGAGGGGGGAGCAGGACCAGGACCAGTCCTGGGCCCAGAGGGCCCCCTTGGCACAGGGGCTGTGGGCACCCTCTCCACGTGCTGCTACTTTCCGGAGAAGACTCTGGCCAGATGGGTACATCTTGGGAGAGAGGCAATGTTTTCCTTAGCCCTCTTCCTTCCTGCCTGGGCCCTTTTCCCTTCTATTATTCAGACCTGTCCCTTGAGGGACGCGTGAAGCTCACATTCAAAGCTCTCCCTTTCTTTCCCCCTCACCAACGCCAGCGCCCAGACACCTGCCACCCCCGAAATCACAGCCAGGCCCTGATGGCTGCAGGGACGGGCACCATGGCGGGGGGGGGGGGGGCAGCTCTATAGAGGAAGGACCCCCGAGAGGCCCGCACACGTGTGCACACAGCTGAGGAGTCAGGAGGGAGGCCACGCAGGACAGGCCGGAGCTTCCTCTCCCCGAGCGCGAGCGCGGGGCCAGGTGTATTTATAACACGTCCCGGAGGGGACCAGGCCTCCCATAAATCACACCATTTCCTTGGCAGGAGTAAAAATAGCCGCATGGCATCCTGCACATGCTTGTGCACGGAACACAGCTCACCCAGCCAACCCTCCACCCCTTGGCCCTGCCCCCTGGTCAGACGGCTTTTGACCATTGGGACGAAGTTCCCAGCTCCTCCTCCCCCCAGCCCTCCTGTCTCCCCCCCCCCGCCCCCCCCCCCGGGGCACCAGGCTTGCTGCCTGCCCCTCATCTCTACCGAGGAGGGTGCTCCCCACACAGAGCTGCTGGGTGGTGCCCCCCGCAGCTCTGTCCACTGGTTGAGACTGCTGAGGGGCAGCCACAGAGGGGACAGTGCAAATCCTCAGCCAAGTCAAGTCGGGGAGAGTCAGAGCTGAGCAGCAGGGGAAGAAGAGGGGTGAGGAACGGGGAACTTAAGCGGGAAACCTGGAATAAGCATCTTAGGGCACAATGAGGACTCCCCTTTTCTGACGCCGGGTAACGCTGGGACAGAACGAGAGGAGGAACTTAGGAAGACCCTGAGCCAGGGTTGGTGCTGGGGGGAGACCCCTCGGCCAGGGCACCTCAGAGGGCAGTCTGAGGCCTGTGTCCACGTAGTTTGGGGAGTTCCTCACGATGGAGATTCCAGCACCGGCCTTTCCGGGGTGGGGCCAGAACTGCATGTTAAGCAAGCACCCCAGCAGCCTCTGAGGCCCTCAGACTCTGCCATTAGCCCAGCCCTCCGCCCACTCTGGGGTACCCCCCCCCCCACACACACACAAGGCTGGAGCTCTGGGCGGCGGGAGGCAGGACAGGGTCAAGGCCTCTCCTCGCTGCCCTCCATTCCACCTCTCCTCCTCCTTGGGTAAGCCAGTTTTCCAGCTGTCTCTGGGTCAGCAACAGTGGGAAAAAGTGACCGGCTGGAAAGTGACCTATTTGAGGCATGATCACACCCTACCAGCGCCCCGGCCTCTCTCCGGGAAATCCTCCCCAGGCCGGGGGCGGAGGCCTGGGGTCAGCTCTTGCAGGAGTCACTCAGGGAAGGGTCTGCTTGCACCATCCACACCCTCTTCGTCTGCAAGATGAGCTTTCCCGGAAGGTGGTCTCCCTGTCTGTACACTCAAGGAGGCAGAAGCTGGGGCTGGAACCTGGGTCTCTCCGGCCACAACCCATGGTCTCTGTAGGTCATAGCGGAAACCCCCAGGGTCTTTCTGGGTCCAAGCTCAGTGTTGTCGCAGCGCCACCTTCGGTCTCTCTCTCTCTCTCTCTCTCTCTCTCTCTCTCTCTCTCTCTCTCTCTCTCTCTCGATGTCTAGGACATGGGCATTGGCTTCCATCAGACCAGGGCATGACAGGTTGCCCTGCCCCCACCCCTGGGCACTGCCTCCCTGGAGCCTGGCCTTCCTTCCTGGCCAGGACCTCACCGTGCCCTGCAGGCCGCGAGGGAGAGGCTCTCGCTGTGGCAGAGCCTGCAGGCACTTAACTCATCTAATTAGACGAGGGCAGTGGTTCTGGCCACACCACGCCCTAGGGGACCTCTGAGGAGTCACTCTCCTCTGAGACTCCTTTGTGCAGCCAGCACTCCGCGAGCACCTAGCCAACAGCAGTCTGCTTACAGCTGCTGGGAATTCTTCCTTCATTTCACAAACGCTTCCGGAGCGCCCTGATGGCAAGGCCCTCTTCCAGGGCCGGAGGTTAAGCAGGGCCAGCTCCCTGTCTGCATGGCACCCACATCCCAGGGACTATCGTGGTGCCAAGGAGGCAGGGTTAAGAGCAGAGACTCTAGAACCATCTGGGCTCAAATCATGGCTCTGACTCTTAACAAGCTGTGTGACCTCGGGTACAATGTATAACTTCTCTGTGCTTCAGTTCTCCCATCTGTAAAGTAAGAGTAATAATGGCACCTGCTTTGCTGTTGGGAGTATTTTTTTAATATATATTTTATTGATTTTTTTTTTTTAACAGAGAGGAAGAGAGAGGGATATAGAGTTAGAAGCATCGATGAGAGAGAATCATCAATCAGCTGCCTCTTGCACACCCCCTACTGGGGATGTGCCCATAACCAAGGTACATGCCCTTGACCAGAATAGAACCTGGGACCTTTTCAGTCCGCAGGCCGACGCTCTATCCACTGAGCCAAACTGGTTTTGGCCTGTTAGGAGTATTACATCAGTTAATGGCACATGACATAGAATGCTGGCTACTGTCATTGTCAGTCCTGGATGCAAGAATTTCCCAGGGAGCATTGGGAAGATTAGGGTAGGATAGTAGGCACTCATATCCTAAGGCAGCCCAGCATTCTTTCCCTCTTCTGAGTTCAAAGGGCCCAGCCTTGCCTTTCACTCTGTTTCCTCTTGGACCACAGCCTCCTAAACACGTGACAGCCTCCTGATCCTGAAGCAGCTGGAAAAGGTCACGGAAGAAGCAGAAGAAAACATGGACACCTCCCCTGCCTCCTGACTTGGTTTAGTTCTTATTTTTCAAGGAAGAAATCTGCTGTTTATTTACCACCTTCTCCTTCTCATCCGATCCCTTTCGGTGTCTTGCGTTGGGTGCTGCCAGCTCATGGTTCATCGGGAAGGAGAACCCTGGGGGCGCAGAGGGCAGCAGTCACAAAGCCCAGGCCGTTGGAGCAGGGAGAGCAGTGCGCTGGGGGGAGGGGGGGGTGGGCTGGCAGAAAAGTGGGTAAGATTATGGTGTCTGGTTAGCAATCCTGCTTGACGACTCTTCCCTCAGCAATTGCTCTGAGCTATAAGTGGATCGAGAAGTAATAAAGAGAGACAGCTGAAAATGCTGGAAAATCCAATCATCTGGGCTATTTCAGTGAAAGGCCAAGTCGTATCAAAATTTAAACACCTGAGACTATTTTTATATTAAGAAAATCTTGGGACACATTAATAGTAATACGAAGGCTGTCTGTGAGCCAGACACTATTCTAATGTTTTGCAGATGTGGATGCAACTACTCTGAGGAGTTAAACAGCATCGTACTGTTCTCTACCCTCGACTATCAGAAAGCATGGCTGGAGCAGCGGTTCTAAGTGTGGTTCCCGGACAGCAGCATCCCCTTGACCTGGGAACTTACGAGAAATGCGCATCCTGTGGCACCCGCTCGGACCTGCTGAACCAGAAACTCCATGGCCAAGGCCCGGCCCGGGTGTGTTAGCAGGCCTTCTGGGTGATTCTAACGCATGCTCTGATTTGAGAACCATTAAGCTCGATTTGCTGTGCTCACAAAAACCCCGACTCTCAGTGGCTTACAACAGCCAAGGACCATTTCTCCCTCACACGGCTCGTCCGCTGGGGGTGGGAGGAGGACTTTGCTCGTCACAGCTCCCAGGCACCCTTTGGAAACACTCCTAGAGGCTTATGACAAACGAAGAAACACTTATTGAAGGAACTCTACTAAAACCCGGTAAGAACAGTGAAAGTCTGTGGTATTTGAACAAAAACTTCCCCCAACACCAGCTTAGCACAAGATGGAAACTCCACACCAGACGGGGCAGCCAGAGCACACGGGCCCTTCTCCTCCGGCTCCGGCGGAAGGCTGTTTCCCAGGAGCGGCAGGCGGGCAGCACTGCTCAGCCTGCGCCCATCTGCCTGGCACTGAGGCGTTGCTCTGGACAGGTGTGGCTGAGAGTTGGGAGCTCTCTGCTCAGCCGCCGTCTGAGAATATTTGGGTCCCGATCCCTTGGCCCTGGATTTTAAGGCAGCGGTCCAGCCTGGCAGAGGCAAGCCAGCAAGACCTGAGGCTTCTGCCCTTGCCCGCACTGAGCACTCAGTTCCTCAAGTAGGGGTGTCATTTAGAGAAGCAAACTGTTGTCTGTATCCCCATCTCCTGAGTCATGCCACAGAGATTCTCCCCAGGGGAAGAGGCAGGCTGTAAAGCAGTGAGCTCCCAACCCCTTCTCAAAGAAACAGACTGCATTTGCAACGGAGTGTGGAGAGGTGTAAGCCTGCAGGTGTTCTCAAAACAGCAGAGGTTGTGGTGAAAGGCAATCGGGAGATCGGTAGATTCCTTGGAGATACAAGCTAAAATGCAGGCTTGCTAGCTTTGCCGAGAGAGCCAGGGAGAAAGATAACGGGGTCAGATCAAACGTGAAACACAGCGTTAGGGACCATCTCATCAAATGAGCCCAAATTTGATTGGGTCAGGTTGGGAACAATTTATGCCCACAGGACATTGTTGAAAACAATAGAGCAATTAGCCATCTACTAGGGGAGCTTAACAGCTGGGTGTGGTCAGAAAAGGGGGCAGTCAGAGAGCCCTGCCCAAACCACTGTCAGTCCAGGGCGACGGGAGGCAAACCCAGAGCTGCAACTCCTGAGGAATGATAAATAGTAGAGGCTACGCACTGAGAAGGGGAGAGTGTGGAATAAATTCACCACATAATCCATCAGTAACCAAACAAATAGCAACAACAAGCCACAGGTGTACGTCATCCACACTGTAAACACTGGTGCTTCAGAGGTCGTGATCAGATGAGTGAAAAGACAACCTACAGAATAGAGAAAATTTCTGAAAACGGAGTCGTTTCTAGAACACACTGGTATAAAGGACTCTTACAACTCAACAATAAAGAGACAAATAACCTAATTTAAAAATGGTTAAGAGTTCTGAACAAACAATTCATTTTTAAAAATTTCTTTATTGATTAAAGTATTACATATGTATCCTTATTCCTCCATTAAACCCCCCCTCCCAACCCTCCCACTCATGCCCTCACCCCCTGGTGTCTGTGTCCATTGGTTAGGCTTATATGCATGCACACAGTCCTTTGGTTGATCTCTCCCCCTTACCCCCTGCTTAAGTCTAGGAGAGATGGGGGGTAGGGACAGGATAGTTAAAGGTTACAAGGTTGTTGTGATTTTTTTTTTTTTAGGTTTTGAAAATGTTCTAAAATTGACTGTGGTGATGATTTTATATATCTGTGAACATACTAAAAACTATTGAATTAAATCATTTAAATTATATGTTTGGTGAATTATATCTCAATGAACTATTTTATGATGCCATTCCTCATAAGGTTTTTATAATTTTTTGTATGAGATTCTTTTATTAAAAAATATTTTTATTGGTTTCAGAGGAAGGGAGAGGGACAGAGAGATAGAACATCAATGATGAGAGAGAATCATTGATTATTTGCCTCCTGCACGGCCCCCACTGGGGATCAAACCTGCAACCCAGGCATGTGCCCTTGATCAAACTCAAACCCGGGACCCTTCAGTCCACAGCCAAGCTCTATCCACTGAGCCAAACCAGCTAGGGCATTGTATGAGAGTCTTAACACAGAGAACAGATGAAAGTGTTATTTTATTAGTGTACTTTTTATAGTGTCAAACTTATTAAAATAATGGCAATCATTTATTGAATTAACTTTAGTCATAGGTTTTGCTTTGTGTAAACATTTGGTATAAAATATATTGAGTATGCATGCTGATCTTTTGTAAGTAGCCAAAATTTTTATTTTTAAACAAATATGTCAAGCATTCAGAAAAGGATTCAGAAAATAAATTACATAACCAACAGCTAACAACAATCCACCTTTGTTAACTCTGCACATTTTGTGTTATTTGCTTCTGATTTTTTAAAGAAATAAAATACAAAACCAGTTGAAATTCTTTGCATAAATCTCACATCCCATTTATCTCTCCTAAAGTTGATGTTGATCATTCCTATGAATTTATTACTTTATATTGCATAGTGATATATATATATATATATATATATATATATGCAATATAAAGTAGGGTTTTGTGTGCTTTATATTATGTAAATACTCTGTAACTTTGAATATATCATCCTTCAGCTTGCTTTCTTTTCATACTGTTTTGTCCTCAACTGTATACATGCAATGAACCCCCATGTATCCATGTCCCAGTTTCAACAATGACCAGTTACAGCTTCATGTACTTCATTAAAACCAGTTCCCATGTCCTCTCACTCCTCTGAATTACTACAAAGCAAAACAGATATGCAATTAAATCTGTAAAAATTGTCATATGTATCTCTAAAAGATAAAGACACTTCTTAAAAATCCAACACTGTATTTTAGATCCATCCATGTAGATTGTAGAGCAAAATTTGATTTCTTTAATCATTGTGTTGATTCTACATTTTCTTAAAAAACAGTGAACATTCTTGTACATGTCTCCTTATGTATTTATGCAAGAGTTTGAGTATTACCTGGAATTGGAATGGTTGGGTCATAGGTAGGGAGACCATATGATTCCCCCTTATCCTGAAGAGTATCATATTTATTTTTATTATCTTACTGCACTGGCCAGGAATTTCAGAGAAGAGGCTGTGGGATTGGATGCCTTTGTATCATTTCTTGATTGGAATGGATTGTCTGATTTTCCACCACCAAGTACGTGACTCAGTGGTTGAAGCATCAGCCCGTGCACCAAAGGGTCACAGGTTCAATTCCCAGTCAAGGGTACATACCTGAGTTATGGGTTCATTCCCAGTCCAGTTGGGGTGCATGTAGGAGGCAACCAATTGATGTGTCTCGTGCATCAATGTTTCTCTCTCTCCCCCTTCCTCCCTTCCAGTCTCTCTAAAAAAAAATCAAGAGAAATAATATCCATCGGTGTTCCCCTCTCTCTCCCTTCTCTCTAAATTTCGTGTGAGCACTGTCTCATGGTAATAAATTTCCTTCTTGTCTTTCTGTGGCTAAAGATTTTTTTGTTTTTGTTTTGTTTTTTCAGAACAAAACATTTTTTATTTCTCCAAGTTTGTTTCTTTCCCCCCCTTTTTTTCCTTTATTTAATTATTATCTGTGTACATATCTTACCATTGTCCCCCCTCCCATACTTACCCTCCCTCCCCAGAGTTTTGTGTCCATTGGTTGTACTTATATGCATGTATACAAGTCCTTCGGTTGATCTCTTATCTCCCCCAGATCTCCCTACCCTCCCGGCTGTAATTTGACAGTCTGCTTGTTGCTTTACTGTCTCTATATCTATCTTTTGGTTCATCAATTTATAATGTTCTTTATTATCCATAAATGAGTGAGGTCATGTGGTGTTTCTCTTTCATTGACTGGCTTATTTCACTCAGCTTGATGTTCTCCAATTCCATCCAGGTTGCTACAAATGATGAGAATTCCTTCTTTTTTATGGCAGCATAGTATTCCATTGTGTAGATGTACCATAGTTTTTTTATCCAATCATCCGCTGACGGGCACCTGGGCTGTTTCCAAATCCTAGCTATTGTAGATTGTGCTGCTATGAACATAGAGGTGCATATATCCTTTCTGATTGGTGTTTCTAGTTTCTTGGGATATAATCCTAGGAGTGGGATTACTGGGTCAAATGGGAGTTCCATTTTCAGTTTTTTGAGGAAACTCCATACTGTCCTCCACAGTGGTTGCACCAGTCTGCATTCCTACCAGCAATGCACGAGGGTTCCTTTTTCTCAGCAACCTCGCCAACACTTGTCGTTTGTTGATTTGTTGATGTTGGCCATTCTGACAGGTGTGAGATGGTACCGCATTGTTGTTTTGATTTGCATCTCTTGGATAATTAGTAAGGTTTTTTTCTTTTTTCCTAGCACATTATTTCACCAAGGGTGTAATCCCACTTTAGTTGGGGTGTCTGTTTCAATCCCCACTGTGGGTAGGTCCAGGGCCTCACCTCCTTTGGATGACAACCTGCCCCGTTTCCCGCCTGTGCTGTCACCACATGCCCCTTCCTCCACTCAGTGCAGCTGTGGCCACCACCCTCTTCTCACCACCCTCTTCGTTTCTGGCTCTTGGAGATTTCCTTTTGTTTGTTGGACAATTTTTGTTTGTTTGTTTATTGTGTTTTGTTGTTGTGGTTTTAACCTAGCTTTCTTATGTGCTTAGAGCAGGATGTTTTTCGGGTTATCTATCTAACCTATTATATTGCTCAAAACAGAAGTCCAAACATAAACACAAATTATTTTTCTTTTCTTAAGAATCAGAATAATAAGTTTTCGGGGCCCTCAAAGCGGGCAGAGGCTCTGTAGAACACAATTTGAAAACCTCTGAGCAGAAGAGGGAGAACTCAGGCTTCCTGCCAACTGCTGCCACAATCCCAGGCCCAGCACCGCCATGCTCTGGGACTGGGGACAAGTTACTCAGCTTCTCTGAGCCTTCCTTCTCCCTTCCGTGTGGACAACCACACCTCACACCCAGGGCCTGGGGACAGGCATGGAGAGCCCTGGCCCTATGGTGCTTGAGGTGGGGCGGGGGAGGGGGGGAGGCGGGGGGAGAGGATCACCTGGGAAATTGCTGTAGGTGCAGCATACTGCCCAGCCGGGTGACCAGCGGGCTGGCTGGTGACAGGTTTGCAGGCTGTTTTAAGCCCACACGCAGGCATCTCCCCAAGCAGAACCTGGCATCCCGGGGTCCCCTCTCCTTTTCCGTCCATTTCTGGGAGGACACCCGTGGCTGGCCACTCCTAGTGACGGAGCTCTCTGGCCAGCTCCGGTCAGGGACCCCTGGGTACAATCCCCCACCCGCTCCCCACCGATTTCACTTCCAAACACTGCCATCCATCCCGGGGCCGGGAGGGGCGATGCCTCTGCAGAGGCAGTGACCCCCCTCTCCCCCCCCTCCCCCCAGGCCCGGCCTGGGAAGAAGGCCTTTCTGTCTCGCCCTGGGTCCGCCTCGGGTTTCGCACTTCCCTTCCCCAGGACAATCCCGACCTTCACCGGGAAGGGCCCTCTGCAAACACACGCGCACGCACATGTATTTTTGGAAGAAGGGGGAACATTCCAGGAGAACCTCTGCTCGGTTAAAAATGAAGTGAAGATTATATTAAGAATGAGAGCCGAGCGCGGCCGCCGGGGCGCAGACAGAAGGCCCTTTCATCGCGCCGGGCCGCGCGCCGCGAGCCGCTGCCAACACAAACGCGGACGGAACAGAAGCTGCGGGGCCGCCGCGGCCGGGGGGCCCCTCCGTCTCCCCCCCCCCCCCCCCAGCTGGCGCCGCGCCCGCTTCCGCTCCGCCGACGCCCGAACCGCCGGGAGCCGGGACTTCCACGTGGAGCTCCTCCTGCAGCGCCCGGGCCCCCAGGTAGGGCCCCGAGTCCCCGGCCTCTCCGCACCTCGGGCCACACCCCTGTCCTCTCCCCGGGGACGCCGTCCCCATCCCGGTCCCCAGAGCATCCTGGGCGCTGGGCGAGCGCAAAGGCAGCCTCCTGGGTCACCCTGCGCCGCGCTCCCTCCCACAGGCCAACCTGGCTCCTCCTGGGGCTCCTGCGGGCCTGGGCCCCCAGGGTCTGTGTCCTGCCCGCAGCCCCTCACCCAGCGTGAGCCTGTCTCACACCCAAAGGTGTTGCCGGGCCCACGAAAGGGCCCCTCCATGCTTGCCGCCTCTCCCGGACAGCCAGAGCCAGCTCCTTAGGGAGAGCCTCCTCAGAGGATGGGCAGCCTAGTGGTTTGCCAGCCGAGCCTCTAACTGCCGTTAACGCTGGGAAAGCCACTCAACCGCACCTGCGAAACGGGCAAGGTCAAGTGGGTCCTCAGGGCCCCCGAGGCTGAGGCCGAGGCCTGCTTGGGCACTGCGGGTGGGAAACATGCGCGCCCAGTCACTGTGTTACTTCCCACCGCGTCACAGGGGGTGTGTGTAAGCACTGTGGCTGGTCCCATGACTCCGTTCTCGCAGAGGGAAAGGTTATGTCAGTCCGCAGCCTGGCCAATGCTTCGTCACTCTGCTCCCACCTCAGTGCGGAGGAGGGCGCTGACTTGGTTGGCCCATGAGAGGCTACATCCATCCACCTTCCCGACTGGCTCAGGGATGGGCAGGGACCCCCCTGAAGCCAGTCCCACATTCTGTGTGAAACCCCCTAGTGAAGCTCTGAGTCTGGGTACCTGGTGGGGTGAGGTTGAGGGGTTTCCCTGGACCGAAGAGGGAACAGAGGTGAGAGGTGCAGTGGCTGAGAGGCAAGGGAGAAAGAGGAAAACCCAGAGAGACGGAGACAAGGAAATCATCCTGGGTCCCCAGAATCCAGCTCTGGTGCAGACGGAGCCACCTCTGGGTCAGTCACTCATGACAACAGCCAGTCCATCCTCCCTCGGTCTGGGCCAGTTCGGGTTGGGTGTCTGTCAGCTGGAAGTGAAGAGTCGCACCTGACAGCCTCCCCACACCTCCCGAGGGAAGCCTGAGCCCACGGGCAGCCTGCCTCCCTTTCTGGCTGGGGACTGCCGTAAGCTCATCCAGCACTTTACCGTTTATTTACAAAGGACTTTTACAAGCATGTTCACAGGTGATCCCCACCACAACCCAGGTGTCACATATCAAGGCTTCCGTGGTAAGTGCTGTATCTGAGGTCATAAAGGCATAAGGGACGTGGATGCCAAGTCATCTCAAATCCCAGCGAGAGTCCCAGCCACACTCAGTCACACTCGGCCACACTCCCTCCACCCTCCCGTGCCCTCCCTCCCACCATGGCTGGGACTGACGCTCCTGAACCCCACACTCAGCGTGGCTCTGGTCTTCCCTCCTGTTCTCTGTGGGACTCGGTCCTTCACAGCTCAGTGTGTACCCGCTTCTCCCTGCCCCTCCTCTGAGCCTTCAGCCTACCTCGGTCATTTGGCGTTTGTGCTTCGGGCGCTGTGGGCTGGGTTGCTGCACCCCCACCTTGATCGCCGCGCAGAGTCAGGACCTGCCCCAGGCCAGCGGTCCAAGGTTTCCTTAAACCAGCGGTAGCCAATCTTTCAGAACTCACAGACTACCAAGGCCTATGCCACTTTAGATCTCTCTTTTGAATATTTAGGGGGGAAAAGCAAAAGGATGTGACATCTGATGAGATTTGGGAAGTGAGGGCAAGAAAGGACAGTCAAACACGGTGACTCCTAGGATTGCTTTTGACTGGGGTGTTATCACTAACCAACCTCAGGAACATGAGAAAAGGCCCAGGTGACTGAGGAGAGTCTAGGGAGGGATGGTCTCAGGCCCCTGGGGGGACAGCACTAATGTCCAGAGAGGGTGGGGCTGGAGGAGGATGTTGGGGAGGCTCAGAGGTAAACTGGAGGCTGAGGCTTTGGGAGTTGGGTTTACCAAAGGTGAACTCATTCAGGAGGAAGAGAAGATGAACAAGAATAGAAATCCAACATGTAAGGGACAGGGGAAGATGAGGGAGAGGGGGGAAAAGAGGAGGAGAAAGAGAGGAGAAGGGTCAATGAAAGATACAAACAAACAAAAGTGGTTTGTGAAAGCAACACAAGAAGGAATTTTAAGAAAGAAATGCTCAGCTGGTGTGGTTCAGTGGTTAAGCATCAACCCATGAATCAAGAGGTCAGGGTTCAATTCCCAGACAGGGCACATCCTGGGTTGCGGGCTCAATCCCCAGTGTGAGGCCTGCAACAACAAAAAAAGATACGTACTTTTGGATGCATCAAAACGTTTTTGCTTCAAAGGACAACATCAAGAAAGCAAAAAGGCAATATACAGAACGGGAGAAAATTTTTTATAAATCACAAATCTGACATAGTTCCAGAATATATAAAGAACACTTATCACTCCTCAATAAAAAACAAGACAATGACCCAATTTAAAAAATGGTTAAAGGATCTAAATAGACATTTCTTTAAAGAAGATACACAAATGGCTAATCACCACACGAAAATATGCTTGACTTCGATTATCATTAGGAAACTGCAAATCAAAGCCATAATTAGATACCATTTTACATGCACTAAGATGGTTATAATTTAAAATTAAAAAGGGGTTAGTGAGGATGTGGAGAAATAAGAACACTAATCCCTGGCTTGTGGGAGTGTAAAATGGTAAAGCTGCTGTGGAAATCAGTATGGCAGCCCTGGTCAGTGAGGGTCAGTGGTTAGAGCATTGGTCCATGCACCAAAAGGGTTATGAGTTTGATTAACAGTCAGGTGGCGGGTTTTATTGCCAATAAGGGCATGTATGGAAGGAAATCAATATTTCTCTCACACATAGATGTTTCTCTTTCCCTTCCTCTAAAATCAATTAGAGAGAGAGAGAAAAAAAAAGGACAGCGAGGGAGAAAAGAGTATGGCAGTTCCTCAAAAATTACATATGACCCAGCAATTCCATTCCTGGGTATGCTCCTCCAAAATTGAAAACAGGTGTTCAAAGAAACATATACATGAATGCTCATTGTAGCATTATCCATAATAGTAAAAGGTGAAAACAAACCAAATGTCTATGGACTGATAAATGAGAAACAAAAGCTGCTCTTCATACAAGGGGATATTATCCTATATAATAAGAGAGGAGTATGCTAATTATCCGTTCCAGGGGGTCTTCAAACTACGGCCCGCGGGCCACATGCGGCCCGCAGAGGAGTCTGATCCGGCCCGCCAGGTTTTTTGGGCAGTGAGCGCAGCCGAGGTGTTACAGTAGGAATTAGTAGTTCATATAGTCCGGCCCTCCAGCTCTCTGAGGGACGGTGATCTGGCCCCCACTTAAAAAGTCTGAGGACCCCTGCCTGAGTGACCTTGAGGCGTAATGATCTACTGTGTAACAGCCGCATCACACATCTGCAGGAGGGTGGGGCAGGGAACTACAAGTGGGCGGCGGAGAGCTACAGGAGGGGGCAGGGCAGCGGGTGGAGAGCAACAGGAGGGCGGTAGTGACCTATTGGCACACGGATTCATGCACAGGGCTACTAGTGCAGCCGTAAAAAGAAATAAGACCCTGACACATGCTACAACATGGATGAACATTATGCTAAGTGAAAGAAGTCAGACATAAAAGGACAAATATTGTATGATTCCATTTATATGAAAAATCCAGAATACGAAAATCCATAGGGACAGAAAGTAGATTGGTGGTTGTCAGAGCCTGAGAGGAGAGAAGACTGGGGAGTGATTGCTAATGGATTCGGCATTTCTTTTTGGGCGATGGAAATATTCTCAGATTAGTTAGGGTGATGGTTGTACAGCTTTGTAAACATGCTAAAACAAAACAAAACAAAAACACAACACTGAGTTGTATATCTTTTTTTTAAAATATATTTTATTGATTTTTCACAGAGAGGAAGAGAGAGGGATAGAGAGTTAGAAACATTGATGAGAGAGAATCATCGATCAGCTGCCTCTTGCACACCCTCCACCAGGGATGTGCCCGCAACCAAGGTACATGCCCTTGCCCGGAATCGAACCCGGGACCTTTCAGTTCGCAGGCCGACGCTCTATCCACTGAGCCAAAAAAACGGTCCCGGCCTGAGTTGTATATCTTAAAAGAGTGAAATTCAACCCAGCCAGCATGGGTCAGTGGTTGAGTGTCAACTTATGAACTGGGAGGTCAAGGTTCAATTCCGGGTCAGGGCACATGCCCAGGTTGCGGACTCATTCCCCAGTGGGGGCCGTGCAGGAGGCAGCCAATCCATGACTTCCTATTAAGGTTTCTTTCTCTCTCTATCCCTCTCCCTTCCTCTCTCTAAAAATAAATATGTTTTTTAAAAAGAGTGAAATCCTGGTATGTGAATTACATCTTTTTTTTTTTTTTTTTTTAAGGAGTAAGTATATATGAAGATATCCTCTTGTAAAAATTGTTAACTCTTGCCCTAGCTGGTTTGGCTCAGTGAACAGAGTGACGGCCTGCAGACTCAATTCCGGTCAAGGGCACATGCCCGGGTTGCAGGCAGGAGGCAGCCAACCAATGATTCTCTCTCATCACTGAGAGAATCTACCTCTCCCTTTCTCTCTGAAAAAAAAAAAAAAAAAAAAAATTCATTATTTTTTTAAAAAATTGTTCACTCTCCTGGGAGGATAAACTAGGAAACTGTCAACAGTGAGGAGGGGCAAGGATTGATCAAATGAATTACATTTTCAAGAATTAAATAAAGCCAAAACCGGTTTGGCTCAGTGGATAGAGCGTCGGCTTGCAGACTGAAGGGTCCCAGGTTCGATTCTGATCAAGGGCATGTACCCTGGTTGCGGGTACACCCCCAGTAGGAGGTATGCAGGAGGCAGCTGATAGAGGTTTCTAACTTTCTATGCCTCTTCCTTCCTCTCTGTAAAAAATCAATAACATATATATTTAAAAAAGAGAAGTAAATAGACTAGAATAAAAGGGGCCTGGCTCTGGGGGAAAGGAGCCAGCCGGGGTTTAAGGAGTGTTCTATTAGGAAGGAGAGACTGGACCACGTTTGGAGGCAGAAGGGAAGAAACCATGCCACAGGGGGCCTTACTTCATGCTCAGTGGCCTTTATTTTCTCTGTGGCGGAGGAGGCCAGGTCACTGCTTGGAGAGAGGAGAGGAGGGGGTTGGGGGGAGAACCTGGGAAGGAAGGGGGCCTGAGCATCAAGGGTGAGGTTATGGAGGGCCTCCTCATGGAATGAAAAAAGGAACCAGTGACGCAGGAGAGGGCTGCTGAGTAATCTGAGGTTGGAAACGCACCTTGGTGATTTTCACATCCATTCCACGGAGCCTGAGTGAGGCTCTTTGTGCGGGGGACACTGTGTTATTGATGGCTGGAAGCTATCGGCTGTGCCATACAGGGGCCAGCCTGCCTCGGCGCCTGCTTTACACACCAAATGCCACGTGTGGTGGGGAAATGGGCCTGTTAGTGCCTGTGGGAAGGAGGGCCCTTGTGTGACTGGGCTCCTTGCAGGGTGCATGCCAAGTGGGGGTGGAGGTGCCCAGGGGAGTGGGACCATGAGAAGAGGGGGCTGACACTGCAGTGGTCTCCAGTCCTCCCAGTCTTGACAACTATTCACAACTAAGTTTGAAACCCTCAGTGCATTTCCAGCAAAGTAGCTGCATCTGCTGTGGCCCCCAGAGCTCTCCTGACCCTGAGGATTGGATTTGGCTCTCAAATGGAGAGGGGTGGCCTCATCATGAAGGCAGAGAAGTGAAGCACAGAGCGCAACTTTGCCCACGTGCCCCTGGCCCTGCAGACCTGCCCGGAATCCGGTGATTGGGGTGTGAGCCGGCACAAACCACGGGGCCCCACTTGCCTTGAGGGACGCTGTCCTCCAGCCTGCCCCCATCAGCATTTTCCTGGTCCTTTTTAGCAGTCATTGCACCCCATGGCTCTTACTGAGCTCACAATCACCTGGGTTTGTCTTTTCTTTTACATCAAGGGTCCTTGAACCAGATTTCCCTGATACACAGACAAATGCGGAACTCATGCTAAGCCACTAATTCTGCATTATCTTTCTGACTTGTCCATAGGATTTCAAGGGATTGTGTGGACATAAGAGATCCATTTATTTTTTCAGCAAACTGGGGCTCTATCTATCTGACTGTGCTGGGGAGTGAAGAACCACAGTCAGGTGAAATATTGACCTCACATCCTTGGGGAAGTCAGGCCAGACCATCCGAAGGCTGTGGTGTGATGGGAACCTGGGCATCTTACAGGCAGCTATCACAGATGGTCAGCGAAGGCTGCCTGGAGAAAGTAGAACTTAAGGTTTTTTGTTTTTAGTCCTCACCTGAGGATATGCTTTTATTGATTTTTAGAGAGAGAGGAAGGGGGGTGAGAGAGGTGAGAGAGAAACATGGATCACATTGATCAGCTGCCTCCCTTACGTGCCCCAACTGGGATTGAACCCACAACCTTTTGGTGTACAGATCACGCTCCAAACAACTGAGCCATCCGGCCAGGGCTTAAGTTTTTTCTCTCTCCAATTTATGCATGCATTTATTGATTTATTTTTAATATATATTTTATTGATTTTTTACAGAGAGGAAGGGAGAGTGATAGAGAGTTAGAAACATCCACGAGAGAGAAACATCGATCAGCTGCCTCCTGCACACCCCCTACTGGGGATGTGCCCGCAACCGAGGTACATGCCCCTGACCAGAATCGAACCCAGGACCTTTGAGTCCACAGGCTGACACTCTATCCACTGAGGCAAACCAGTTTCCACTATGCATGTATTTTTAACTACCTTATATGTGTGGTTTTCATATAAAGAAATTAAAATGGTTTTTAAAAACATGAGAAAAAGTATTTTAGTACCAAGCAAAAAGGAAACCTGTGATTTTGTTTGCTAGACTGGAGACAGAGAATTCACATGGCTGTACCTTTTTTATTTTAAAAACTGTTTTATTGATTTTTTTTTTTGAGAGAGAGAGAGGGAGGAAGAGAGAGAGAGAGAGAACACACACACACACACACACACACACACACACACCATTGATTGGTTGCCTCACCAGGAATTGAACCAGTTGCCTTTCAGTGTATGGGATGATGCTCAAACAACTGAGCCACACTGGCCAGGGTATGACACCGTGTCTTGATTCCCAGTCCTGCCACACTGTAGGCTTGTGAACCTGGGGGGCTTCCACTCAGGATCCTGTCGTAAGCTAAGCGTGGAAAAGAAGTGGAAATGCAGCCCGAGAAAGCACCTGAGGAGGCAGAGTGTGGAGTGGCGTGAACATTTAGGAACCATAGGTGCTTCCTGTGGCTGGAAGGCCGGGAGCCGGGCAGAGTGGCTGGAGGGGGGCCAGGCCCTCTGTGCTAAATTAGGGAGGTTGAACTTTATCTCAGAGGTTACTGGTAGCTAAGGAAGTCAGGGTAGGACAGGGCTAGTTGTTAGGGGAAGGCTGATGGAGCCCAGACTGGGACTGGGGAGGATGGCTGGGAAGGTGTGGCAGTGATCAAGGTGAGAAGTCCTTAGTGTCTGATCCAAGCAGAGAAGAGAGTGAAGAGTTGAGGCAGGAGTGTGATACAAGGGGCATTACGGAGGCAAAACCCTCAGCTGTGGTGACCGATGGGATGCGGCTCAGTGGGAGGAGGCAGGCCCTGGGCAGGGGGACAGGAGCAGCTGCAGCTTGAGGAAAGCGGCTCTCATTTTCCGTAGGCGGAGGGAAGTGAGGTACACTGTAGTGTGGGGTCTCATGCACTCCACTGAAGTCCTTCCGATACAAACCCAACCCAACACAAAGGAGTTTGGGAAGCCTATTCTTCGAGAACAGACGACTCCAGCATATCCATCTCACATTTTACTGCAAACGGTTCTCAGAAACCATGTGAGATTTTGCATCAGGAATGTGGATTCGGGTTCAGCCAGCATGCGGCAACACCCATCAACAAGCGGATGCCCAATCTCCTGGCAGGAGTACGTTTGGAGCTCTTTCTGAGCCATGTGGCCTCTTTGCCAAAGTAGCCATTTGTCTGGAGTCTGTCTCCTGGTGCTGTTCCTGTTTTCTCGGATTTCTCAGAGCAGCCACAAAGCCACCCCCAAGTCCTTTCCCCTTTTGGATGGTGTGTTTTCTGAGTATGAACGTTACTCCTCCCTAGAAGGGCCTTTCTACCTTGACCTGAGGGATGAGGGTGAGCTCAGCAGGAGGGAGCTGGGGGAAAGGAGCAGGATGAGGGAAAATGAAAATTTGACTCATCTTCCCCACCTGCACTTTTAGTTTGAAGGATTATGAATGAAGACTATCACCTTCATAAAAAAGAAAACATGTCTTGGTTTATTATAATATTTAATCATCCTAGAGGCCTGATGCACACCTAGGCGCGGTCCCTAGGCCTGGCTGGCGATTGAGCGTGAGTGTCTGGCATGGAAGGGCAGGTCCCAGCTGATCTCTGGGCCCTGGGCAGCATCTGGGCCCCCAGATCTCTATGGACCACCACTCTGCCTGAGTCATCAGGCCACTTCCTGGCTCCCTCAGTGCCTAGGAGTTGGGTGGTGGCCTCACCCCCTGCTGGTCATCAGCTGTGGGATAATTGGCAGGGCGATTGGGCCCCCACCTGGCTCCCTCAGCTGGTCGCCATCTGCAGGGTGATCGGGGGGCGATCAGGCCCCGCTTGCACCCGCCTTGCCCTAGCACCATCCGCTCACCTGCTCCACCATCCTGCCGCAGTCCTGCTCTCATCGGGGCCCACCTGCTGCCAGCACCACATTGCCAGCACCGCGTTGCCAGCACCCACCGTGTTCCACGCTGCCCCCTGGTCATCAGCACATGTCATAGTGAGTAGTTGAACTCCCAAACTTCTGGTCGAGGAGATGATTTGCATATTAGGCTTTTATTATATAGGAGGATTGTGTTGTTTTCTGCTGACATTTCTGTCTCCTTCTAGAATATTTGCCTTCTAGGCTAAAAGCATGTGTGCAAGCACAGGTGGTTTTGCTTAACCTGTGCTTTGGATTAAGTCTGACTGCTCACCATTATTGTGTCACTGTAATGACTAAGTTGACCAAAGCAATGAGGGAGGTCAACTTCTTAACACGGGCAGGAGAGACAAAGAGCCAAGGGAAAGGTGCAGCCAGGCCCGCTCTTGAGCCTGAGAGGATAGGAGTCTCCAGGACTGTTCTTACCCAGGGAAGAGGAGTCGTTAGGGTGCCCCAAGGCTGACAGCAGGGTCTGAGTCCTTAGTCCGGCGCACACAGCCTTCTGGAATCTGGTTCTGTTTGCCCATGTGCCCACCACGTGAAAAAATCATTTCCCGAAATGCACAGGCAGGGTTGTGCTTCAGGCCTCTGCTCCCTCTGCTCTGTACGCCTGGAGTAGATCCTGCAGGCTCCATTGTCACAACCCTGCTCTCGTCACCTCCCAGCAAAGCCTTTGGGCCCCTCCCAGCTTTGTGCTTATGACTGACTACACTTGCTGCCTGTTACTACTCTTTGAGTAGGAGGGCCCGACTCTTGGAGCCGAGCCTCAATACCCAGCACAGATCAGTCTTCACTGAGTGAGCATGTTGAGCAACGGGGCAGAAAGAGCCCACAAGCCAGGTCACTTGCCCTGGCACAGGTGAGCCATAGTTTCTCTGGGGCCACCTGGCTTGCCCAGAAAACAAAAAGTGGGTTATGTCGCCACCTGTTGCTCAGTTTGCTCAGTAAAAGTCAGTCAGGGCCTTCTGGCCTTTGTACGAAGGGAAAAGTTCAAGTCCTCTCTCCAAAGACAGTGACTGGCCTTAGGTGTAGAGAGAGGGGAGAGGCCATTGACTACTTAGTGAACAGGGCCACGTTCCAAGTTCTAACCGGGTCCTGACTCAGCTCTAGCTGCATGACGTGGGACCATCCTTCCTCCCCTGAACCCAACCACCTTCCATCAAATGAGACAGGAAGTTGTCAGTTGATGCTGTTAAATTCCAGGGAGGAGAGGGCTGAAGTAAGAAAAACAAGTCTCGCCGAAACCGGTTTGGCTCAGTGGATAGAGCATTGGCCTGCAGACTGAAAGGTTCCAGGTTCGATTCCGGTCAAGGGCATGTACCTTGGTTGCAGGCACATCCCCAGTGGGGGGTGTGCAAGAGGCAGCTGATCGATGATTCTCTCTCATCGATGTTTCTAACTCTCTATCCCTCTCTCTTCCTCTCTGTAAAAAAATCAATAAAATATATATTTTTTTTAAAAGGAAAAAAGGAAAAACAAGTCTCTCAGAGGAGGGGCTGTGTGGTGAGGATGATGAAGCCCCATACAAATCAGTCCAGCTCTGACAGGATAGCAGGGTCACTCTGTGTCAGTTTCTTAACCCCTCTAAGCCAGCTTTTTCCTTCCTTGGTAAGTGGGGGTACTGCCACTTGCCTTACTGAGTTGTCGAGAGAGTGAACTGAAGCAAAGCTGTGAGGGCCCCGGATGACCCCACAGATGGCAGCTGACATCACCCTGATACCACACTGCCCAAGATGCCACAGGGAGGCTGGCTTCAGAACACATCCTGACACACAGTTTGTAAAAATGCATCCAAAACAAAGACATACATAAAACACATTAACATGGTTGCCTATGGGAGAGGACATGGGGATACAAGAGAATCCATATATATAAGAGCCTAAGCAACTGACCAATTGACTTGTCAACTGGTCACTACAATGCACACTGACCACCAGGGAAGACACTCAATGCAGGAACCATCCCCTGGTGGTGTGTTCCCACTGTGGGGGAGTGCTGCTCAGCTGACTGCCGGCCTCACAGCAGCAGTCTCCTGATCGGAATTGACTGGGTGCAAGCTGCAGCAGGCACAATGAGGGGCCAGGGTGAGCAGGAGTGGCAGGAAGGAGTGGCGGGTGGTGTTGGACTGCCAGTTTCAGCCCAGTCTCCACAGGCCGTGCTGAGGGACCCCACCAATGCATGAATCCATGCACCGGGCCTCTAGTTAAGTAAATAAAATACAAGGGCCTTGCACATGTTAGCATGGTAATGTTCCATGACTGAGGGGAGTAATCGACTCTATTCTCTGTAGCACAGCTGTCCTGGGCACACTGGGTGGCTTTTAAAGCCCAAGATAGAACCTGGAGAATAATATGCAGAATCTGAATAAATAAAGGACTGGAAGAATGGGCTCCAAACTTAATAGTGGCCACTTCTGGCAAGAGCAGAAAGCAAAAAGTGGCTTAAAGGAGGTTGAGGGGGATAAAAAGGGGGATAAAGAAGGTTAAGAGGGGGAATAAACCCCCAAACCTATGTAGGGTACAAAATGGTCACTGAGAACGAACTGTGTGATGTGGCTAGATGCGTGCCACCTGAAAGCCCATCTCCGTTGCCAATCCTGCCACCCGAGTGGGGTCCTTTCAGGAATTCCCTTCTGGAGATCCACAGACAGGCCGGCTTCCTTGTGCCTCAGGGGCCGCATGTCCCCTGGCAGAAGCAGAAGACAGTGTCACTGAGATACACATGTGTGGTGGGTAAGGGGTAGCTGGATGGTCTTCCTCCAAGTGCTCTTCATCCATGCTGCCCACCACACTCCTGCAGGCATAGCCCTGTCTTGCTCCCCCAGTTTCCCAGGTTTACACTGCAGCCGGTTACCTTTCCTTCTGAGTTTTAAATTGCACCAATAACATCATACAGAAGTCTTTAGAACAAAACATGGAAGCCTCTTTTATCTCCCAGGCTGCTCTGGCCAGAGTGGCCACTGTTAAATTTGGAACCCATTCTTTCAGTCCTTTCTCTATTTATACACATCAATATATTCAGACTCCGTGTATTATTCTCCAGGTTCTATCTTAGTCTTTAAAAGCCACCAAGTATCCCTAGGACAGCTGTGCTGTGCTGTTTCTCATCCTGCCCTCTGGAGGACTTATAGTTGTTTCCAATTTTGCCCTGTCATCTACCCTGTGCAATGCTTTTAGCTCACAAATGGAATGGTTTTGAAGGACACAGTCCTACAAGTGGATTTCTGGGTTGAAGAGTGAATATTCTTAAATTTTTATTACTTTCAAACTGCTTTCCCAAAAGCTTTTATCTCAGAGTAAACCTCCAGAAACACCAATCCCATGACATTCTTCTGCTAAAGTTCTAGCAGCAACTCTTCTAAAGCCTGGAAGGGAGCTTAACAGAGGATGGGCAGTGATGGAGCTTAACAGAGACTAGGCAGTTTCCTGTGAATGAGAACACACAACTGTGGGGTGGATGGCAGGGGTGGAAGCAGAGCCAATTGACAGGGTTGTGGCAGCCAGCCAAGGAAGCACCACGCTGCCCTGCCAGGCCCACTGCTAGTGGAGGCAAGGATGGGAAATGAGTCAAGTGGCAAGAATTGAGGCAGAGGAGGTCAGTGAAGGCTAATAAGTGAAGACACCAGGTAGCCACACAGGATGGCAGGGTTAACTCTTAGACTGATTCAGCTGTATGGCCACATCAGAGGCTAAAGAGGAAAGGGACAGACAGCTGTTGGGTGAACAGCCTTGCTGGTTGCTGAATAGGGCTGGCAGAGCTGACTTTATGGAGTGTGGGATAAGGAGATGGCTCTGATTTGGACTCTCCTGAATCTGGACTTCTGACACCGGGTAAACCCAAGCCGTCCGTGGTCATGAAGTCTGGAGGTATGCAGCTGGGAACCATCAGCAAGGTTCTTACAGCCTCTACAATAAACCATTCTTCTGAGGCTATCATTCCAGCAACCCAGGTTGAAGGAAACACCCGGGAAGGGCAGGAGTCTCTTGGGCAGGCCTCTTTGTACCCTGGTCCTGGGCAGTACCACCTCACCCTCCTTCCCCAGGCAGAGAGGGAAGGCCCAGCCTGCTCTAAAAGAACTTGGTTTCTGTTCTCTAAGTAGATGCTGTCACAAAGTGAGGCACTGAAAGGTGAGGGCACAGATCAGATGCCTCTCCAGTCAGGGAATATGCCCAACCTTCCAGAAAAGCCCAAGGTCTAGTTCCCACTGTGGGGGAGTTTAGACCACTTGTCTAAACCTCAGCCATTGATTGTCTAAATTACATATGAAATGCTCTGAAGGTTGGTTTGTTTTTTTTTTTAAAGGGTGAGAGGTGTAATGAAAAGAATGAAACCAAAGAGTGGCCCAAGAGGTAGGAGGAAATCCAAGAGTATTGGGGGGGAGTGTTAGAAATTCAGGGATTAAATACAGAGAAATGCCCACTGGATTAGACTGCCTAGGAGGTTGGGAGAGATGATGCGAAGGCAGTGAGTTAGGGAATAAGTCGCAGTGAGTGGGGAAAGCCAGTGTAGACAACACCCTTGAAGAAGGTTGGCCAGGAAGGGAAGACGAGGGTCAGGGAGGGTAAAGGAGGAGGACGTGGGGCTGATAAGAGGATCCGAGGCAGTGTGGGGAGTGTGGGAAAGGCTAGGCAGGTTCCTGTGGATGAGAACACACCACTGTGGGGTGGATGGCAGGGGGGGGAGCGGAGCCAGCCAAGGGAGCACCACGCTGCCCTGCCAGGGAGTCAGCCCAACCCTGAGAGGTGCTCGGTAGCTCTGGGGGTACAAGGGCAGGAGGACTGACTGGCTCCAAGGTTTCCAATTAACAGTGTCGACACAGCTCCCCACAGAAGGGAGCTGGTTTCAAGGGAACCCCTATCCCAATGCACAAGCGTTTTATTAGGTTAAAAGAAAAGAATGGTTCTGGCTTTAGAATCCTTCTTGCTGATCCAACTGGTTTTAATGAATGGCTGCCCCTTACCCCACCTACTGACTTTACAAGTTTAGATGAATTCACACAATTAAATTTATACTGGATTTTGCAAGGACAAGGAAGTGTTTTATTTATTTACAACAAAAACATTTGTAACATAATTCTCCCTCTTCAAAACAGAGAACACTATAAAATACACACAGCAATCTCTATTTGTATTTACCCAGGGACATTAGCAGCTGGAAGGGGGTTGGGACTGGGAGGAAAGCCAAGAACTAATTCCATTAAAAAAACCCACACATAACAACAAAAATAACCAAGAAACTGCCTTAAAAAGCAGCATTTTCTACTGGTCAGTAGAGACACTTTCTCTACTATGTACTGTGTGTGTGAAAATGTGAAACAGAAAACAGCACCTGTGAAAACTTGGTGCAGTGGCTTCAGAGATGAGACAGTGCCCAGGGCTGTGGAATTCCAGTTCCTCTTCCAAGCAGGCCATTGCGACAAAGTGTGCCCTGGGGAGTTCTTTCTGTCCAAAACAGATCTCTCCACCCCAAAACCAATGGAGAATTCCAGCAGCCTCACTTCTCTTGCTTGTGTTAGTTGAAGAATCTAGGAATCAAACATAGCAATTAGAAACACCATGGGACTCGGTCATCCTAAAGCTGAGCCATTGCATCTGAAGGTGCTGCCCGTGGTCACAACCATGAGTCAGAGGAGCCAAAGCTAGTGCTGGGTCTGCAGAGATGACACGGTAGAAATCAGGGGACTGGTGCCATTACTGGACAGCTCTACTGGATGGGTTCTAGGAAATTGTTACCAATTCATACAGTGGATTTGAAACTTCAAATCAAGAACACAGGCCGAAACCAGTTTAGCTCAGTGGATAGAGCGTCGGTCTGCGGACTGGGGGGTCCCGGGTTCGATTCTGGTCAGAGGCATGTGCATTGGTTGCGGGCACATCCCCAGTGGGGGGTGTGCAGGAGGCAGCTGGTCGATGGTTCTCTCTCATCGATGTTTCTAACTGTCTATCCCTCTCCGTTCCTTTCTGTGAAAAATCAATAAAATAAAAAATAAAATAAAAACACACCACAGGACAGAGTTGCAGAAAGTCAGAACAGAAAGACCCTAAAATCGTCCAATTCAACTTCTTCATTTTTAAGATGAGGCCCTGAAGTGACTAATTTCTGAATGCAATAAAGCTTTATTCATTAGACTTTCTCAACAGTTCCACAAGAAGTGACTTCCTTCACCATTTAAAGATGTGAAAAAACCCCAAAGAGCCAAACATGCATACAGCTGCTTTTCAGTGAGCTACTCAAACACCTATACATACTAACAACGCGGCAGCACAAGCCACTCAGATGTAACCAGATGCGACGCCCAGACAGACCTTTCACGGGTACCTATAACTGGCATCTTACCACAGGGACAGATAACACAGACACGTTGATGGCAGAGAGACACTGTGGTAGTTTAGAACCAGATGATCTGGGTTTCCTAGGCCCCACTATTTCCTCTCCTGTGATCCTGGGTGAGTCACACACCCTTTGTTTCCTCATCTATAGAATGTGCATGACATGTACTTCACTGAGCTGTTACAAGGAGGGTACATAATGAAAGCTATTATAATGGCCTGTTGATAGTTCTGCAGTTATTGACTGGCCTCCATCCCTCCTCCTCCATTCCCCTGGAGCCCAAGGCTGGCCTCACGCCATGTAAAATGCTGGTGCACAAAGGCTTCTGGCTGGCTGAGCCCTCCCAGCACTGGTGCTGCTGTGATCAGCTGTCTGGGCCATCCTGGAGGCGGGAGGGGGGATCTAAGTTATAATACTTCCTTCTCCCTCTTCTTACAGAATAAGTTTCTGAGGTAAGAAGAGAAGCGTGACACCCCTCTCCCTACCCTTTGGGCAGCAGCAGCAGGTGGGCACAGTGCAGAGCAGGAGGGGGAAATCAATGCTTCCTCCTCAAGTTGTCCATTGTGCTCCTCATTTAAATCTAGTGTGAAGAGTGTTTTCTTGGCTATAAATACTGTGGCACTCTGCTGATTAAGCCTTTATTAGCTGGCCTTTATAACAAATTATAGAAAAATATGGTACCAGTGAAATTCAACTTACAAATCTGAAAGTCACCACCCTTGTGAACTCTTCTTAGTGGGAGAGATGAATAAAAAAAAATATATATATGCTATGCGACAGAGAATGACATAGGTTTCTGTTTTACAAAAAGTAACAGGAGAGACCTCTCTGAGGAGACCCTTATAGTAGATTGAGCTTATCAGTAATCAGAAGGGCTGCCCAGGCTGTAGAGATATTGAGGCAAATGCCAAAAGTCAGGAACACAGACCAGCATGTGTGAGAAACATTCGGAAAGTCAGTGTGAGGAAATGACATTGGAGGACAGCAAGGGGTCAGTCATGCAGGGCCACAGAGGCATTAAGAAGGACCTTAGTTTTTATTTACTTGGACTGTAATGGAAGCCACAGAAGACTCTCAACAGAGAAACGATTTTTTTAAAAACAAGATTTTTCTGGCTGCTTTGTGAGAAAGAGATGGCAGGGGCATAAGAACAGCAGCAACAAAAGCAGCCCCTGTTACCTGGGCAGGTTCAGAGTGCTCTGCCCAGTACACTAGGTCATGATGATGTGCCAGCTTCCTCATCCAGGCTTTCGGAAACTGGCACCTCACTTTTCACTTATTTGTCTACAAATCCAAGCTGCCACATAATTCCAACTATTTTAAGACCACACTAGAGAGGCCATCTGGGGGCTCCAGCAGGCAGTCCATTCACTCACCTGATTAGAATGAGGGCCATTCAGCCACTGAAGTGGGAAGCACTGAAGTACTCTGCTGGGCACCCAGAAGAGGAGGGGATGAGGGCAAACCATGCAGGGTGCATGAGGGCAGAAATGTCAGAAACACCTTCCTATCCTACCTCAAGGATCCTCATGGAGAAACAATTTGCTGGCAGTAATCTCACGATGATCTCTGATTCAGTCATACTGAGAAATGGCCAGCTTTGGGGCTAAAACCAATTTGATATTCCCTCTGACCTCCTGAAACTGTTGCCAGTTTGAGTTCCAATAGGACATGCAGTGTTCAGGCCCAGAACATACTGGTGAACCAAGAGAGAACTCGAGCCACAGAGTTAGTAAAAGGCGAGGGAGGCCCATTGGAACAGTGGTGTGGAAAAATCATGCTATTACTAATGAAATTCAATTATTCCACTACTCATGCCAACCTTTTATTGTAAAAACATGCACTACTCATTGTATCATTAAAATGAAGGATGAATTAATTTACTTTTTAACTCTTTGTTCAGGTTATTATGTTATTTTAAGTCAAAAACAGAAGGTTTTAGTACACTATTTAGACATTTGAATAAAAGTTAGATCCCTACTTCAAATTAAGAATGTAAATAAACTCATGATAGCTTAAAAATCTAAACATAAAAAATAAAAGTACTGGGAGGAAACCAAAGACATCATTGTCAGTTAAGGAGAAATGCCAGCAGCTGGGGCTCCCTCTGCCCCTCTTCATGGAGCTCCTGGGCTTTCCCACTTTGCTCTCTTCCCAGGCCCAAAGTCCTCCCAAACTCTCCCTCTCAGGCATCAAGCAGCCTGAGCAAAACAAAAGGAAACGCCCGTTAACCTGTGCTGAGGAAGAAATCTAGTCTCTTTTGCTTCAAATTCTGCTACTCAGTTCATTACAAAATGTGCCATCAATGCATTTCCTTAGGAAAGGAACTGTTTCTTTTGTATAAGAGGAACTGTGCTGCTTTCCTGAAGCAACCAGTTAAAGATGCATAGTATTTCTATTCCTGCCACATCAAAGATTCAAGATTATAAACCATAATAATGGGCCAATGGTTAAAAAAGCTTACCTTGGTGCTAGAAAGGCATCTAACAATAATCATTCTTGATAAAAGCCTTTAATTTTAAAAAACCATTTCCTTAACTTGATAAAAAGAATATATCTCAACCAAAAGTCAGCATCATGCTTAACAGTGGCAGTTCCATTTCAGACATGAAAGGTGCAGGTGGCTCAGTCATCACCACTGTTTAACACTGCCTGAAGCACTAGCCCACATGATTAAATGGGCTCTGAATACATGAAGAGATGCTAAGTGGTAGGAGAAGATACATTTGCCGTATCTTCTGCCCAGTTCACTAAGTCATAAGATGCCATTTCATATGTACTAAACAGGAAAATACTAAAAAGTCTAAGTACAATGATGGCCAAGCATGGAAAGAGATCTCTGATACCAACAAAAGAGACATAAATCTGTATAGTCACTTAAGAGATCAATTTAGCAATATCTAGTTCAGTTGAAGATATACATATCACTACCCAATGATACATTTAAAGAACTATCACAGAAAACTTGGTAATATAGTGGTGATAACTATATTTACCTCCTATCTATTTATCCTTGTTAAATATATGTATTATGATGCTCTTCTAGGATGGACTGCTATTCAATTGTTGCTTTTTTAAGTAAAGTATTCTTTGTGTAATGACTTAGAAAATACCCCAAATGCATTAGAGAACATATTTTACAACAAAATGTATCATTTTATTTATGGGGAAGATTACATATACATCCACATTCTGAAATTTCACTAAAAAACAAACAACAACAACAAACACATCCTGCAGGAAGGACACATATGAAACATCAATAGTGGTTATCTCAGAAAGTGGGCTTGGGTACTAGTTTAAACTATAAGTGTGTAGTATTTTAAGTTGTGTGTGTTTTTAAAATATACTTATTTGATTTCAGAGAGGAAGGGAGAGGGAGAAAGAGATAGAAACATCAATGATGACAGAAAATCAATCAGCTGCCCTGCATGCCCCCTACTGGAGATCAAGTCCACAACCCAGACATGTGCCCTTAACCAGAATTGAACCTGGGACCCTTCACTGCACAGGCCAATGCTCTAACGAGCCAAACGAGCTAGGGTGTATTTTAAGTTTAAAAAATTTTTGCATGTAGCAATTTTAGTTTAAATTTAAATACTGACAGCAAGTTACAGGGAACAGTAGAGGAAAAAGAGCAGCAGAATGCTGATAATTATCAAAGATGGGTAAAGAATACAAGGGCAGATTGTCATGCTAGTTTTTCTACCTTTAAATAGGTTTAAAAAGGCCCATATTAAAAAGTTTAATAGCTGAGTGAGACAAAAAAAAAAACCCAAAAAAACCAAAAAACTGTTCCAATCTAGTCTGTGTCCCATGAAATGACTTTAGAAATAAACCCTGTAATCAATATTCATTCAGCTTGAACATGTTCCCAGGAAGGCAGATGGTCAGAGATAACCTGCAAGATCAGTAAAATTTTATGAGGTCCAGTTAGTTGAATTTTCAAGTTGAAATTGATAAAGTAACACATTAGCATAAGTGAAAATGTGTCAAAATGGAAAAGTTTACACTTAATATTGAAAGTCCTATAATCTTTGCACATTGAAGTGCAAAGTCAGAGAAAAAAAAGCTGTCACTTATCCATGGCTCAAGGGAAGATAAGCCCTGAGACCTACAAAGACAAAAGCAGTCAGACTTAGGCAGGGAATACAGACAAAGGTCTAACAGGGCAGATGCCAGCTGAATATATGAATACTAAACAAGCTGCTTCCAATGACAGCAAACCCCAGGCCTAGGGAAAAGGCACAATGTGAAATAGAAACTCAAGCAACGATATGATCAGTGTCCACAATAATGAGCAGTAATCAAAGAAGAGTGTGAAAATGTAACAGAGAAGACAGAGAAGTGATGTAATCCTGGAACCAAGAGCCGGAGGGAGCAGTGCCCAGGATGTTTATGTTGGAAATCCGAGGACAAAGAACTGAGAATCAGGGCAGGGTAAGCAGAGTTCCCACGGTGTCGTGTACCAGCCCTGCCCTGTCTCGAAGCCCCATCCTACAGCACTTTCCTCCAGTCCTACAATGAACCAGAGTGACCTCTCAGACCTGTTCCAGGAACAATGAGCCTTAACCTTTTACAGTCATAGACCCCTTTCAAAAAACTAATGAAAGCTGTGGATCCCTTTTCCAAATCCCCCCAAATGCACAATATGTACATAAAGGGGAAGATTCAAAGATTCTCCCCGAAGCATTTAACTGGTTCCCTTCCTCAAAACACAGTACTCAACTGGAAGAATCTAGTCTGAGTGTCTCACATAATTCCAATTGAGGAAGAATTCTAGAAGGAGCCCCAGCCTATTTGCATTCGATGATGTGATGTTCTGGCCACCCCACCAGTTGGCTGTGTCCTCGGGCTGGTCTGATCCTCCATCCTGTCCCTTCTGCTCCTGCCAGGCCACTGTACATAGTTGACTCTTGTGATTCTCTCCCTTCACCTGCCACTCTCCAGCTAGGCCCTGGCCCTCTTGTGGCCCGCTCCACTCTGACTCAGCTTCCCTGCAACTTGTCCCTCCCTTGGCTACTATCTCTACCTCTTCTCACTGTTGACATGAGCCAGGAGTCACAGGGCGGTGTTCCCTACCTGCTATAAACATACATCGAGCTCTCTGAGTGGTCCTCTGAAACCACCCCTTTCCAGGCTGAAAGTGAACAAGAGAGCACTCCAGACCTCAACCCCAACTAGGGGTGGGCAGGACTCACAGCACAGTCCTACTGCACTTCCTCTAATGACAACTGTCAGCTTATGATTGTTAGTTGCTACAGTGCCACAGTCAAGGCAGCAAGATATGTATATGGTCAAAGAGGGGTCAAAAGTACCACCCATCGGCCACCCTTTTTTCAAAACAAGGTTTACAGTATTTAATATTAGAGGCACAGTGCACAGATTTGTGCACCAGTGGGGCCCATCAGCCTGTCCTGTGGGGATAGGGCCGAAACTGGCTCTCCAACATCCCGAGGGGTTCTGGATTGTGAGAGAGTGGTTCTCTGGTGACGACGCACCCCAAAATCGGGCTCCCTCCTCACTGGTTTTGGGAGCATCACCCGAGAACCACAGCTGTCAAACCACAGCTCCTGCATTGACCATCTGTCCCCTGATGGTCAGTGTGCATCATAGCTATGGTCGGCTGGTCACTTAGGCTGGCATATACCGTGTTTCCCCGAAAATAAGACATCCTCCGAAAATAAGACCTACTTACAGGTTTCCTTCTGAGTGAAATATAAGGTATCCCCCCAAAAAATAAGCCCCCCCCCCCTAGGCTAAGCATGAGAGATTTGGTCCACAGATTCTGAAAGAAATGGAGTCACAAGAAATTCACCAGGAAATTCAGGAATTGGATTGCTATGATGATGTTCCAGAAGATGATGACATGATTGTCATTAAATAAATGAGTAAATTCTTAATACTGTAGGATTCACAGTTTGATTGGTTTGTGTTGACAACTACCGTACTACCGTAACGTATACAGGTAATAAATTTCCTTTATTTTCATTTAACAATAAATGTGTACCGTCTTCTTCTTCATGGAAAAATAAGACATCCCCTGAAAATAAGACCTAGCGCATCTTTGGGAGCAAAAATTAATATAAGATACTTATTTTCGGGGAAACAGGTAGATGCTTCTAGTTACATCCAACCATGCCTTCTCCTCTCGTAAAAACATCTTGATAACGGAGCCTACATTATTATGGTCCATGGAATAGCTATGTCTGTATCCCCTGAGAGTTTATTAGAAATACAAATTATTGGGCTTCCCCACACAACCTATTGAATCTGAAGAAACCCTGGAAGTTGTGTTCTAACCAGCCCTCCAGGATAATCTGATGAGGCTGATCCCAGCAGCACTGCCTTGGAATCCCTTACTTTCTCACTTCTTGCTCACTACTCACCCGGGGCAGTCTTATCTTTGTTCCCACCACTCCACTGTTGCCACAGGTCAACATTAGCTGAACATTGGCAATTCCAATGATTACTATTCAGTCCTTATCTTTCAAATCCTTGGTGCTGCTGGATTTGAAAGTCGGGCCTCTACAGGTTCTTTACACTTTTTGGTGTCAGAGACCCCATTGGGAAGTCGATGGCAGCCATGGAATCTGTATATATACATAATCATTCAGTGACTCATGGATCCCTGAAACCCACCAAGGACTCCCAATTAAACCCCCTCTTCTACTTTGGTTTTCATGGTGGCTCATTCTCTTGGTTCCTGACCTCTTCTTTCAGTTACATGTTGGTGTTCCCAGGCTCTATCCTTAGCCCTCTGTCTTCCTCCTCCTACGCCTAACTCCTGGGTGACTTCAGTCACATACCTGGATGTTACTGTGTGGCATATACTGATGGCTGCTACACGCTTTTCAGATAGGCCTCTTCTCTGATCCTCAAACTCATATCTGATGTTAGCCACCTCTTCTTAGACGGTCCTGCAGGCACCTCAACTTCAAGCCCCAAACTAAAAATACCTTACTCCAAACTTCTTTCAGTTGGAAATACCTCCATTGACTCAGCTATCAAATTTAGATATCTGGGGATCACTCTTAATTCTTTCCCCATCCCAATACCAAATGGTTTGACTCTGCCATCTAAAATAGTCCCTGAATTTTTTCCTCTCCTTTCCATTCACCTCACGTCTGTGTTCAGGCCCTCATCTATTAGATGTGTTCGTCTCCTGGTTCCAGTCGTTTCCCCTTATAACCAATTATTTCCCCAGCCACATCTCTCTGCATCCTCACTTGGTAATCATAATGAGCTCCAAACCTGCTTCTGACTAAGGTTTACGTTAGTGGATTGCCAATGTGCAAACCTTACAGCATATCAGGATGTCAAAAAGAATTAAAAGGCCTGCATCTGTCATAGTCTTTTTTGTTTGGACTGTGACAATGAAGATTGTAGATGCTGTGATAATAACAGGGCAGAACACATCCTTGTGAACATACACACTTGTCCTCTGTGCTAGAGACAATTTTTGCTTATAGCTATTTGCTCCCTTTGTCTAACAGATTTGCAAACCCTTCTCTGTGTTCTTGAAACTCTTAGGTTCATTGCAGTTCATTTCAGCTTCATTCTGGGTCTGTGACTTCTCTGGCAAAACCGTACAGAAGGTAGTCAGAAAACCAGGCTAAGACTCCTCCTGAGGCTCAAGGCACTAAGACACTCACTTGATGTTCATTACTCATAGCTTAGGCTCACTTCCTTTACCACTTGTCTGTTCCCTATTCACCTAAGTCTTTGTCTGGGCTTACTACATATGCTTGGAAGCAGGGTTTATGCATCCAAGAAATTAAAAACAGACTAAGCGAACATCTGATGGAACCTAAGGAAGTGCACTGTAACCTTAAAGATCTGATCACTTCATCCTACAGATGATGACACGGAAGCCCTAAGGGGTTAAATGACTTGGTTAAGTCACAGCTAGAGAGCTGACTGGGAAGCCAAATTTTCCATCTTTTAACCCTTTTATGAGTGGTAAAGGACACTTCAATACTGATTTTGAAGTATAGAAAAAGAAATTTAGTTATCTCCTGAAATTTAATTAAGTAGCCCTCCTTGATACCTCACCTATAAAGAACACAGAATCCACTAACGTAAACCTTAGTAGGAAGCAGGTTTGGAGCTCATTACAGCTACCAAGTGAGGATGCAGAGAGGGGTAAAGGGGCCAAAGAAACTCTACCAGAGGAAATGCTTTCCCAGGAAGAGGTATAATGAAAAAGTGCCAACCTAAGTGCAGTTATTTATAGTCACACAACAAAGGGATGACTTCAATGACACCTCCTGAGCTGGGTGAAAAGGCATTTCACAGATATCCAGATCAAGAGACTGTGTCTAAAAGTTTGCCTGGAAAATGACACGGCCATCATCTGACAACAAGAGAATGCCTGCCTGGCCCAGTTACCCTTGAGAAAATACAACTCCATTTTGAGGAGGAAAAAAAAAAAAAAAAGTGAAGATGCAGTGAAAGAAAATCAGAAGAATTAATAACATATAAAAATTCAAAAATACAATTAAACAAGTTATTTCTTTAGAACTCAAATGAGTCTAACTGGAAGCATAAAGTATCTTTACAGACTCAATAGTCCATCTAAGTTTCTTCTTTATCTCTTTGAGGAAAAGGGGATCAAACAGACTATTTGTCTAGATCTAGTCACACACTGTGGGAGATAATGATCTGCTCCATAAAGTTTCCTAGCAACTAACCAGTTGGGCCCAGACACAGGAAAGCTGTTTTGGAACATAGGAACCTTTACCCCAGAGGACACCTCCAGCCTTAGCATTGGCACCAACCTCTGTGGGGCCTGCAGCTCCAGTGCTCACTTCGGGCCAGCTCTTTGAACCAGGACTAAACCCCAGAATCTTAACTGTAAAAGTGTCCTCTTCCCAGCCTGGCCTTTATTTCTATCTAAGCCTCCTGGGAGGTGCTTTGACTTCCCAGAAAAAAATTTAAAAAAAATTTTTTTTTTTTTTAGTCTGTTAAGATACTCTTTTCCTGAAACTGGCCAAGCAATATGGCTCAGTCCTCTTAATTTTACAGCCCAAAGGCTTCAGCTTCTCTTAAATTGGAAAGGAGAGAAGAGGGAGTAAATTCCAAAACACCTAAGAGAGAGATAAAAACCAATGGCCACCCAAGAGGTAACACTCCAACTAAAGAAAGAAGCTGAATATATTTAAAGTTTCAGATATCATCTGGCATTTACATTTCAAACCAAATGAAAATGGTCAGTTGTTTACACATATGCATAAAGACCTCCACAGTAAAAGGGTCTAATTCTCTGAGCTTTTTATTCTTCCCCCAATCTGTAAAATGAAATCGTTATTTCTTCCTCAAAAGAATATTGGGGAGATTAAATGGGTTTATGAACCTTATCAAGCACTATAGACATGGAAGATGCTCAGACTCTAGAAGAACTGTTAAGAAACCCTGTACCCCAAGCACTCTTGTGTACCTGCCTACTCCCGTAGATAGGTCAAATGTAAGCATAATGTGAATTCCACAGGAAAAGAGGGTTCTTACTAATCAACAATTAAAGACTCAAGAGAAGAGTGAGCAAAGGATACTAATAGGCAATTTGCATAAAGAATATAAATAGCCAATAATTATATAAAAATATGCTTAACTTCATTAGAAATTGGGAAATACAGATTGAAATGATATAGCACTGTATCCACTACGTTAGGGAAAAATAATCCACCTGAGGGAAATTTGGGAAGATGATGTAAGAGTTGGTACTCAGTGCAAAGCCTCTTCTTTCTGTATCTAAGAATCCCGAAGTATTTTGGTTGGTCCCCATCTACTCAGTCATTTCATTCCTTTTTTTTTTTTTTTTTTTAATATATTTTTATTGATTTTTTTTTATAGAGAGGAAGGGAGAGAGAGAGAGCTAGAAACGTCGATGAGAGAGAAACATCGACCAGCTGCCTCTTGCACACCCCCTACCGGGGATGTGCCCGCAGTCAATGTACATCCCCTTGACTGGAATCGAACCTGGGATCCTTCAGTCCGCAGACCAACGCTCTATCACTGAGCCAAACCGGTTTCGGCAGTCATTTCATTCTTAAATGTGATTGAAACTTCATGGCCCATGCACAGAAGTTGGTTTTCAGCCTAGGTGAGTCTATTTTGAAGAAGTAGTTCTAACACTGAGCCACACTCAAGGGGCCAAAGAGCCACATGTGGCTTGCGAGCCATGGTTTGCCAACCACTGAGGTAGGCAAGGCAGCAGTTAGGGGTGATCAGGTAGGCAGACCAGCAGTTGGGGTGATCAGATAGACAGGCAAGCGGTTAGAGGAGATCAGGTAGGCAGGCCAATGGTTAGGGGCAATCAGGTAGGCAGATGGCCCTTGCATGTCTGGCCCTGCCCCCCAGCAAAGTTAGAGGGAGGCCCAGGCCAGCCAAGCCATTTCATCCCATCCTGTCGCCTGCAGAGGGGGGCCATGGGTGGCAGGGAAGGAGAGGTAGTGCTGCACAGATGGCAACCAGTGGCAGTGGCAGGGGTGGGGCCAGCTGCCTGCAGCCCAGGGAAGGAAAGCCCCAATAGGCCCTGATCTCAGGTCAGGCCTAGGGACCCTACCAAGGGGTCCTGGATTGTGAGAGGGTGCAGGCCAGGCTGAAGGACACACACACACACACACACACACACACACACCGAGTGCACGAATTTTCATACACCTGGCCTCTAGTAATATATATAGAAAAGAACCTTCTCCCTGCTTAGAACCATTCATCCAGTAAAAAGCTCCCTCCTCCATTAGAAGCTGTCCCCCTCTTAGGCTTTGTCCCCGCCCCTTAGACTAAGTTCTTCACCTCACTCAGAACTTGCCTCCCCTTTAGACCTCCTGCCTCACAGCTTTCCACCTCAGACTGTCTCCTGATAAGACCTTTCATTTTCCCTGCTCACACCCCTACTCCCTCACTAGAACTCCTCTCCCCCATCAGTACTTCTGTCCCCTTTTAGAACTTATCATCATCACCTCCTGATGCTAGTTAAAAATCTAAAAGCAGACTATGTCTTGGATGGTCTCTTCTGAGAAAAATCTGTTTTTCTTTCTGTCTGGAATCTTTCAATATATCTTTATTTTTAATTCATCTAAAATTTCATAGTAATATGTCAAGGTACCCCCAGATATTCAAGTCCTTTAGGTAGATAGGTACTTCAATTCTAGAGGCTCAAGTTCTTAAAGAGCTAAAAAATTCTTTAATATTTTTAATGGTATGTTTCCCTTTTCCCTGTCCTCTTGTTCTGGGACCTCTTACTGGTTGGATGTTGGATCTCCAGCAGGAATCCTCTATAGTCTTTATGTCTCTTTAAAATCCCCCCCCCCTTTTTTCCCTGAAAATATATAAATTCATGAGCTCTTTTTAGATTTCCCTTTTTCATAATATCCTACTCTTTTCTCCCTTCTTAGTACTGTATTTTATCACAGCAGGAAGTCTATAGACAGGTGTCCAAAATTGATAAAAATAAAAAATGGCAATACAAACAGAATATTTAACTATATTGAAGAATCCCCAGAAGAAGCACAAGTTAAAATTGGTTTCTTCCGTTGAACCATTTTGTATTGGTTGTTTCAACTTGGTGGACCTGGGCCAGACTGCCAAGGTTGGAATACTTGGCTCTATTGCTTATTAGCTTTGTGACCTTGGCAAGTTACTTAGCTTCTTCATGTCTAATTCATCGTCTATAAAAGGGAAATAGTATCTATATTATAGACATGTTATATTAAAAACCATCTACATAAAACATATAAAGAATGCCTGGCATTCAAAATAAGTTTAATATATTTTTTATAATAAAAACACATTAAAAATAAAATGAATAAATGGTGAGCAATGCTATTAAAATAAAATATGACAAACCAAGAGGGTGAGTTCCCTCTGTCTAGCCAAGCCTACCAATTAGTCTTGTGAACTCACTCAAGTTCTGCCTTCTCCTCCAGAAGATCTATCACATCTAGTTCACTGTGATCATCTCTAACTCCTAATTCTGCAAACTCTCCACTCCAAGCCACTTCTCTCCATCAGCTAACACACACCACTTAAAGCTTCTCTTCTCCAGAATAAATAGCTTCAGTTCCTTCCACCTTTGTCCACAGGTCACCTTGTACACCCTCTATGGTCATTCTTTATCAACTAAGTTCTCATTTGCTACTAGAATTATTTTGACTGAAAGCACCCTCCCATCCATTCCAGATGGGAGGCCTCATACTCCTGCCTTCTTTCCATTTCTGCTGGTGCTTTACTTCTAGGCTATCATCACCCCTCAAACATCTTCTACCTGCCAGACTTGATGCTTCCAACATGGCCCTTCAGCCGCTTACATGAGCCTATCAGATCATCTCAGCTTCAATCACATCTTTTCCCTCCTCTGATGCCTACAGAACACAGTCCACAATCCAAAAAAAAAAAGACTGAAATTCCAGGACAATACCTGGTCCACAACTGACTTCAGCACTGGATTCCTTGTCTGTTCATTTACACACACACACACACACACACACACACACACCACTCCCTCCTTGTGTCCAGTGCTACCCTTTGAAGCTTCAGGACTTCCTCAGCAAGGCTTTTATCTGGTCAGGATGCTGCCCATCATAGCCCTCTGTTGTGTACTCTGTGATCCAACTGATTTGTCCTGTCCTCCCTATTAGAGCACTATCCCTGCCGACCGGCAGTGCCACACAGCACCTGCCAGAGCACATGAAAACCACCAGTTCTCAAGGTACTTGGGGAAGGAGTAATGAGGTTGTGCAGTGGGACCCTCCTCTTCACTCATTCAGGATGATGGGAGGAAGGGTTTAAGTAGGGGGGGGGGAAGTAATTGGAGGACATCTGTAATACTGTCAACAATAAAATTAAATTTAAAAAAGAAAAAAGTTAAAACACTATTCCAAATGTTTCCAACTATGACAGCATCTGTTACAAAAGCTCTTTGATGCCCCTGGTAAAATCACTACTATGGATGGATGTATGTGAGATCTTAACCAAGTAGGTAGTTAGAAAATGTCCATTTATGAAAGTTTGAATGTATACAAACAGGAATACTGCATTGCAAACCACCGGGAAAGCAGTTTCAAAGCAGCTTATCAAATATTAGCTAGGGGGTTTCCTATGAAATTTTAGGTCTTCTGATGTACATGAGTGAACACATTGACTGCCATATTGACTTTTTAGATTATCCCTAGGAATATTCCCATGTAGAAGTCTGTGTTTTTCCATTCCCTCTGAAAATCCAAACTAAGGAAAAAGATGTTGTGGCAGAACTATGGATGTATTTGATCTTTCCACTGTTGAACTCTTAGCAAAAGGAGCTGCAAGAGATTCCTAATTCACCTAATTGGCAAATGACCCACTGCTCTGTAACAGCAAGACTAAAGGACACAACTCAGCAGAACAATAAATGGCTGCTACAGTTAAATACCCTTTGATGGACCCCTTCCCCTTTGCCCATTGTCTTCATCCCCTTGCTTTTGGGGAGCAGCAACCTTCTTTGAACAACCATTGCTCCCCTAATCTGTGGTGCTAGGATGGGGAGCCACTCATGGGACTCCACACACCCAAAACCAGGCCAGAGTCATGTCTTAAGATTTTCAAACTGGAGCTATGGTTGGTATAGGAAGAGGAGGCAGGTGTGGGATAAGGAAAGCCCTCTCTCAAATACAAAGACTGTGCAAACGGATGTCTGGGCACCCCATATAATGGAAAAGAATAAAGCAGCAATGAGATCGGGACCCTGAGGCCCTCAGAACTGCAGGTACCTGCTTGAGTATTGGTTGTCCAACTCCTCCTTTGACTCAGTGAGCTACCTACGTTTCCTTCTGTAATTCTCTTTTTTAGCTGATGCTAGATAAAGATGGATTTCTGTCACTGACAGCCAATACAAGAGCCAGCCTGGAGGGTATGGTTTCAAAGAGACTGGTCTAGCATTTCCGCTATTTTACACTTGATCCAACCAACATTTACTGAGTGCTAATCATGTGCCAGGCATAGTTCCAGGTACTAGAAAATACAAAGATGAAAAAGACATGGCCTTTGATCTAAAAACAAATTCAGTCTATTACAGTCAGAGGCTTAGAACACTCACCCCACCAAGGTAACTGTCTAATATATTAGGAGACAAGATGAAGACAAGTCTAGAATACCTAACATCTGAGATGAACAAATTTTAAATGCTCCTACTCAGTTAAAATTGTATTTTCAAAAGACCTAGACATTTTTTAAAAATATATTTTATTGATTTTTTTATAGTGAGAAAGGGAGAGAGATAGAGAGCTAGAAATGTCGATGAGAGAGAAACATTGGCCAGCTGCCTCTTGCACACCCCCTACAGGGGATGTGCCCGCAACCAATGTACATGCCCTTGACCGGAATTGAACCTGGGACCTTTCAGTCCACAGACTGACGCTCTACCACTGAGCCAAACCGGCTTCGGCAAGACCTAGACATTTTGAGTGACTAACTCAGCACAAGTACAACAGAGTAAAAAGGTGGAGTAGGAAGAATACCAATGACACAAAAGCCACAGTATGTTACAACTACAACAGCACAGGAATATGACAATCAACCACTTTAGACCCCAGTCACCGCTGGTGATAAAACACTCAAGATTTAGAAATGCATGGGATATCATCTAAAAATCACTAGGCTCAAAAAATCTGACAGACTGAGAAAACTGAGAGGTAAAGATGATGGAAAGGGAACTTGCCGCTCTGCTGGGTATTCTAAGATCTGTTTCTAGGATGGACTCTGAAAGAAGTGGATATTCATTAAATGGCAGGATATACCAGGTCACAGTCTAAAATGTCTTGCAAAAAGCCACCCCGCCTCCATTTGTACTGGACATTAACAGCAGCCAAATGAGAGAAATCCTCTGGCTCGCAGCTCCGTTCAAATACTCCGATGTCCCTGAAAGAGCTGAAGGCCAGGGTCACAGGGTCAGGGTCAGTGAGGAAGGCAACATTTATTTCTGATACTGATAGATTGTTTCTGACAGGGCAGACAGCAGCAGTTTGTAGATCACCTGTGAAAAAAGTCTGGGATGAATAGGCCTTTTCACTGCCTTCTTCTCTCAAGCCTCTTTTGTAGAGGGATGGAGGTAGCAACAAAGGAGAGATTTATCACCAAGAGCCCGTTGGGCAGCTGTTTTCTTGTTGTCCCTTGTTTAACTTCTCTCTCTCCAGAGAGAGCAGAGTTATCTACCCAGCTAAGCAGGTGTTTAAGGCAGGTGATTTTGTTTCCATTAATTTTCTTAAGTAATAGTAAACCAGACTAGAGGGTTATCTCATGTACTCATGGGAAACCTTAACCCTGTGCCTGCTAAATCACAAGGTATATGCTGTGGCAGAAATGTGAGCTTCTGCTCCCTGTTGGTTCTGAAATCCTCAAATCTCTAATTTTAATAGCAAGCAAAACTTCAGAGTCACTGCTCATTCCTACCCCTTGACATTTGAATGTAGTGTTTTTTAATGATGTATAAAGTGAAGTTGGAGGACTTCAGGAAAAACCAGATAAGAAAAGTATTACTGTTCATTTAAAAACTCAGATAAATCATCACATTAATGACTATTACATTTCATGTTCTAAGCTTCTGTGAGGGAGAGATTAACATAAAATATGAAAAATTGTTTTCATTTTAAAGCCTAAGGCTTCACAAGCCTATGCATTTATCCACAAGCTCTGGACGGACTTTCCAAACTTCTCTATGAGAAGACCCAGTGTGTGCCTTCTGCACTAGACTTGTGTCACTATCTTCAATAGGAATTTTGCTACTCCCATTCACCCTGAGCTGTAGATAGCCAATATCCACTGGTGGGTGCTACTCCCATTCACCCTGAGCTGTAGATAGCCAATATCCACTGGTGGGTTGATGAGAACCACATTTTTATATTTGCTGGACAAAATCCTCTTATACTTTAGTCCTTTTATTACCTTTACTTTTCTCCTACTGTAGAGCCATTATCACAAGGAGCAAACATTCGATGGCACATTTCTTTCTCTTTCTCGGTGTAGTCCCTGTAGTGGCTGTGAAGTGAAAGACACAGTAGTTAGAGAAGGCCTGTCTGTGTAGGAGGTGACATCTGGTGGCTGGAATTCTCCATCAGCTCCAAAGCACTGGAAATTCAATGGGCTTTAAACACAACCAGGAGGGGTGGAAGCAATACTGGAGAAGTAGGTGACACAGCGGAGGCTCCCAAGAGCTGATAAGGAAGCCTTTTGACAAAAAGCCCATTTCTGAAAAGATGGCAGCCTTGAAGGCTAGGAGCCACTGTCAATGAAGCTGCCAGTGACATCTCACACTCAGTAACCACTAACTTACCCTGAGATTTTTTTTTTCTTTCTAAAGAATGGTTAGATTCCAAAATTTCTGCATTTACCCTGACAGGATACTTATAAATAGCAGAAAGGAAATTGTTGGAAAGTTCTAAAAGGCCCAAAATACAATTGGACCCAAATATAAAGAGGTACACATACATCAGCTTTTTTTTTTTAATGTCAAGAAAACTTTAAAGTAATTTGGATTAAATGTTTAATGTTAACAGTAGATAGATTCACCAATTCTGAAAAACAACAAGCCATCTTAAAAAAACGGTGGATGTAGCCTGGCCAGCGTGATTTAGTGGTTGAGCATTGACCTATGAACCAGGAGGTCACAGTTCGATTCCCAGTCAGGGTAATGCCTGGGTTGTAGGCACATCCTCAGTAGGGGACATGCAGGAGGCAGCTGATCAATGATTCTTTCTCATCGTTGCTGTTGCTATCTCTCCCCCCCTTTCCCCTTCCTCTCTGAAATCTATAAAAATATATGAAAAAACAAATGGTGTATATATTATGGAGTGATAGAATATCAATTTATGTTATTTTCAAAATCTTCTACAATGAACATGAAATTTCTATAATCATAAAAAGTTACATTACTGGCTCTAGCTAGGTGGCTGTGCTTGGAGCATCATCCCATGCACCAAAAGATTGCAGGTTCGATCCCTATTCAGGGCTTGTACAGAAAGCAACCAACTGATTGATGTTTCTTTCTCACATCAATGTTTTGCTCTCTCCCTCCCACTCCTCTCTCTCTAAAAATCAATAAAAACATACCCCCAGATGAGGATTAAAATAAACAAAAAAATAAAGTTATATTACTGAAAGATTGGTATATATTACTTAGATAACAAAAAAGTAACTCTGGGTATGAATCAGACCTGAAAGATCAATTTCAGATCAAACCAGGATCAATAGGCACCTTTCTGAAGTCAGTTGAGAACAGTCGGTGCCAAACAGGAAGAGTACCTGAAGAACAAGTCCCTTTTAAAAATCACATTAGCCCTCCTCTTTAGAGGTGCTTATTTGCAGGGTGAGGCGTGAAACAGGGAGATGGATAATGATCCAGACAGGTGTAGTTTGGAGTTGGTCCCACTTCCCCACTAGGAGCTGCTGGTTTAGAGTATTGAGCACTTCAAACACTAGCTCTAGGGGGTGCTGTCTCATAACACCTACCGGACAACATCCCCAGGTGGAGAGATCAGAACTGTTAAGGCATCATACCTCTCTTTCTCTGTTAGCGGGAGTGCAAACACAGGTCTCACCTGGCCAGTTTCTTCAGCTCATTATTGATGTCATGATTAAAGGGCTGTTCCTTTTGGGCTCGGACTAGAAAATCTCGAGCCTTCTGGTACTCAGTCATGAGGAGACAGGCCTGTAAATGACAGAATTTAAAAGCGGAGTTCGGTGCCGGGACCGATTTGGCTCAATGGATAGAGCGTCGGCTTGGGGACTGAAAGGTCCCAGGTTCGATTCCGGTCAAGGGCATGTACCTTGGTTGTGGGCATATCCCCAGTAGGGGGTGTACAAGAGGCAGCTGATCGATGACTCTCTCTCATCGATGTTTCTGACTCTCTATCTCTCTCCCTTCCTCTCTGTACAAAATCAATAAAATATATTTAAAAATATATATATAAAAGCAGAGTTCGGAAAGAGCATTTCTTGCAGTGCCCAAGTTGAACACCATTGCCACCTTTGCTTAGGCATTTGTTCTCAAGAGCTTGTCCTCCAACTCACCTGTCCACACCGGAAGAGGGCTTTAGCATTCTTCTGGTCAATAATCAGAGCCTGCTCTCCATAGTGCAGGGCCCTGGTGGGATGCTCCAGCTTCAGGTATGTAAATGAGAGGTTAAGGAGAACAAGAAGTTTGGCGGCTTCCACCAGGTGCTGTTCTTCAGGGGGTGCTGATCGCTGGCAGAGAAGCAACAAAGCCTGTGGAGAGGAAAGACAGGTTGTAAGAGGAGTGACAATCTTGTATAGAGAAAATGCTATGAATCCACAAAAAAACCCTTTGAGCTAAAAATTTAGTTCAGCAAAGTTTCAGGATACAAGATCAATATATAAGTTAGTTATATTTCTATATTCTAACAATAAACAATCCAAAAGTGAAATTAAGAAAATAATTCCAGCCCTAGCTGGTTTGGCTCAGTGCCTTTAGACAGAAGGGTCGTGGCTTGAATTTCAGTCAAGGGCATGTAGTCAGAATCTAGCAGCAGACACAGAACACCAGGCTTTCCCAAATGCCTTGTCCTCTCTCCCAGCTATCTAGTATGAGAAGGTTTAATGAGATATTTCTTAAAGAGACAATGTCTATGTCTTTTAAACAAGAAAAATTTCAGGGTCTAAACACTTCTTAAGCATTCTTACCCGTTTATATCTCACTTTGGCATCATAGAAACGATTTTGGCGGAAAAGGTAGTTGCCAAACTCCCGTTCAGTAGCTGCCACTTTTAGGACTTTCTGAAGTGGAAACTGATCTTGTTGTTCCTGAGAACCAAAAATAAGGACACTGAAAGCTACGATGCCATAATCACACCTGTTTATTGCTGTATGTGTGCCAAGCATGGGGCGAGGGGCCTCTGCAGATCATCTGTGTGAATCCCAACAGAAGCCACAACAGGTCGGTGTTATCACTGCCCCCACTTCACAGCTAGAGCCAAAAGGAGATCTTCTATAGTCCTCCCAGAGATATTCCCTAAAGCAATCTTCATGGAATTAGAAACTGATGGAACTTGTCAAGCACAGAAATCAGAACTATTTATCAATCAAAATTTAACAGGTCTTGGTCTGCCAAGGGCTGTACTGGTCTTTATAGCCACAATGCACTACCTTGGGTTCATGTCAAAGTCACCCACAGCACCTCTTTTCAAACGCAGGTGTCTTGTCCCCCCAACCCAGGCATCTGCAAGAACCTGTTTTGTGTAAAGATGAAAAAAGGGTGCTGACAGTTTAGCTGGGGAGACATCAAATACAGATGTAAATCTAGGGTGGACATCTTAAGAGCACATATATAGTCAGTGTGAGATAGAATGACAATGTGTATCTGACTATTAAGGAGATTTGAAGCCCTACCTTTATAGGAAGGGTTAAGTAAAGGCAACAAAGAAATGGCAACACTTAAATGATGAGAACAGAGGCCGTATGCCCCACATTTCCTGGGATTAACCCATTCACACCTGATGTCTTGGTATCCGATATATCCAGTCAATAGCCCATTTCACTCTCAAGTGTCCTGGCTTGGACAACAAATTAGATGGTCATGCTACTTATGAACTACCAAGGCTTGACTTGCTGAAAACCAACATTAATGTTGAGAGGCAAATTCCACTATCTTGCAGAGAGAAGTAGGCAAAGGTGACAGACTGAAAGATCAACTCAAACTGCTGGCCCATAACTATCCCACAGCCTGACCTTGGCCTAGCACAGTGACTACACCTAAGAACCAGTAACATGGATAGGACCAGGAAGTGGGGGAACCCCACCACCACACCCAGGAGCCTCAGGGGTGGAACCCGGGCCAGAGGAGCATCAGCATGGCATTATAATTACTGAAAACACAAACCCAACCCTCTCTCTGTGAAGCGCTGACATTTGTACCCCAGAACTTACGGCGGTCAGGGCACAAAACTTGTCCGATTCAGCAGAATCCAGGAAGTCAATTAGCTCAATCTCAAATAAGACGGTGGAGTTGGGGGGGATCAAGGGCGGGCAGCCCAGTGTTCCGTAGGCGTAGGGCGGCTTGAATAGAAACCTGGCCAGTTCTCCCCTCCGCATGCTCAGAAGGCCCAGCTCCATGCCATACAGGGTAATATCTGGAGGAAGGGACAAAGAATGTGGTTGAAATCTTCCCAGTATCCTGTTCCCATGCTGTCAATCTCTTTCCTCCTTAGGCCCAAATCCCTCCATACCATCTTCCAAGCCTTCTGCACTGTGGCCCCAACTCACTTTTCAGCCTTATTTCCCACCACCACCACCCTTCCAACTCTAACTTCTTCAGGCTCCGCCGCATTCTGGCCTCCACATCTTTGTTCACACACTTCTGTCTTCTTGCAACGTCTTCCTCCCCATGCCCAGCATCTGCCCTGACAGAAATCTTATTCAAGCGTCAGGGCTCATTTCAGATGCTGCCTCTTCCAAGACACCTTTCCGGACCCTCCCAGCGGGAGCTACGGATGCCTTCAGTAAGGACTCCTGCAGCCGGGCTTACACCTCCCAGGAGCTTTAACCATTCTACCAGCTTAGTTGTCTGAAACCAGTCAATCTCCACCCGCACACCGGCTTCCACATTCTAACCCCCCAGGCACATCCTCTCCGTTCAGCATGCATTGTGGGTAGAAACATTCAGCAGATGTTTATTTAAACAAACAATGCCCAGTGGTTAAGTCAGGATGTGAAGGTACCCTTGCCAGGTAGGCCATTTCCCTACCATCTAGGTCTCCAGGGGAAACGTAGGAGAGAGCTGGCTGGTTTAGCAAAACCCAGCCTCAAAAAACTGAGGCCAAGAACCGTCTGTGCCCTGGACGGTTTTCCAGGTCTAGTGCTTGTCCCCCGAAAAAAAAGCCTTCTTTTCCAGCTCCTAATGTGAACTTACCCACTCCAAGCTTCATGAGTCGGGGCGTTTTCCTGAAGCAATTCGAATCAAAAGGCTTGTCCATGTGCTCCAGGTACCCGGAATATTTCACTGGGGCAGAGGGCACAGACACAGACACATGGACCAGTACCCTCCCCTCTGTAACATCAGTCTCTCTAATTATCACACAAAAGCAACAGAATTAGATGCCCTCCCACTGGCCTGCACCCTGCTGGGAACAAACGTTTGCTTAACCATTTGGATGCCCGCCCCTGGGCTTTGAGGTTCAGAAACGTCGCCGGTGGGCCTCGAAGTTCACAGAGGTCCCAAGTTCACAGAGGTGCCATGCAAAGGGACACGGGGTTCCCTGGCTTTCCCTTAAAAACTAAGGTGACCAGACGTCCCAATTTTGAACAATTTGTCCCGCATCCTTCGGCGTTTTAAAAAAGTCCCGATCGGGACTGTCAAATGCAGGACCGTCTGTTCTCCTTATTAAAAACCCCAAATTCTATGCTGAAACCGGTTTGGCTCAGTGGTAGAGTGTTGGTCTGCGGACTGAAGGGTCCCAAGTTCGATTCCGGTCAAGGGCATGTACCTTGGTTGTGGGCATATCCTCAGTTAAGGGTTGTGCAAGAGGCAGCTGGTAGATGTTTCTCTCTCATGGATGTTTCTAGCTCTCTATATCTCTCCCTTCCTCTCTGTAAAAAATCAATAAAATATTTTTTTAAAAAAAATTCTAGCCGAAACCGGTTTGGTTCAGTGGATGGAATGTGACCTGCGGACTTAAAAGGTCCCAGGTTCGATTCCGGTCAAGGGCATGTACCTTGGTTGCGGGCACATCCCCGATAGGGGGTGTGCAGGAGGCAGCTGATCGATGATTCTCTCTCATCGATGTTTCTAACTCTCTATCCCTCTCCTTCTTTGTAAAGAATCAATAAAATATATTTTTATAAAAACAGAAAAACAACAATAACCCAATTCTAACAAAGCATGTTCTACCCCATCCAAGTGCCTCCCCTCCCCCCAGAGCAAAGCGCCCCGAGGCCGCCGGTCCCCTGGCTCCGCCCGCTGCCCGAGGACAGACAGGGCCGAGGCCGGGCCTACCGAGCACCGAGGCATCGGGCACCACCAGCTCGCCGGCGCCCTCGCGGATCACGTCCTTGAGCACGCCCTGGTCCCCGGAGATGTCCTGCATCCACTGGCCGAGCCTCTGGTAAGGAGACTTTGGGGAAAGGAACACAGACTTCAGAGCCCCACACCGGCCCTGACGCCGGTGCCCCACCCGACTCGCCCGCGCGGGGTCCTCACCTGGCCGGGGGCGTCCTTCCCTCGCATGGCTCCCGGGGTCCGGACCTCCCCAACCATGTCCACGTGCCCCTCCCGAGGCGCCCGCCCCGTGCCCGAGACTCCCGGAAACTCCTGGAAACTCCCGAAGGCTGCGCCCAGCGGCCCTTTATGCCCTGCAGCCTGCCCCCGGCCCGGGCATCCCTTTCAGGGAGTCACACCAACTGCAGCCAACCGCCCGGCTCTGGGGCCAGGGAGGGCGTGGCCGGGCTCGTAATGGGGGGCATAGCACGTGGTGCGGCACGTGACACAGCACGTGGTGCGGCACGTGGCGGATGTGATGGGAGAGGGGCACTCGATGAAGTCACGACGTGGCCGGAGCACCCTAGTGAGCATAAGGCCCCAGAAACCGACTACTTGCAGTGGGTTATTTCCACCTTCCTTCTCATTTTTTTTTTTTTTTCCCGAGAAATTCAGGCCAGGCCAAGGGCTGTAGAGTCAAACTGCCCAGCTCCTGAGAAGACAAGCTGATGCCTCTCACTTTCTATCAGCAAATCTACAAAATCTGTGCTGCACTAGCGCTTTCCTGGCGCAAAGGGAGACCTAGGCCCCCGCTGGGTCCTCCCGCTCATGTCTATTCAAGCACGTTAGTCACCCTCTCTCTCCTGCATCCATCTTGCCTCGAATATGGGATCATTTCCTTCTGATGTGTAGGAAAATCTAACTTAAAAGGAACAGGCCTCCTTTGGTCCCACAGCGCCCCCTGGCGGCTCTTCCCAGGAAACTTCTCAAAAGAGTTGCTGCAAAGGCTTTTCAAAGGACCTTGGCTCTCCCTCCTCACCCTTCATTTTCTGTTCAACCCACTTCATGTAACCACTTTTCCTTGCTCCGTGGACAAAAGTCTGCTCTTGCCGCCAAACCCATCAGGCGCCTCTTGTCAGCATTTGATGAAGTTGATATCTCTCACCTTTGAACACTTTCCTTTTGGCATTAATATTCATTTTCCATCATTGTCATAACATGAGAAGGCTAACCTCTATTTTGTAAAACTACTGTTTGGAATTCTCTGCTGTTTTTTTAGATGGCCTCTTATTAAAAAAATTAATAATAATAATAATAATAATAATAATAAATAACTTTGCTTTCTAGCCTGCTTGAATAACGAGGAAGATAAACTTACCTCGCTGATCTTATAGGCCAGAGACTAGATCTGCCCATACTCTCAATGCCATGCCAGGTGCATTTTTAATTGGCTAGAACTGTGCAAAAAGTATTTCTTGTTTTCAAGGCCAGCAGCGAGATAACCACAAAGTGCACATAGGGCTGGCTCTGTAATAAAAAGGGAAGTTCTGCTTGTAGCCTTGCTTGGAATTTGAATTCATTTTCTCTGAGCCCACCGATGCATAAAGTGTGACTCCAAACTCTCTGAGCATTGTTTGATTTATTCCGGTTCGCTGTAACAAACAGAGTGCCACAAACCTAGCTGTTTAAAGCAACGCCTGTTTATTCTTTCTCATTTTCGTAGGCTAGAGGCCTGACAGCAGTCTCATGGGGTTCAAATCAAGGCATCAGCCCGACGGAAGCTTTGGGGAAGAATCCACTTCAAAGCTCATTTAGGTTGTTGGCAAATCGAGATCTTTGAAGCTCTACCCCTGAGGTCCCCATGTCCGACCTGGCATCCAGCCAGGAGGCACCCTTAACTCTTAGAGGCTCCTCTCCCATTCTTGCCTATGGGCCCCGTCGCAGAGGCAGCAACAGGGTGCCAAGTGCTTATGTTTGCTATCCTCTTGCTTCCTCTTCTGTGGTGCGGCAGTCATTCAGCTTCATCATCCATCCCACCTAGTGCTCACACTACTGTGATCCATTATGTATGCAGCAGCCAGAATGATATTTTAATAATATAAATGAGATGATATTCCCTTGCCTTAAAACCGGTTTCTTCAACAGCTCCCACTGCCCTTGAAATGAAATCCAGACCTTGGCCCTAGTCTACACAGCCCTCCTTGCCAACCTCTCTGGCCTCACCTTCTGATATTTCCTCTCCCTTACTGTGCTCCAGCTGCACACGTCTCCTCTCCACGTGCTTTCCAGCCTCAGGGCCTTGGCACTTGCAGACCCAGTGCCTGGTCTACCCTCCTGGATCCTTTCAGGTGGCCGGCTTCTGTGTATCCTTCTGGCCTCGGCAGAGACATTGCCCTGCCCCTTGCTCAAGTGCACCTCATCCTGTCACCCCATCCTACTTTCCACCACAGTGTTTACTTCGTGCATAGCATTTAAATCTATTATATTAACTTGTTTATTTATGACCTTACACCACTCCTACCTCCATGCATCATAAACTCCAAAAGGACAGAAACCTTGTCTGTCTTGTTCTTTAATGTATGCCTCATACCCAGCTCAGTGCTTGATGCATAGCAGGTTCTCAATAATTATTTCTTGAATTAACAAATAAAATTAGCTTGCGATTTGCCTATACCAGACCTTAGTCTCGCTTGACACTGGGGTGGAGATCACCCCTGCTGGCAGACATGGGTGCTTAGGACTGTGGGAGTTGTGGCCTGATGTTCTAGAGCTCTTTCTTTCTTTCTTTCTTTCTTTCTTTCTTTCTTTCTTTCTTTCTTTCTCTCTCTCTCTCTCTTTCTTCCTTTATAGAGCTCCTGTTCTAGATTTCTCTCTCTTCCTCCCCCTCTCCCTTCCTCTCTTCCTCCCTCCCTTCCTCTCTCTCTTCAAATGAGTTGGTTTAATGCCAGGTGGTACTGAATTTTGGTAATACAAAGACCAAAGAACACACTTTAGCAAGATTCTGGGCTTACTCTGACCTCACAGCTAAGTTGAAATGATTGAGTGAAAAGAACTAAAGCGATGTGTCATTGCATGATGATGATGATTATTATTATTACTAGTGGCCCAGTGCATAAAATTCGTGCACGGGAAGGGGGGGAGGGTGTCCCTCAGCCCAGCCTGCATCCTCTCCAATCTGGGATCCCTCGAAGGATGCCCTACTGCCAGTTTACAGGGATCAGGCCTAAACCAGCAGTCAGACATCCCTCTCGTAATCTGGGACTGCTGGCTTCTAACCGCTCATCTGCCTTCCTGCTTGATTGCTCTTAACCACTCTGCCTGCCAGCCTGCTTGCCCCCAAATGCCTCCCCACTAGCCTGATCACCCCCAATTGCCCCCCCCCCCTGCTGGCCTGCTCACCCCTACCTGCCCTCCTCACTGGCCTGCTTGTCCCCAACTACCCCCCTGCTGGCCTGCTTACTCCCAACTGCCCCCCCTTGCTGGCCTGATCATCCCCAATGGCCTCCCCCACTGGCCTGATCACCCAGAACTGCTGTCCCATCCTGGCCTGATCACCTACAACTGCCCTTCCCTCTTGGCCTCTAAACATCTCTACCTCGGCCCTGCCACCATGGCTTTGTCCAGAAGAACATCCAGAAGGTCTCCTGGAAGGTCTCCCAGTCTAATTAGCATATTATCCTTTTATTAGTATAGATAGAGGCCTGATGCATGGGTGGGGGCCAACTGGTTTTCCCTGAAGGGTGTCAGATCAGGGTGGGGGCTCCCTTGAGGTGTGGGGCAGCCTGGACAAGAGGCCTGTGGTGGTTTGCAGGCTGGCCATTCCCCCATGGGGTGAGGGTCCCTTTTGTGGGGTGTGGCCAGCCTGGGTAAGGGGCTGAGGGCTATTTTCAGGCTGGCCATGCCCCCTGGCAACCCAGTCCCCTAGCCCCTCCTCGAGTGGAAATCAGGGCAGGCAGGAAGCTTAACTTTCTCCATTGCCAGGGGCAACCCAAGCCTCCTGCTTGCTCCAACTCCAGGTCGGCTGCCATATTTGTTGGGTTAATTTGCATACTTGCTTCTGATTGGCCAGTGGGCATAGCGGAGGGATGGTCAATTTGCATGTTTCTCTTTTATTAGTGTAGAACTGTAGATTATTTACAAAAGTTAATTCTTAAATATACCATAGGCTCCAAGACAACACTTCATTCTAGCTCTAGATGGCAACAGATGGTATGACAGGGAATCCAGAAGTTAAAACAGGAATGGAATTAAGGATCACCATTGCCCCAGGCACACAGGACAACTCACTATTTGCTATATTTGTTCATCCCACCTGTGACCAGGAGACCCTTGCCCACAGCTTTTGCTTTTAGTTCCCTGAGTTTCTTCTGCTCCTCTTTTTGCTTTTGCTTGAATGCCTTACCCTCCTCATCCATCTCCTTGGCCTGCTTCTTCAGGGGCTTCTTCTTGCCACCTTTGAGGCAAGACATGGCACCTGCTACTGCTTCCCCAGACTCTGCCACCAGAAGCTCTAGAGCTCCTGTTTCTTAACACTCCTGGAAACCTCTCCATCCTACCCTTTTCCATCAGTAATTTCCCACCACACCCCTGGGGTATGTATAGTGTCCTATGACCTGTATATCACATATCCAGCATACATAGTATATTATTAACTACATAACAAAATGTCACTGAACTTCTAAACCTTTGAAAGACTACATATATTATAAAAGTCCTTAATGCATGCTGAATAAAGAAGTTAGACATGAAAGAGCACATACTATATGATTCTGTTCATTTGAAATTCAAAACTGGGCCACTTTAATCTGCAATGATATCAGTCATGTGAGCAGCTATTCTTGTTAGACGTTCTGACTAGGGGGCAGCACGAGGAGGTACTGGAAATGTTCTGTATCTTGATCTTGAGAGTGATTATATATTAAGTTTACTTTAAGTGTGTGGTTAAGATTTGAGCCCTTTGTAGAAGCTATACCCCAATTAAAACATCTAAATAAGTAAATAAAAATATTTTTAATGAGAGAGATTCAGAAAGATTGTGTTGAAGCACAAATCTGCCCCGTTGGGGTCTGTGAGGTGTGAATGGGTACCCAGTCTCTCTGTCTGCACCCCTTCCCCTTGCCTGGCCAAAGCAAGCACCTGAATGTTACAGTTATCAGGCTGCCTCCCCCATCCCATGATGCAACCCAATTTCCACCTGATTCTGGGTGACCTTGAGGACATGGGGGTGTTGCTGGGAAAGGGGAGGAGGAAAGGGTAGTGACAAGGTGGTGGAGCAAGCGTCCAGCTGCAATCCTCAGGTCTCTGCTCCTGCTATTCTGTCCTGGGGAGAAGAGGCCAAGCCCATCAGGTCAGTGATGCTGGTCTGAGGCCCTGGTGGGAGGCCCGGTGGATTCTAAGAAGCCAGGTAGTTCCAAGGCTGGAGGGGGTGCGGGGCGGGGGGTGGGGGCGCGGAGAGGGAGGGGAGGGGAGTCCTCTTCTTGGCTCTGCTGCTGACTTGTAGCTCGGTGCTTCTCTCGTTCAGAGCCAATCAGTTTTCAAAGAGGAACTGGGTGGGAGATTGAGATACAGCTTTCCTAAGTCCCAGACTGTCCGGAACAATGTTGTTCTGAGACAGAACTCCACTTTAGGATGACCTGGGAGAGTCTAATGTAAATGCAGATTTCTGGGTCTCACTGGAGATGTGGGAAGGGGTGACTCAAGAATATCTGTTTTTAACTAGGATTCCAACATTGCTCGCCTATGTAAACACTTATCTGGGAAGTGGGAAGGACCTTTGCTGGTTTTTGCCGTCCAGTTCTAGGTCAGGCAAATGATGTCATCTAAATGATGCTTTCATGTTTACCTCCAAATCTGAGTTTAAATAAGTTAGAATCATATATCTCAAAGTAACCTCCCCTGGCCCGCCTCCCCCCCCCCCCCCCCCCCCCATTTAAGCCCTTTGTTTTAAACAGGCCCAAGGTTATCGAGGGTCAGGACTGGTTATCGAGGATCAGGACTGGAATCCAGGGCCGGAGTCTGGTAAGACCTCTAATTTCCAGAGGCCCTTTCCAGGGAATTGTGGGCAGCGGGAGTGGAGGGAGCCGGCTCAGAGAGGCCCTGTGTGGCCGCCCACAGGGCGGATGGCGAGGCTGGTGAGCATGACGGAGCTGGAGGACCGCCTTCAGTGCCCCATCTGCCTGGAGGTCTTCAAGGAGCCGCTCATGCTGCAGTGCGGCCACTCCTACTGCAAAGGCTGCTTGCTGTCCCTGCTCTGCCACCTGGACTCGGAGCTGCGCTGCCCTGTGTGCCGGCTGGAGGTGGACGGCAGCAGCTCCCCGCCGAACCTCTCCCTGGCGCGGGTGATCGAAGCCCTGGGACTCCCGCGGGACCCGGAGCCCAAGATCTGCGCGCAGCACCGCAACCCGCTCAGCCTCTTCTGCGAGAAGGACCAGGAGCTCATCTGCGGCCTCTGCGGCCTGCTGGGCTCCCACCAGCACCACCGGGTCACGCCCGTCTCCACCGTGTACAGCCGCATGAAGGTGGGTCCGGAGGCTGCAGGGAGGGGGTGGAGGGCAGACAGGTCACCCCGGGGGCCCACAGAACCCAGCCTCTGCGCTCCCTGGCGCCACCGCGGGCACAGGAGGGCCCTGGGACAGCGAGTTCCCTCCAGCCCTGTCCTGGAGCAGGACTCCGCAGCATCCACTCACCCCCACCCCACGCGCCCAGCAGGTGCTGGGGATTAAAGGGGTAAAAGAAGGAGAGGCCCTGTGTCACGTGCTAGCCCTCTCTCTGCTTTATTTCTCTTTGTGGCTCTGGTCGGTTTCTTGAACGCTCCTGGGACTGCAGGCTCAGGCACATGAGGACAGGGACTTTGGTTTGTTCCCTAGGGTATTTTTGTGCCTGAAGCCCTGCCTGGCTTTAGTAAATGTTCAAAATGTATTTGTGGAATCAATGGATTCCTGCCCTCCTCACCTTTGCCTCTCCCGGCTAGCAGATCATTATTTAACATAATAACAACAACAATAATGGTGATACCTTCTTAGGTTAATATGTTGATCTAAGGTTTGAAGAAAGGTTATATTTTGCAAATGAGGAAACAGGCTCAGACAAGGTCACACAGCTTGGCTGGCAGAGCCAGGACTCCAACCAAGGCCAGTTTTCTTCGCACTGCCAACAGATCAAGAGAGGGCAGGAAGGGCCCTTGGAAGTGAATTATTATAGGGCTCGTGGCCTGGTGTTTGAGGGGAAGTGGGCATAAAAGCGAGGAATGACATAAAATAAAATAAAAAGTGATGTGGTCAAGAAAAGAAAGAACATGGCGATCTGCAGGCAGGGTGGCTAGGTCCTCTGGGCAGCATTTCTTTGTTCCTTCAACCCTGGGAGACAGGTAGGAAACATGCACAGGGCCAGCCAGGTCATCCGCCAGCCCCGCCTCCCCGCAGGCCTTTATCGGCACCTTATCTGTGCGAGGTGATGTGCTGGTGCCCATCAAACAGCACGCCGCCCCCCGGGGAGTTCACAGACCGGATGTCACCTGGTGTGTCAGGTGCTGCTGTCAAAGTTAAATAGTCTCCAGGTGAGACTTCCAGGAGCATGGCTCCTGCATGGCCTCAGGTGGACAGGGAAGCTTCCTGGAGGAAGTAGACTACTGAACCAAGACTTGAATCCCAAGGAGGTTAGGTAAGAAAAGAAGGGGGGGGGGGGGAAAGCATTCCAAGTGTAATGACAGCACATGCAAAAGCCCAGGAGGTAAACAGCATGGCACATTGGAGGATTTATAAGTCACTGCATGAAGCCCACGGGAGCCAGATGGGGCAGCTGAGGAAAGCAGGGGCCAGGTCATGGGAAGACCTGTGTGACACGTGTGGAGATTTGCAGTTTATTCAGAGAACCATGGCGGTGTGGTTTGGGCACTGGAAATCTTTAAGCAGAGTTGTGATGGCGGCCTCTCCCTTTGCCAAAGGGGTAAATTGGACAGTGAGGCCGGGGATAAGAGATTGGAAGTCAGAGACTGCAGAGGGATAAGGGAAGGCACTGATGATGCTCCAAGGAGCACCAGGGTTTAAGGTTTGGGGAGAGGGGGGAACCCCGAGGAAGGGGACAGAAAGAATCAATAGAGGAAGCAGGGACACTGGCTGCATCTGGCTTCCTAGAAATCAGAGGAACAGAGCATTTTAAAAAATATATATTTTATTGATATTTTACAGAGAGGAAGGGAGAAGGATAGAGAGCTGGAAACGTCGATGAGAAACATCGACCAGCTGCCTCCTGCACACCCGGGGATGTGCCCACAACCAATGCACATGCCCTTGACCGGAATCAAACCCGGGACCCTTGAGTCCGCAGACCGACACTCTACCACTGAGCCAAACCGGTTTCGGCAGGAACAGCATTTTAGCCAGAGCAAGATTGCTTGTGTGAAATGTCTGCTGAGGATTCAAAGGAGTGTCAGCTTTAACAGTGAAAACTGGTTACCTTGGCAAAAGTAGTTTTGGGGAGGTGTGGAAGGAGAGCATCCAATTGTAATATAATGAAATTGAGCCCATGTTTTATGAACAGATGGCTGCTCAAGAGAGAAGGAAACACTTGGGAGCTTGCTCATCATTTCTGGCAAAGAGTCAGGGCCCAGCTTGGGTCCTGGTTTTGGATGTGGGTTTTTTGTTTGTTTGTTTGTTTTTTGTATTCCCAAGATTCTTCTGTGTGATGTGACTCAATTATGTTTTTTTTTTTTTTATCAGATCTCTGTCAACTTTCCTGATTTTTCCTGTTGATTGAGATCTTGAGATGCTTTATTTATTTCCACAATTGTGTTTCCCCTCACTGTGGCCCATTGCCGAGAAAGAACTAGTCCCATCTCTTTCTGCCTCATGAGGGTTACCACTGCAATGCCCTTTCTTGGGTTGCTGTGAAATTTTATGCCTCCTTATCCGGAGCAAGGGCTCTGTATCCATTTATTCTTTACCCAGCTCCCTTTCTGAAAGGCTCTTGTGGGCGACTTCTCCTTGGGAATTTTCTAATCGAGAGTCAGTACACGCCATGGGCATAAACCCACAGGGCCCTGGTCAGCTAGTGCAGCATAGATTGTGGTCTAGGTGGTCCTGCTTGGACGCCTAAGATAGATCAGATTTGGGGCCAGAGCATACCAGGGGAAGTGAGTTTATTTCACCCTTGGGAGCCCCTAAATCTAGGCTCAGATCAAACCTGCCAGAGATGGATTCAGATCTTTATAAGGTGTTAGGGACTCACCAGGTATAACCTGGGCCACCACATGCACTACTAGCCTCACCTGGGGGACAGCCCTTTTGTAATGACTCTTGATCAAATGCTCACTGATTCTGGACTCCCTGGTGACTGGAGAATTTACCTGGTGGGCAACCTACAGGTAGCATTCCATGCAGGGAGTATTGGCTTCAGACCAGCAATCCCTTCTCTTGGATGTTGTGTGGTGACTTCCAGGTGGCTGTGACACGTTTAGCATCAGGAGAGGGATGACTTAGAGTTCCTCTGCTGACTGGGAAGTTCCTACCATCAGTATGGAACATTCTTGAGTAATTTTAACTATTATGAGGTCAAGGGCACTTGGGGTAGCTCTGGTGCCTAAATGGATCCACTGGGAGTGCTAGTGGCCATTGGGATGCTCCCTAGAAGTGTGAGACCCAGGGCTGGCCCCAAGAAGCTCAGAGCCTAAAGGGATCAGCCACTCACGGGGGCCATGGCACATTGCCTCTAGGAGGAGCTTGCAACCCTCATCTCTGACCTGAAGCAGGAGCAGAAGAAGGTGGATGAGCATATCGGCAAGCTGGTGAACAACAGGACCCGAATTGTTGTGAGTGCCCTTTCCCTCTGCCCCTGCGCTGGGACCAGCACCTTCCCTTTCCTACAGAGCCCAGTGCTCATTTGTCCTTTACAGGAATCCATGCCTTCCATATAAAGCCAGCATTCAAAGCATTCCAGGGCAGGGTGGGGAAGGTGCAAATCTCAGGGGAATTCAACCCAGTTGTCAGGACTGTCTCAAAGTTGGCTTGTGTTCCTAGAGTCCTTGGGACTGAGATAAGCCAGAAGCTAAGTCCCAGAGGTAAACAGCCCCAAGTGTGGGCATGACTCCCCAGCCCCTGCCTCTCGTGTCTGCTTGACCTTGACAGTCTGTGTGGCACCTTCTCAGGACCTTGCAACACAGGCATGGGAAGGCCTGAAGCTCCTGGTGGCTGGCTGATTTTCCTTAGTGAGAGGCACACTGGGTCTGGGAGGTGCAGAGCCCGGGCCCTGCAGGTTATTGTGAAACAGCAGCGGTATCCCCGGAACATCCCTCACTTTTGAGAAGGAGGCAGCATCACCCCGATCAACAGAGATAGACTTGGGGTCACACGGGAAGCCTGGCTATCTCACTCCAAATACTGCTCTCCTGGGACTTTTCAGACTTTTTTCAGTTCTAAAACCCTGTGTTAAAGCAAAATCTTACTTGCACACATAATAGTTAAGACAGTGAAAGCAGAGCCACTGCTTTGAAATGGGAACTGGGGACCCTGCCTCTGCCCTGCCACTGTTGCCCACTCCCATGTCCCCATGGGGCCTCCAGGCACAGTGTGAACGGGGTGGGCAGGATTCAGCCCTGGGATTTGGGTACCAGCCTTGACAGGCCCTCCCTGTTCTAGAATGAATCCGATGTCTTCAGCTGGGTGATCCGCCGTGAGTTCCAAGAACTGCACCACCTAGTGGACGAGGAGAAGGCCCGCTGCCTGGAAGGGGTGGAAGGTCACACCCGTGGCCTCGTGGCCTCCCTGGACATGCAGCTGGAGCGGGCCCACCGCACACGGGAGCGGCTGGTCCAAGCCAAGTGTGTGCTGGAGCAGTTTGGTAATGAGAATCACCATGACTTCATCCGGGTGAGTGGCTCAGCCCTCAGGGCCTCAAGAGCCTCCCTTTCCTAAGTGAGGGCTTTTGCATAGCCACTGCCATGCCCTAACCTACCTCTCTCTTGTCTTCCAGAAGTACCACTCCATGGCCTCCAGGTAATAACTTGGGAGGGTGCTGCGGCACAGGCATCTCTTCTCTATTAGTTCCTCCCCTCAGTTTCACCAGTGCCTCAGGAGCCGCTGGCCACATCTGGCTCTGTACTTGGGGCAGGCGAAAACAGAGATGGAGTCAGGTCCCTGCCTTCAGGGGTTTTGCAGCCTGGTGGGAGGGGGCCAGTGAACTGTGGTTACGTCATGGTGGGTATCTAGAACAATAGAAGCTACAGAAATACACAGAGGAGGAGATGACTGTGAAGGGAAATTGGCAAAGACAGTGTATGGGTCGGGCAGCTGAGAAGGGAGAGGATAGGAGTTTGCCAGGCAAGCCAAATAGCTTGAAAGGGCAAAGTAGTGTGTGGACTTGGGAGTATTATGAGAAGTTCCGTATTGCTGGGCTGTGAATCATACACAGATTGACATGGGAAATGGGGTGGGAGAATGAGGGGCCTTGACATCTGCACTTCGGCTTGTGTAAAGGGATTGGATCCATGTTCTAGTCCCGACAAGTGAACAGTCCATCCAGTTCCTGAGCCTTTCTCATACGCCATTTATGAGTTTCCTTGTTTCTCAAGTTTTTGTTTTTTCCCCCAACATTTATTGATTGATTGATTTTTAGAGAGAGAGAGAGAGAAGTGGGGTGGGAGAGAAGAACATAAATTTGTTGTTCTACTTATTTAAGCATTCATTGGTTGATTCTTGGTGTGCCCTGACCAGGGATTGAACCTGTAACCTTGGCATATTGGGACAATGCTCAACCTGGGAGAGCCTCAGATTTTCTTTAGTTTCCAGGACAATTTGATTGGGAACACTCGTTTAAATGGGTGGACAGAGAATCTGATTGGCTCTGTGTCAGGGTCATCCATTACAGAGAAGTGGTCCTGAGATGTTAGGCTGCACCAGAATCACCCAGGGGGCTCATAACACACCATCACTGGGCCCCAGTAATCAGTTTCTGATTCAGCAGATCTGGGGTGCTGCCCAAGGAAATTTGCATTTCTAACAAGCTTCCAGGTGATGCTACTGGTCTAGGACCTGCACTTTGAGGACCACTGATGTAGAGTATTTCCTCTTCCAGGAAGGAGGCGGGCCCTCGGAGAAGGAGGTGGAGGGGAGGAAATGATGGAACTGAGTGCACAGCCTGCTGAGCTGGAATGGGATTTGCCTATAGGTAGGGTGCATGGTACACAGCTCTGCCAACACTGCACCCTGTTGCCTCCAGAGCAGAGCTCCAGCCGGCCCGACCTTTGGAAAACACGTTCAACCCCATCTCCTTCAAACCAGGCCTCCACCAGGCTGACATCAAGCTGACTGTGTGGAAAAGGCTCTTCCGCAAGGTTCTGCCAGGTGTGGCCCCAACCCATCCTCCTTCCTGAAGACTGCTGGTGTAAAGTACAGAGCGCTGGGAGGTCTGCATGGGCTAGTGGGGAGAGCAGGGGAAAGGGGATCCACCAAAGAGTTTGGGTCAAACTCAGCTCCAGCTCCTACTAACTGGGCAAGTTGTATAATTTCTGAGTCTCTGTTTCCTCACCTGTAAAGGGCTATTAACCCCCACCTTCCTAGGCTGCATATTTATTAGTGTGTGTGTGTGTGTGTGGGTGGGTGTGGGTGTGTGTGTAGTTTAGTGCTTAATAAATGTAGCTGTTACTTTGTCAAAAAATACTCAGACATTTCATTATCGTCTTCATTACTGGAACATAAAGGCTATCAACAATAGACTGATTTCATCCAACAAAGACATACAGGGTTTATATAATAGAAAAGGGGGGTGGGGGAGAGAGAAACATTCTGAACTCTGAATGTTGTTTGCACATTTTTGGTGTAAACTGATTAGCTGGCAGCTAGCAAAGAAGTCAGCTGGGAGTTTGTCCTTGAATAGGCTGCTTAGGATATCAAAGAAACCAAGTGCAGTTGTTATGGATTCTCCAGAAAACCTGGAGAGTTTAGCTGTGGACCACACATGACAGGCTGTCTTCCGGGTCCTTGCATCAGCTCCTCTACCTTAAGCAGGTCTATACCATGTCCCTTACAAGAAGGTCTCGGCTCACAGCTGTTTATTTTTTCTACCCTTCAGGCATCATTCATTCATTCAGCCAACAACCTAAGAGTGCCTACTCTGTGCCTGGTCCCTTCTAGGTCCCAAGGATACAGAGATGAGGCCAGTGCAGTTCCTCTCCTGAGGAGCTCAGGGCCTCCAATCAACCTTCCTTGGAGCAGGGTCTGCTGCCTTTTGAAAACTGCCTTCTCTGATCTTTCCTAGCCCCGGAGTCTCTCAAGCTGGATCCCGCCACAGCCCACCCACTCCTGGAACTCTCCAAGGGCAACACAGTGGTGCAGTGTGGGCTCCTGGCCCAGCGGTGTGCCAGCCAGCCTGAGCGCTTTGACTATAGCACTTGTGTCCTGGCCAGCCGGGGCTTCTCCTGTGGCCGCCACTACTGGGAGGTGGTGGTGGGCATCAAGAGTGACTGGCGCCTGGGCGTCATCAAGGGCACTGCCAGTCGCAAGGGCAAGCTGAGCAAGTCCCCCGAGCATGGCATATGGCTCATTGGCTTGAAGGAGGGCCGGGTGTATGAGGCTTTTGGCTGCCCGAGGGTGCCCCTGCCCGTGGCCGGACACCCCCACCGCATTGGCGTCTATTTGCATTATGAGCAGGGAGAGCTCACCTTCTTCGATGCTGACCGCCCAGATGACCTGCGACCACTCTACACATTCCAGGCTGACTTCCAGGGCAAGCTCTACCCCATCCTGGACACATGCTGGCATGAAAGGGGCAGCAACTCACTGCCCATGGTGCTGCCCCCACCCAGTGGGCCTAGTCATCTCAGTTCTCCACAGCCCACCAAGCTGTAGCGGTGCTCATGGGGCTGCCTGCTCATGGGCCCTTCCCATCTAGGCATGGGGACTCCAGGGATTCTGCTGGGTCCAGCAACTCTTTGGATGGTCTTGGTGCCTCTGTGACCCTGGAAACATTTAGTGATATGGAGAAAAGGACCACAGTTCCCATCAGCTAACAGCGTGTTTATTTACCTATTGTTAGATTATTGACCTGCTTCTTAACCAGCAGAACTGGGCCTTGGGCTTCCCTTGGTCCCTCCTACCATGCTTGTTGCTTACTCCTCCATCTGAGGGTGGAAACATTCCCATCCATAATTTTTTCATTATCATTGTGAACTTAAAATAACTTCAAAGACAATAAATTTGACATTATTTCTCTTTATTTAAAAAATTATTTTTAATTTAATTAATTATTTTTAATGTTGACAAAATTGCAGGTGTTCCCCTTTTTCCTGCCCTTTGCTCACCTCCACTCACCTCCACCTTCCCATCCCTACTTCTCTTTAATTGATTTGCAAATATTAATTGCTGTACAGAATTGCTTTATTCTTGGGTCTCCAACCTCTAGTGGGACCAGAGCTTGATTCCACCCACTGACCATTGTTTTGTGGTTAGAGTCACATCACTGCTCTGTCCTTAAAGACTCTCGACTTCCCTTTCTGTGAGATGAGAAGGAAATGACACTACCTTAAAGCAGAAGCAAGTTGGAACCAGACGGGTTCAGCCCATCCCTAAAAGCTGCCTTGCACATGGAGGGGGGCCAGAGCCCATGAATGTTCCTGGTGAGCCTACTCCTGGCCATATTTGATGGTGTCCAGCTGAATTTTCTACCAAGAATCTGCACACTGGGAGAGAGAACATGGTTGAGAACCCAGTCACCTGAGACCTGGTGCTTTGGACTCTAAAAGTTTAGAGAGCTCTCCAGACTTGAGGTCAGTGAAGCCACCTGAGAGCCTTCAGGGGGAAGAGCTCCATTATGGTGCCGGGGCAAGTATCCACATAGGCCACACAGGCAAAGGCTTGACTGACAGCCTGGGAGATGCTCCAGGAACAGGAGAGGGTGGGAGGTTTGTGAGGTGCTACCTCAAGGCCATGCCCACCCTTCTTATCCCACAGGAGCCTCTCAGGAGATATCACCTCCTGGGCTCTGATGAAGAATGAGGTTTTTTGCTCCATCTCCCTCCAAGTAGAGTTGCAGACTACAGAACAGCTTAGCTGCGTGTAGAACTGGCTCCTCAGCCACAGCATATCCCACAACTGGTGTTGTAGTCATCGACCCTTTGATTTCCATGGCATCTTTTTTTTGTGTGTACAAGGACCTCCTGGAACTGGCACTTTTTGGCTAATCTTCCTTCTGCTTTTGATGTAAGTAACCTGTCTGATCAAATGGTGCTTGTATCTTACTGGCTGAATCTGCTGGGTGTTGGCCCTGGTTGCTGTGCGCTTGAAACCTTTCAGACCTTGTTTTTGTTATGCAGCGATTCCTTCAGTCCTAGGACTGGGCTGAAGAAGGTCACCCCTCCAGAGCCACTCTCCACTCTTCTTCATCCTGCTCTGTGTCCTGGGAGGCTGGCCCTGGTGGAACACAAAACTCTTTGGCTTCTGCTGGGCTCAGCTGATGGGAGGGACTGGCAGGAGATCCAAGGGCAGGAGAGGGGGTTTGAGGTATTTATTTTCCTGGTTTCCTGCCTGCTGGGCTATGGGTTGGCAGCTTCCCTCTACTTAAGACTCCTGGCAGGTGGCTCCCTCCTTCTATTACTCTTTCCTTGCTCCTCAGACCTGGTGGTGAATAGTGCTGCTAGTCCTGAGTACTGCTCCATCCCCTGTAAGTTCTCTTAACTCTAACCAGTCCCTTCTTTAAAATGTCCTCAACTACTCCCTGTGTGCACCTTCCTGCCTCCAGCCAGACACAATGGCATGCTTCTTCTACCTATTTAACAAATTATATTTGGCCAGCCAGAGTTAGTGTTTGCAATCAAAAGGTCTTTTTTTTAAATTAAATTTTTTAAAAAAACCAAAGACATTCTCTTATTTAACCACAATGCAAATGTGTCACAATCAGGAAATTAACATTAATAAAACGCTGTTATCCAACCTACAGATGTTATTCAGATGCCACCCATTGTCCTACTTGTCCTGTGTTGTAAGACTATTTCAAGTCCAGGATCCAATCCAAGATCACTAGTTACATTTCAGTTGTCATGTCTCTAGCTTTCCTTCATCTGGGTCAGTCTTAGTCTTTTTTTGTCCTCTCAACTTTGCCATTTTGAAGAGATGGAACCAATTATTTTTGTAGAATGTCCCTCGATTTGGGTGTGTTTAATACTTCATTTGATTCAGGTTATGCATAAATGGCAGTAATACTCTGGAAGATGCTACCAACTGGCCTGAGATTGTGACTTGCTCCATATTGGCAATGTTACTTTTTCCCCCTAAAATATATTCTACTTGATTTCAGAGAGGAAGGGAGAGGGAGATAGAAACATCAATGATGAGAATCATTAATTGGCTGCCTCCTGCACGCCCCCCATTGGGGATCCTAACCCACAACCCAGGCATGTACCCTTGACTGGAATTGAACCCGGGACTCTTTAGCCTGAAGGCCAGTGCTCTATCCACTGAGCCAAACTGGCTAAGGCTGGAAATGTTAATTTTGATCACCAAGTCCTGGACATGTCCTCCAACTTTCTCTACTGTGCAGTTACTTTCCCCCCTTTGTTTTATTTATTTACTTATTTATTTTTAAAAATATATTTTATTGATTTTTTACATCGATGGGAGAGAATCATCCATCAGCTGCCTCTTGCACACCCCCTACTGGAGATGTGCCCGCAACCAAGGTACATGCCCTTGACCGGAATTGAACCCAGGACCTTTCAGTCCACAGGCCGAAGCTCTATCCACTGAGCCAAACCGGTTTCAGCTCCCCCCTTTGTTTTAAATAAAGTAACATGTGGAGAGATTACTTGAAATTATGTGAATATCCTGTTTCTTATAGTAATTGATGGCTCTTGCTTGAATCAAATTACTATGATTGCCATATAGTGATTTAAAACATTCTTTTTGCATTTATTACTTAACATTTTATTGTAAGAATCTTCCCTCCTATTTTTATTTGTCAATATGAATCCATGGATTCTGATTTTATTAATGGATTATAATCCATTACTATCATAATTTGTTTTTATGCTCAGATTGTACAAGATTTGGTCAGTGGGAGCTCCTTCAAGCTGGCTCTGTGCCTGCCATTCTTGGGGCACATTCTTACTTCTGGCACAAGATGGTCCAGGGTCCTCTCCCAGCCCCAGCCCTGGACTCAGCCATGTTGCTAAGGACCCTGATTCTTTTTAGTGGGGAGTGATCTTAGAGCCCAAGATCTGGAAGCTAGGTGTTATTGTGAATATCCTTCCTGTGGACAGACTGGAGAAAATATTGCCATTTCATATAATTCTTACCTTTCACCAGTTTATATTGGTAGCGTCTTTCTCAAATATATTGATTTTGTTGGGACCCTCAAGGAGCCTGGATCCCAACAAAATCAATATATTTACTTCTTTGCTCAATTCTACAATACACATACATTTGTTTCAGAATTACTATCATTTTACTTTTTACCCATGTCCAGAGGTTTCCCCACTTTGCTTTCTCCTGCCTCCTTAATCTATCATCAATGGATTTAATGTAAACCACTCATATTTCCTCTTACGATTATAATGTATAAAATAAATTGTGAAACTGCTGTTCTCTGGAGCATATCTCAATCCATTGAGACTGCTTCCGGGAAATTGTTGTCAGTTTGGCTCAAATAAACTCACGAAAATTCTCTACAGGCTTGAATATTTATTACGTGGGCAGTATATAATGTTAATATATAAAGGGCACTAAGAGAAAAATGGCATAAGAGTGAGCTGGGGGGAAAAAAGTGAGCTGACTTCCAGGGCAACACATTAACATCTATAATGATCTATAATAATAAAAGCATAATATGCTAAATTAGACCTGACGACCTTCCTCTCAAAGCTGGGGCCGGCGGGCCCGGGCAGAGGTGGCCCCCGGGCCAGGGGCCGCGGCAGCCTTCTCGGAGGTGGGGCCCCAGCCCCTTGAACGAATTCCTTGCATTGGGCCTTTAGTGTTATGATAACAGAAGTACAAAGTACGAAGACATTCAACCTGAGTAACAGCAGTAAAACCCCACTGTTTGCTATTAGATCGGGAAAAATGGAAAGAAAAAAAGTGAAAACCTAACAAGAAGCGGAGAAATGCGCTCCTAAAGCCCGCTTCCCTATTCTAACCTAACGGGCATCCGCCTTGGGAGACTCAGACGGCACTGGGGCTTCCGGTGCCGCACCTCTGCGCCCTTCAACCCGGAAGTCTGGGCGGCCGCATTACGACGGAGCCGTAAAGGCGCCTGGGACGTTGCGACAGAGCCGTAAAGGCGCCTGGGAGTGGTGCGTGCATGGCGCTGTACGCGGCGGCGGCGGCGGTGCTGGCTGGTGTTGAGAGCCGCCAGGGCTCCATCAAGGGACTGGTGTACGCCAGCAGTTTCCAGGTAGCGGGGTTCGGGGTTCGGGTGGGCGGGAGGCTAGCCTGGGCCGGGCCCCGCCTGACCTGGTGTCTCTTTGGCCGCGCAGAACGTGAAGCAGCTGTACGCGCTGGTGTGCGAGACGCAGCGCTACTCCGCGGTGCTGGACTCGGTCATCTCCAGCGCCGGCCTCCTCCGCGCCGAGAAGAAGCTTCGGCCGCACCTGGCCAAGGTGACGGGCGACGGGTGGAGCGGGGGCGGGCGGGGGCGGGCAGAGAGTCCCTCCTAACGTGGTCCTAGCTCCCTACGGTCCGCCCGCCGTGGGACGGTAGCTCCTCTGGAATGACGCGCAGCCCGCTTCTGAATTGTGAATTGAGGTGAGATGCAAATGCTTTGACTTCAAGGCTGTGTGAAAGATTACGTAAATAAGAACAAAAGCACAAAGTAGCAATGGCAGGGGCGGCTTAGATAAAGCAAAAGGGTGACGTTGACGAGGAGGGGAGTAGAGATCTTGAGCTCTGCTGGTGAGCGGAGGGGGTTCAGAACTGGGGAAGCAAAGACTTCAGGTTCAAATCCTGTATCTGCCATGGATTTTGTGTGATCTGCAAATCACTTTCACCTGTTACTGTTTCGACAGTTGATCTGTTTAAAAATCACTTTCACCTGTTACTGTCTCGACAGGTGGTTTGTTTAGCTTTTCCAGTTCCAACACTATGGAGTTGGGAGGCATTAATGCTTAGGGTTTTTGTTTTGTTTTGTTACCTCCTGGTCTCTACATCTCCAGGTGCTGGTGTATGAGTTGTTGCTGGGAAGAGGCTTCAGAGGGGGTGGGGGCAGATGGAAGCCTCTACTGAACCGACACCAGGCACGGCTGAAGGCTGAGTTGGCCCGGCTGAAGGTTCATCGAGGCGTGAGCCGGAATGAGGACTTGTTGGAAGCGGGATGTGGGCCTGGCGCAGGTGAGCTGAGCTGTGGGGTGGGGGATAACCATCCGGTCCTCAAATGCCATGACCCTGCCCACTGATGGCTGGTTGCTTCCTAGCCTCCCAGGTGCCTCGATTTGTGCGGGTGAACACTCTCAAGACCTGCTCTGATGATGCAATCGATTATTTCAAGAGACAAGGTTTCTCCTATCAGGGTCGGGCTTCCAGGTGAGCATAGAACCCTGACTAGCTGCCCTAATCTCGGGAGGTGCAGGGGGGTTGGGAGGACGGGCTTGGGAAATGGATGGGGAGAGGAGGGGTGTTGTGCCTGCACTCTGGTTTTCTCCTATTTTTACAGCAGTTTCTCCATCCCCTTCCAAAGCCTGTTTTCCTCCATTCCTTAAACATTGATTGTTCTGGAAGTCCCATTGACATTCTCCTAATGTATCTATCCTTCAATTTCTTCTCTAGCTCTAATTCCTAATTCTTACCTGATGATTCTTGTCTCCCAGTCAAGACTTCTCTCTTGTATTCATTCCCTCAGGTTCATATCAATGCTTTACAGACACCACAGTCACAGCACAGGTCAAACTGAATTCATCCATCCTCTGAACTTTGCACCTTTGTTGTTGTTCAATGACATTCAAAATTTAAAAGATATTCTTCAAAAAAACATGCTTAACAAGTTATTGGATTATTTTGCAGTATTTCCTATTTAAATTGAGATATAATTGACCTATAATATTGTTAGTTTCAGGGGTACAGTGAAATGTATATATTTGATATTTGTATATATTGCAGAATGATCACCACAGCAAGTCTAGTTAACATCTGCAAATTTTTTTTTCTTGTGATGCAAAATTCTAAGACTTATTTTCTTAATAACTTTCGAATATGCAGTACAGTATTAACTATAGTTACCACGCTGCACATTCCATTCTCATGATTTATTGAATTGGTAATTTGTACCTTTTGACTCCCTTCACCCATTTTGTCCCCCACCTCCCAGATATGTTCTTTGTATCTATGAGCTCTGGGTTTTTTGTTTTGTTTTTTGTTTTATTTTAGGATTCCACATATAAATGAGATCATAAGGTATTTGTCTTTCTCTGTCTGACTTTGCCGTTAAGGTTCATCTATCTTGTTGAAAATGGCAAGATTTCAACTTACACTAAATAAAAAAAAAGAAAGAAAATGGCAAAATATTTCTTATGACTGAATATTTCAGTGTGTGTGTGTGTGTGTGTGTGTGTGTTTATATATATATATATATATATATATATATATATATATATATATATATTTGTTTGCTATTGAATTCTTTATATATTTTGGATATTGACCCCTTATCAGATATATGATTTGCATATACTATTTTCTATCATTTAGTAAGTTGCATCTTCATTTTGTTGATGATTTCCTTTGTTGTACAGAAGCTTTTTAGTTTGATATGGTCCTTCTTGTTTATTTTTGTTTTTGGTGTCAAATCCAAACTATCATTACCAAGACCCATGTCAAGGAGCTTACTGCCTATGTTTTATTCTAGGAGTTTTATGGTTTCTGGCCTACATTCAAATCTTTAATCCATTTTGAGTTGATTTTTGTATATGGTAAAAGGGAATGATCCAGTTTCATTCATTCATTTTGCATATGACTGTCCAGTTTTCCCAACACTATTTATTGAAAAGACTGTCCTTTCCCCACTGTATATTCTTAGTTCCTTTGTCATAAATTGACCACATGTGTGTGGGTTTATTTCTGGGCCCTCTGTACTGTTTCATTAATCCATGTGTCTGTTTTTATGCCAATACCATACACTTTTGTAATATCGTGTGAAATCAGAGCGTGCTGCCTCCAGCTTTGTTTTTTTCTGAAGAGTGCTTTGGCTATTTGTGTCTTGTGTGGTTCCATACAAATTTTAGGGTTATTTGTTTTATTTCTGTGAAAAATGCCACTGGAATTTCGATGGGGATTGCATATAATGTGTAGATTGCTGTGGATAATATGGACATTATAACAATATTCCTCCAACCCATGAGCATGGAATATCTTTCATTAATATCTTATATGGTTTTTAGTTACAGGTCTTTCTCCTCCTTGATTAAATTTATTCTGAGGTATTTCATTCTTTTTGATGCAATTATAAATGGGCTTTTAAAATTTCTGATAGTTCATTATTAGTGTATTGAAATGCATCATATTTTTGCATATTGATATTGTATCCTGCAACTTTACTATCTTGTTTACTAATTCTAAGATGTTTTTGGTGGAGTCTTTTTTTTTTTTTTTTTAATTTCTTTATTAAGGTATCACATATTTGTCCTGCCATTCCAATCCCCCACCCCCCACTCCACTCATGCTCCGCCCCCCTATTGTACTTGACCACAGTTAGGCTCATATGTATGCACATAAGTCCTTTGGTTGATCTCTCCCTTTTATCCCCACCCTCCCTTTGAGGTCCAACAATCTGACCCATGGCTTAGTTATCTCTGGGTCTGTTCTTGTTCATCATTCTATGTTGTTCACCATTTCCCCTAGATGAGTGAGATCATGTCCTACTGGAAATATACTTATAAGAATAAAAAATGAGACTAGCAATAATAGTTTATGAATCAGTCTGTAGTGAGTGTCTTTCTGGTCCACCAGTTCTTTTGAGTCCCAATTTCAGTGTCAAACAGTTCCTTATGTGTAAATGTCAGCAATATTTCAGTTCTGGATGGTGGGCAAATGGTGGGCAAATACAGGTCCAACCCTCTCTGGTTTGGTCTTGGGCAACCTGCAGAGATACACAGCTGCTGACTGCTATTATGGCAAGGCGTCTTTAGGGTTTTCTATATATATATGTCATTTGCAAATAATAACAATTTTACTTCTTCCTTTCCAATATTGATGCCTTTATATTCTTGCCTAATTGCTCTGGCTAGGACTTCCAATACTGTTGAATAAAAGTAGCCTTGTCTTGTTCTTGATCTTAGAGGAAAAGCTTTCAGCTTTTTACCATTGATATATTAGCTGTGGGCTAGTCCTATATGGCATTTATTATATGTTGAAATACATTTCTCCTATACCAACTTTATTTAGAATTTTTGTGATAAACCCTACATTTAAAAAAAATATTTTTTATTGATTTCAGAGAGGAAGAGAGAGAGAGAAACACCAATGATGAGTGAATCGATTGGCTGGCTCCTGCACAGCTCCCACTGGATGTCAAGCCCACAACCTGGGCATGTGCCCTTGACTGGAATTGAACCCGGGACCCTTCAATTTGCAGACCAATGCTCTATCCACTAAGCTAAACTGGCTAGGGCAATCCTTCATTTTGTTAATGTGCTATATCATTAATTTGAACCATCCTTGTATCCCTGAACTTTGCACCTTCTGCATTCCCTATTTTAACCTAGCAGATATAATTATGCCCTTATTTGATCAAACCAGACACTGAGTCATCCTAGATGCTTTCTTTCTCTTTCTTCAGTCACTCACTACTCTGCGTTCAGCATTTTTCTCAAATCTGCTCCTTTCTTTTTGTCCTCCTGGACATTACCCAGGTTTAGGCACTTATCCTAATTTGATTGGCTGCCGAAAGATCTGAAACCATACCCGACTTGTTACTTCCCTGCTGAAAACCCTCTCTGACTCTCCACTGTGCTGTGCCCGCTGCTTCCTCTCCAGGCCCATCTGCCATGGCACTCTGCACCTGTTGTTCCCTCTCTGCTCTGGTGCTTTCCCACCTCCCGTCCTTTAACAGCTCTGGGATACACCTCTGCCCCTCCCCACATCTGTTTTAGATGTTCTCCCTTCTGCCTGGAGCATGTTGCTTAGAAACCAGGGAGGTAGAGAATGGTTGTGTGGGTTTGAATTCCAGCTCTGCTGCTTGATAGCTTTCTGAACTGAGACACTATCCTCTGGCCTGTTTCTATGTGGGTCAGGGTGGAGGGGACAGTGCTCCTTTACAGAGTTTAGTGAATGTAGTTTTCATCTTAGCTTCTCACATTACCAGCTCATCCATCAGGAGTCAGCTCAATACTTACTTCCCCTCCAGCTGCTCTTCTCCATTCAATTCCCCCCAAAATAACCTCTCCTTAAGGTTTTAGCAGTAATGGCTAACATTTATTGAGTGCCTAATTTGTGCCATATATTTTTCTAAACACTAGGTGTACCGGTTAATAATAGTGGATTTTGTAATCAAAGAAAAACACGATAATTTCAAGAGAAACATTAAAAGTGCTTTATTCAAAGTAATGCCCGTCGCGAGCTACACATTTCCCCATCTTTTAGGTAATTTGTGGATACCTTGTTTTGAGACAAACCATTCAAAGACCCAATTTTCCACTTCTTCTTATGTTTTGAAGTGCTGCTCAGAAAGTGTGTGTGCCATCAATTCGAACAAGTGGTAATTGAAAGGAGCAAGGTCTGGTGAATACGGCGGGTGGGTTAATACTTCCCAGGCAAGATCTTTTAATGTGTCTTTAACTGGTTTTGAAGTGTGTGATAGTGCGTCATCATGAAGCAAAATTACTTTCCCTTGTCTTCTTGCCTATTCTGGTCGTTTTACAATCAAACGTGGTTCAAATTGATTATTTGTTGTCGGTAGCCATCAGTATTAAGTTTCACCTGGTTTTAGAAGCTCATAATACATCACACCTTCCTGATCCCACCAAATGCAGAGCATTGTCTTCTTTCCAAAGTGATTTGGCCTTGCAGTCAATGCTTGTGGTTGACCTGGATCAACCCATGATTTTGTGCCATTTGGGATTCTCAAAATCCATTTTCATCACCAGTCACAATTTGGTGCAAAAAAGTCTTTCTTTTTTTTTTTTAAATATATATTTTATTGATTTTACACAGAGAGGAATTGAGAGGGATAGTTAGAAACGTCGATGAGAGAAACATCGACCAGCTGCCTCTTGCTCACCCCCTACTGGGGATGTGTCCGCAACCAAGGTACATGCCCTTGACTGGAATCGAACCCGGGACCTTTCAGTCCGCAGGCCGACACTCTATCCACTGAACCAAACCGGTCTCGGCCAAAAAAGTCTTTCTTTCCTGCTGTTGAAGCAACATTATACTGACGAATTTTCGGTTGTTTTCCATTTGTCTTTCATTCAGTTGATGTGGCACCCATTTTCTTCCTTTAAAATCTTTGTAAACCATCGGAAATTGCTTGTAAACCATCAGAAATTGTTTGCTGAGCAATGTTTAATCTTTCTGCAAGTTGTTTTTTAGTTTGACACACATCTTCATCCAATAATGCTTGTAATTGTTGGTCTTCAAACTTTTTGGTTGACCTGGATGTACTTTGTCTTTCACATAAAAATCATCACTTTTCAAGCGTTTAAACCAGCATTCACAAGTATCTTGAGATGGAGCATGTTCAGCATAAGCTTCCCAAAGTATTCAGCAGCACTTTTCTTCAAAATAATGAAAACTTCCTGCAAATGCTCTTTTTTTGGGCATGAAATTCGACATTTTTAAGTGTAAAAATAATTATTATGTTAACACCTTCAGCAAATTTGAGATGAAGTTTTGAAGCTTGTTGTCAATACATCAAAATAGCATACATATCAAATCACATATATATCAACATATGTGCAACTCCATTTAAAAAAATCCGCATTATTAACTGGTACAACTGGTACATATCAAATAGTATATATATCAACCTACGTGTAATGCCATCTATTGAAAAAAAAAAAAATCCGAATTAACATTTCGCCTAGTATTTCGCATGCATTAACTCATTTAATCTTCACAGGTGCTATTTTCTAGAAGTGATACAGGCTGAGATAAAGGCACTTGCTCATGCTTCCACTCCTGGTAAATGGCTGAGGGATCCTGAAACCAGAGTCTGGTCTGAGAATCCAGACTCTGTCTTATCCTGTTTAGTTCAGCCTTAAACATTTGTTGCATGAATGAATAGTTAACATGTTAGGTAACATGTAAAATGACCAACCTGGTGCCTGGCATGGAACAATTCAAGAAATGTTGAGTAAATGGTTCTTGTTCCCCGACAGCCTTGAGGACCTGAGGGCCCTCAAAGGGAAGTGTTTTCTTCTGGATCCCTTGTTGCCAGAGCTGCTTGTGTTTCCTGCTCAGACAGATCTGCATGAACATCCACTGTACCAAGCTGGTCATCTCATCTTACAAGACAAGGTAGGGAAGGTGGGTGGAAAAGGAAAGAATGTGTAGGAGTGACCAGCTTGGAGTCTGTTCACCCAGCAGTTGTGCTTTGTCCTGCCAGGCTAGCTGTCTCCCAGCCATGCTGCTGGCCCCGCCCCCAGGTTCCCACGTCATTGATGCGTGTGCTGCCCCGGGCAATAAGACCAGTCACTTGGCAGCTCTTCTAAAGAACCAAGGGTGAGTGCCATGGTCAGACAAAAGGAGGGAACGGGGTTGGATCCTGTCGTTGGTGAGAAATAAGGAACTCGTTTTCCCAATAGGTCTGAAGGCTGAAAGGAAGATTTTTCCTTTAAATATTTCTTTCTGCACTTAGAGCAGTTCCTGGTATAGCCCCAAACTAAGCTTCCCAGTGGGTTGCAGGTGTGAGAAGTGAATTCCTTAGTCCTTGCAGACTGTAAATATTCTGTATGTCCCAACTTAATGTTCATTAGATGGTGTATAAACTCATTTAACCTCAACTCTGGCCTTGTCTGTAGGAAGATCTTTGCCTTTGACTTGGATGCCAAGCGGTTGGCGTCTATGGCTACTCTGCTGGCCCGGGCTGGAGTCTCTTGCTGCCAGCTAGCCGAAGAGGACTTTCTGGCAGTTTCACCCTCAGACCAGCGTTATCGGCAGGTCCAGTACATTTTGCTGGATCCTTCGTGTAGTGGTTCTGGTGAGATGGGGAGAACTCATAGTCTAGGGACCAACAGATCAAGAGCAGCCTTAGAGTGGAAGTGGTAGCAGTTCGCTTAGGTCTTGGGTTCATTTAGTTCTAACTCAAATTATCTTGTGACCCTGGGCAAATGTCCGCATTTATAAAGTGGGGATTTCAGTGTGAAACGAGGCAGTTTAATTAAAACACTCTTTTCCCTAGGTATGTTGACTAGACAGCTGGAGGAGTCTGGGACAGGTGTACCTAGCAAGGAACGGTTGCGTGCCCTAGCAGGGTTCCAGCAGCGAGCTCTGTGCCATGCGCTCACTTTCCCCTCCCTGCGACGCCTGGTCTACTCCACATGCTCCATTTGTCAAGAGGAGAATGAAGATGTGGTACAGGAGGCCCTACAGCAGAGTTCAGGAACCTTTAGGTAGTTGGCTTTCCACTAGGGTCTCGGGGATGGGAGGGGGCTGCTCTCTTTTACCCAGAAGTCTGTGTGCTCTTCTCCACAGGTTAGCTCCTGTCCTACCCTCCTGGCCTCACCGAGGCCTTAACGTCTTCCCAGGGGCAGAACACTGTCTCCGGGCCTCCCCTGAGACCACGCTCACTGGGGGCTTCTTCATTGCTGTACTTGAACGGGCAGAGGTGCCAAGGTGAGCAGGGGGCCTGCTGGGAAGATGACTGAGAAGATTGGGACACATCTAACTTATTCTTTCCTTCTAGCTCAGTCTCACAGGCCAAAGTATCCACACCAGAACTTAGGCCCAGCCCCAGCCCAGCTCCGAAGAGAAAGAGGCGGCGGCGAAACGCAGCAGCAGCAGCCACTTCTAGCACACTACCTTGCACAAAGCAGGTGCTCAAAACTTTTACTTCTTGGGTGGAGGAAGGGATGACACTGGTTCTCCCTCGGCTTAGCTTTGGGCCCTCGGCCCCAGGCATCAGTTTAGTGTTTGAAAGGTTCTGTTCTTTTTGTTGCTATAGGAAGGAAATTGATAGTTGTTTCTCCAGCTGGGAAGACAGAGCGGAATGCCTCGTCCTTTGGGTACTTTCCCTGAGCCATGTTCTTGTTGCGAGAAGTGCTACCCACAAAAATAAAAGGCAGGACATGGTCTACGATAGATCACAGTTTTTTTTTATTCTTAATGACATAAGCAAGGAGAAAAATCTCACATTCATACTAAAAATTCCAACTAGACTCACAGGAATTAAGTCTTTATTTGTAATGGAAAGTCCCAGCCTCCCGTTCCTGTCCAGTGCACGTACATGTACACACACAAACACTCTCACTCAGGCCGTGCCCGGATACCCTCTTCAGGTATCCTGGACAACTGTCCCGCCTGTGGAACTGAGGTAAACTAGCGTAGAGTACTAAAACTAAGAGGGTCTACCTTACATAAGGTACAGGTAGAAGCTTGACTTCTAGGCCCATGCCCCACCACACCCCTCCAATTCTAGTAGGTATTTGAGACTTGAGGTTCAGGCTCCCTCCTCAGCTCCACAGACAGGTAAGTATTACCAGAGCTCTTCTAGGGGTGGGGAGCAGTCACTCCCCTGCCACAAAACTTTCAACCTCAGTCACAAAAGGGTGAGGGGGACTAGTTACATCTACATCACATTATTTATTAAAAAAAAAAAAAAAAAAAATTACATTTTACATAATGTGTCCAGAAGGAGCTCTAGTCACCCCAGGAAAGCTGCCTGGGGCAGCACTAGAGCCTCTTCTTCACACAGGCATAACTTAACTATACAGCTAATTCCTAATCAACAGCATTTATACTTAACCACCTCAATGAACCAAGCTTGAAGGAATTTAAAAGGCAATTTAGCTTAAATACAAAAATAAATTTTTATTTTGTTAAAAAATGTTTAAATATTTTTTTTTAATTTAGACACACGCATTCATACTTCTCCCAAAGAGGATGGGCATGGCAGCAAGGCTCCTAGGCCGGGGTATGTGGCTTTGAAACAAAGAAAAGAAGGGGAAAGGGGGTAGCAACTAAGAATTTGGGTGTGGTTCATTAATTTAGGTTTTCTAACATATATTAGGGGTGTTCTAGTGAGGTCAGGTAGGTAGGAGAGAGAAACAGCAGAGGGAAGAGAAGAGGTCTTTGTTTCCCCTTGGCCCTATCCTCCTGGGCTGCCAGCCCTTAACGTCAAAACACCATTTGAAAATCCAAGAGTTGGCACTTGTAGCCATAAAGTGGTGCTACTTTCCACATTCAATTAGCTAAGTCCCAGAAACTTGAAACAGATAAGTCCGGCACTACCAACATGCCGCCACTCATACAATTCAATTCTTCCTCCAAACTCGATTCAAAGAGAAATAGACATGAGCATCAGACAAAGTAACACAGGACAAGGCTTTAAACATACAATGCCAGAGAGGCAGACGTGCCCAATGAGGCCAGCAGGGGTAGTGGGCGAGGAGGCAGCTGAAAGCAGTGGTGGGCATCCTGTCTGCTCCAAGAGCTTTCCTCCATGGAGTGAGGATTCACCCCTGGCTCTGCCAGGCTAACAGTCTTGAGCCACCAAGCTTTTAGGGGCCAAACTGGCAGATAGGATTGGGGACAAAACACTGACTCAGACTTGGCAAGAGGAAGTGAAATAGCAGGAGCAGCATCCACTGGGATCTTCAAGGCAAAGCTTGATTCAAGATCATTTAAAAAGCAATAGATCCTGCAAGGAACCAGTTGAGGATCAAAGCAAGGAATGGGGAAACAGTCCCCTAAAGGAACCAGAGAACCACTTTTTATAGCCAAGCCAAGCAAGGTAAAGCTTTAGGGATAATCCATTTCCCCCAATTCTACCAAATGCATACAGGGGGGGAGAGAGGTGGGCAGGGCTCTACCTACTACCCTCCAGCAAAGATGGCTCTCTGGGGAAAAGGTGGGAAGGAAGGCTGCCTGACTAAGCTTATATACTAAACAGTGAGGGAAGTAAATGGACAGTATGTACAGATGTTTCTTTAGTTCTCTCCAGCCTCCCCAGTGGAACTGTTCAAGTAACGGTATTAGGCTTCTGCCCTGCCACATCCTGCATCCCCCTCCACCAAGAGGCCTGAGGCTTCTGCTTCCTCTGAGAGAGGGAAATGGCCCCAGGACTGCTGCTACCTCCCAGGTGGCTGAAGCCAGGTTTGCTTTATGGAACTAGAAGGGTTAGAGGCTCTTCCTAGCAGGTACCAAGGTCCAGATTTGGGTAAGGGGTAGGAGGAATGGAGGCAAGGGACAAACGCTATTTCTTGCGGGTGTGCTGCCTTCGGGCCTGCAGTCGCTGTCGAGCCCCTGGGGTCTTGGATCCTGCACCAATGGAAAATGAAGGGGCCGCCGATCCTGGAAAGATTCAACAAAATCTCATCAGGGCAGCTGCTACCTGAAAGCATTTTTTTGGTTGCCCCAATCTCTGGAAAGTTAGGCCAATAGGACTGTGGGTGCTTGAACGGGGGGAAGAGGGGGTAGCTTCCCAAACTGTATATCAATTGCGTTGGGAGAGGGGCCTATTGAAAAGATAAAACCCCGGAATCTTAGTCTGGGAGGGGCCCCGGACGACAATTTTACCCAGCTTTCCAGTGATCCAGGAAATTCAGCCCAAAAAGGCTCCTCTGCTGTCTGCCGCCAACTCCAAACCTTGGTTGTGCTGGACTCTCAATCTGTCCACATGTTTCTCATGCTTTCAGCCTGACTTTCCGGAGAGGGCCTCAGAGAGGAAGCTACCAGCCTACCCCACCCTACTCCCTCTTCAGAGAATAAGCAGGCCATGCTGGCAACAGAGAGACTTGCTAAGCTTACCGAAAGGTCCGACTCCAACAAAGCCCTGGGTGGGCGTTGAGGATGCCCCAAAGGAGAGGCTGCTTCCTGATGTGCCTACTCCAGGGGCAGGGGTGTTCTGACCGAAGGTGGGTGTGGAGGTACCTGTAATGAAGAGAGAGCAGAGAACTGTAGAGACTAGGCCAGTGAGCAGAGGACATCAAAGCAGACGGTAATGAACCTCGCAGAGATCTGTTCTCTGTATGGGCATCCCGCACAGGCCATCTTAGCTCTGAACCACCATCAGGACTAATGTTATTCCTCTTCTCCTGTTAAACAGGTTGGGTTTTACCAGTTATACCCTCCCCTCCAGAAACCAGAGCCTTCTACCAAACTCACCCCATTCCAATCCATCCTGTAGATCAACTAATCTGCCCACAGGGTCAGTCATCAGCAAACTCCCTTGCTCTCTCTCACTGAATCCTGATTCTCAGTAGTGATTCTGCTTTCTCTACAGCCTCAGGGAAGGCTGGTTCTCTCACATGTACTTGTCTCAGCCCGATGTGGTATAAGTATCTTTCTTGATCCCTGAGGCCCAGACCTTGCTACCCCAAACTATTCCTCTATCCATCCTCTATCACCTACACCTATCAACACCAGGAACTGTTCTAGCTCCCATAGCTTAACTGCAACTACTGCACTCTTTCTCCCGGCTCAGTTTCTAGTAGTCCTCCATTTCCTTAATCTCATCAAGACCTCCAAGCTCACTGCCCCTCCTGCTATATTTGCTTGAGTTTAAACAGGTAGGGTTTTACCAGCTATCTACTTATTTTAGATCTATACTTCAACAACAGAAGTTGCTGGAGAAACAGTGCTAACTAGTCTCACTTTAAATTCATAACCACAATTTTCCAGCCCTCAAATTGCATGGCAGTTAGTTCTATCACACTTTCTCATTACCTTCCTTTCCACTCTTCAAAATGACTATTTTAAGAGGTTCTCCTCTGTACAGATTTTACTGTAATCAGCTCCCCAAGATCTCTCATTTAATGAAGAAAACAAACTATCAGGATCATTCTAATTCATTTTTCACATCTCAAGTAAGATCACTTCATTTTTCTGTTTGAAATTCTACAGTTATTTCCCTTAGTACTTAAAATCCAAACATTTAAATCCTGGCCATGGATGATCTTCAATTCTGCCTACCTTTCAATCTCTTTTCATACCATTTACACTTTCAAACTTCTAGCCACACCTTGCTTTTATCTGTTCATACCAAGCTTATTTCTGCCTTTGGGTCTTTGCACTATCTCTTGTGCCTGCAAAGCTCTTACACACACACCTACCCACCTGCACTTGCAACCATTTTCTGTCACAAATACAGTTTTGGCTTAAACTTATTTCCTCAGAAAGGCCTTCCTTGATTACCTAATTAGTTCCTTTACAGTCAGTAATTACGTTTTATTTTATCGACACTGTTATCTGACATATTTATATATTCTCTCCACCACCATTATGTAAAGCGTAAGAGTGGAGACTATGCTGGCACTTAAAACAGTGCTGGCACAGCAAACCAAATCAATTCCCAGTCTCACCTCCAAACACAGGCTTGCTCTCAGGCGTGCTGGCCACATTGAAGGCAAAGGGTGTGCTCTGGCTGGGTGCTCCCAGTGTGTTCTGACTCAAGCCTCCCCCAAAGGGGGCTGTGTTGCCAGTGGTCCCACTCTGTCCTCCTCCAAAGTTGAATGCTCCAGAGGTAGAGCTTGTGCCTGGGGTAGCCACATTGATCCCAAAACCCCCACTGCCAGCTGGGGCTGCCGAACCCCCAAATGTGAAGGGCGATGGTGCTGTGCTGCCAAACACTGAACTGGTCCCGCTGCTGGTAGTCTGGGTTGTAGCTCCAAAGCCAGAAGTGGTGGCTGCACCAAAGGAGAAGGCAGCTGTGGTGCTGCCAAAGGCTGGCTGGGTGCTGGCAGGGGTGCCAAAGGCAGAGGCTGTGGGTTTCAAACCACCAAAAGCTGACTGCGCAGTGTTGCCAAAGGCTGGCTGGGGTGGGGTTGGTGCTGGAGTTGCAGTTGGGGCCGAGGCTGCAGAGTTTCCAAAAGTGAAAGAGTTGCCAAAGCTAGGGGCAAGGGTTGGCTTGGTAGCACCCTGTTGCTGCCCATCAGTGGCCCCAAAAGGCTGGGGGTTGGTTCCCGGATATGATGGGAGAGGGGCCTTGGTGCTTGAGCCAAAGGGAATGTTGAATGTCGGGGTGGTAGAACTACTGAATGTCAGGGTGGGCTGGCTGGTGGTGACCGGGGCCGAAGTTGTAAGGGTGCTGCCAAAAGCACTAAAGCCAGTGGTGCTGCTGCTGGTGGCTGCCTGCACGGCACCGGGTAGGGACTGGCCAAAGGTGGTGGTGGTTGTCGTTGTTGTTGAAGTAGGAATGGCAGAAAGCTTGCCAAATTGAAATATGGGGCCTATAGCTGGGGTAAAGCTGGCACCAGAGGCAGGGGGATTCCCAAAGAGGAAAGGCTGGGAGGTGGAAGTGGTGGTGCTAGTCATGCTGTTCATGGTGCTGGTCACATTGCTCACACCAAAGCCAAAAGTAGGCTTCGAAGCTGAGTCTGTGGAGGTGCTGGCTGTGGTCGCAGAAGCCACTGTTGAGGTGGCACTGGCCTGGCCAGTGAAGAGAGGGGCGTTTGTGGTTGTGGCTGTAGTAGTTGTCTGATTGAAGGAGAAGGGAGTTGGCAAGGACACAGATGTAGATGGCCCCATGTTGCCAAAAAGAGGTTTGAAAGGAATGGGTGAGGAGTTGGTAGTCGTGGGAAGGGTAGAGCTAAAAGATGCTGTGGTTGTGACCTTGGAGGGGCTACATGGCAAGGGGCCCTCATTCTCACTTTTAGGTGGAGCCTGAAAAATGGGCTTGAACATGGGGGATGCTGAAGACACAGCAGGAGCTGCAGAGGCAGAAGGGTTAGCAGGGGGAGTGCTCAGCATTCCAAACAGAAGACTTGGCTTGGGGCTGGGGGCCGGGGCAGACAGGGCCTGGGATGGGGCAGATGTCTCAGCCTGAGGTGACTTGGTGGTGTCAGTGACTGGTACGGAAGTAGGGGACAGCCCCAAGAAAGATATTGTGGGTTTGGAGTCTGAGGAGGTGCCTGGAAGGGGTGTTGACTGTGAAGAGCTAGGAGGGCCCAGAAGGCTGGGTGTCTTCGGAGGCGAATGGGCCACGGGAATTGCCACTCCAGTTGAATCATCTGGGGAGAAGAGCAGAGAAAGTGAATTCTGAATATCTCAAACATAATCAGTCAATGCTTTTGTATCCTCCCTGTGCCCAGCACAGTGCTGGGGATTTAAGGGTCAGTTAACAAATATGACTAAATCTGTACCACTGGCTCTTAAAGTATTTATTACTTAAAAATCAAGGAAGTATTTGTTATTTCCACTCTTCATAGGTCGTAAGGAATATAGGAGGAGATAAAACTTGGCCTAATTGGGTTAAATGTGTGGAAACTTAGTCCAGTTAATAACCCAGATACACCTCACTCACTTAACAAAGATTTACTATACTTGACTACCATATGCTAAGTGCAGAGCATATAACAATGAATGAGACAGCCTGCCCCTGAGCCCTGGGACAGGCTGAGAGCTAACATATACTACTACTGCATGATAAAGTGAAATAGTAGTAGTGTGTTTAAATGAAATGCTATGAAAGCAGGGGGCAGGAACAATCAAACGACCCTTGGAAACCTAGAGGGAAAAATAATTCATATTATCTTGTGCCTTTGGTCTAATAAGCACGTGATAAGACATCTCAACCATGTAATCACATTTACACTTCAGCGCTACCTCATGAGGAAAGCATTATTCTCGTTTTACAAATAACTTCAAGGCTCAGAGCAGCTAAGGAAGTAGGTTTCAAATCAAGAGCCATATGACTAACAAAACAGCTTAAATGTTACAGCTCCCCTTCTCTAAAATTTCCTGATTACAGAATTCTGAAGCTCTTAAGCTTGCACCAGCTCAGGTCTGGTCAGCCAGAATAAGTTCAATCCTTATAATTTCCATTGACTGACAGGAATAATGCTTTTACTTCAACCTCAACAAAGATTGATGTCATATGCTCTAAGGGGAAACTCTCACTCACCTGGGAAGGATGTTAGGCCCGGGGAATCCTGCATCTTCTTCAAGCTCTCCAACAGCGGATTAGTGCTTGGGGCTGGGAGAGAGGTTGGGGAGGGAGCAGTCCCAGAAGTAGGCAGGGTAAAAGTAAAAGGCTGAGTGGTAGGTGGGTTCTCAGTGACTGAGCTTGAGGCAGCATCTAAGGAAGAAAAAGATTCAGTTGTCCTCCCTGGTTTGGGAATCCCCATCGCAGGCATGGGAATGCTCAGTGTCTCAGTATAACTCATTTAGAAATGCTTGCCCTCAACCTTAGTGCTCACTTTCTTCAGATTCTACTGAGGACCCACAGGGATTTCTCAGAAGGAATAGACCAAAAAACCCCCCAAAAAACCCCAAATCCTCCCGAGAATGTGAAACATCTTCATTCCTTACCAGTCTTATCTTCCAAGACTTGGTTAAACCATCGTAATGAAGCTTTCTTTTCCAAGTCTAGGTCCTCAGCAGTAATTGAATAACCAAGCTGGGGAGGTGGAGGCTACCCAACAGAAAAAGGAGAAGTCAAGTCAATCATAAGAAATTGGGAGAAACCTGTATTTAGCCTTCCCAAAACTCAGAGAGCTAAGAAGGTGGGCAGGGGCAAATGGACAAGACCATACCAATGTCAGCTGGTCCCCTCGCCTGGAGGGCAGCAGCTGAATCTTCCGTTTACGCTGCCCAGAGCTGCCAGGTGTAGATGGGGAATTCCTCAAGTTCTGTTTCTTCCATGTGGTTGTATCTACAACTAAAGAAATATAGTCTTGTAACACTGAATTTTCACTGGATATCTCTGAAAGATTTCATCTTCCATAGTCTGGACTCGTGGATAGAGTTTACAATATTATTTCTAATAGTCAGGAGGCTGTACAGAGAGACTTACTCCAGAGGCATGCATACAACTGCTGGGCAATAATTCCTGGATTGCTCACAGATACCTCAACCTGAGCTTATCCCCATCCCAGTTACCCTGGGTGATACTGCATTTGTTTATCACCTTCCTCCCCTACTAGACTACAAACATCTGAAGTACAGGAACTTCTGTCTCTGTATATACCAGGCCCTCTATACAGCAATGCTCAAAGTGTGGTTTGAATAGGTACTAGTCTATACATCCTCCATAAACACCACAAGCCACTCTTGCCTGTTTATTAACTTACCCCTTTCTCCCTGGGACTCCTTGTCGGTTACTAATGGAGTTGAAGGACTAGAATGATGGGAAAGTTCCTCTTCTCTGTAGGAGAAAACCACAAAATTAAGTTTATAAAGACTTCCTGACAATAAATACTGAATAACATATCCTCCCAATTCCCAACTGGCCAAAGTCTAGAACAACCATGATTTGAGATTTTAGTATGCCAGGACAAAAAAAAAGAAAATTCCCACAGAAATGAAGGGAGGTAGTTAATGGAAACCATGGAGAAACCAGTCTTAAAACAAATACAAATCAATTATCTTCAAAACCTTCCTTACAACCTTCCATGTTACTGAGTGTTCTAGGCACAGATATAATCCCTAAGAGACTGGCATTCTAGTCAACTGTAGGTAGGCCTGGAGGGTCAGCTGCAGTCAAGAACATGAAGATTACTGCCCACTGATATTATTCACTCTGCTCACTCTATTCTACTTTTACACCTGGTCATTGGTACAGCAGAAGAGACTCCTATACTCAGTGCATAAAGAACTATAAGCCGAAACCGGTTTGGCTCAGTGAACAGAGCGTTGGTCTGTTGTCTGAGAGATCCCAGGTTCGATTCCAGTCAAGGGCATGTACCTTGGTTGCGGGCACATCCCCAGTAGGAGGTGTGCAGGAGGCAGCTGGTCGATGTTTCTCTCTCATGGATGTTCCTAGCTCTATCCCTCTCCCTTCCTCTCTGTAAAAAAATCAATAAAAATATATATTTTTTTAAAAAAACAAACTGTAAAAATAAGAGCAATTCTGCTTGGTATTTGCCTGTCCTTCTAGATGTTAATTTGACTCTCTAAATCAGAGAGCCTAAGAGCCAAGTAAATTTCCCTCATTTCCTAACCAATAATCCATACAGCAAGTAAGTGATTACCTGATTTTCTTTGCTGGCCTCTCTGGTGTCTGGGAGCGGGATGAGGCTGGGCTGGAAAAGGGTGATGAACTTGGACCACTTCTCTTCCATAGCTAAAAGTCAAATAAAAGTAACATTAGATGATACTTCAGCATTCAACCTTTAATATAACTTTGTGGTTCTATTCATATTGCATATAAAGTCCCCTTTGTAAGTGACTAAAAAATATTTCTTGGTGAAGGAAGGATCCTGAAAAGAAAGTCAGTTGGAATAAAAAAGTCTGAAAAGTAATGGAATGCTAATAAGTGTAGGAAGAATCAATGTACTTTTTGTATATATTAAAAAGGAACATTACATTCAATGACTTAATTGAATGATGCATAAATTACTCTATATTGTCTGTAGAAATAGAGTACATTAAGAAACTGTTCTAGTGAAGGGAAGCCCATAAACTTAGTTTCCCTTCATTAAATTTTCAGCTTTACTTTATTAACTTTTTAAAAATATGCTGTCATGACATTTATGACTTTTACAACATCTATGGCACTTATCATTATATGATAATTATTTATACATCTGTCTCTTCTGCCAGGCAGAGTCCCTTGGCAGCAAAGATAGCATTTTGTTTTGTTCGTTTGTTTTTTATCCTCACCAGAAGATATTTTCCCATTGATTTTTAGAGAGAGTGGAAGAGAAAGGGAAAGATAGAGGGAAATATTGATGTGCAAGAAAAACATCAATTGGTTGCCTCCTGCACGCGCCCGACCAGGGCCTGGTCTGGGGAGGAGCCTGCAACCAAGGTAAATATCCTTGACTGGAATTAAACCCAGGACCCTTTGGTCTGCAGGCTGACGATCTATCCACTGAGCCAAACTGGCTAGGGCAAAGATGGTCTGTTTTCATCTCCACCTCCTTCAAAAGGGGCTAGCAGCAAAGTAACTGACAAAGAGCAAACATTCGCCCAGACCGGTTTGGCTCAGTGGATAGAGCGTTGGCTTGGGGACTGAAGGGTCCCGGGTTCGATTCCGGTCAAGGGCATGTACCTTGGTTGCAGGCACATCCCCAGTAGGGGGTGTGCAAGAGGCAGCTGATCGATGATTCTCTCTCATCGATGTTTCTAATTCTCTATCCCTCTCTCTTCCTCTCTGTATAAAATCAATAAAATATATTAAAAAAAAAACAACAAACATTCCGTAAATAAGTCTTTAGCCTAATACAATGGTACTAAACTATCACATTTTCCTACTGGGAAGCTTCTAGTGATTTCTTACTCTGTAACAGTTACATGATATAAACACAAAAGGAAGAAAACAATGTTTAAAAGTTAAAAAGAAGGATTTAAAAATCAAAGACAGGTGATAAAACAACAGAGTTCCATAAACTAATAATATCAGAAAACCCAAGGCTCAGAATTAGATTGAGAAAAATGCTGAAATAAATAACATTTTTAAGAAAATGTTATTCTCTGATATAGAATAAGAAAGGATGGTCATTGGGAATAAATCAACTGTGGGCCTCACACCTTACATTTTTAATAAAGTGCCAATGGTGATTTGAATGTTTTGCCAGGGTAAAAACGTATCTCTACTTCTAAACTGTACATACACACATAATCCTAATGCAATAGCAATTTACATGTAAAAAGTGTAATAAACAAAAGAACTATAAAAACATTGATGAGTTGTTAAATAACATGGGATAGAATAAAAGACTTTTTATGCCAGAAACTAAAGAAAGAAAACTGACAGAATGTTACATAAAAACTAAGAATCTCTCCACACAAAAATATTACCATGTGGAAGGAAGCTTTACTATATGTATATCTTTTGTACCATTTGTATTTTCTTTTCTTTTAAAAAATATATTTTTAAAATATATATTTTATTGATTTTTTACAGAGAGGAGAGAGCTAGAAACGTCAATGAGAGAGAAACATTGACCAGCTGCCTCTTGCACACCCCCTACCGGGGATGTGCCCGCAACCAATGTACATGCCCTTGACCGGAATCGAACCTGGGACCTTTCAGTCCGCAGACCGACGCTCTACCACTGAGCCAAACCGGTTTTGGCTATACCATTTGTATTTTCAATGACACTAATATTTCCATAATCTAGAAATAAAAATCTTTATGGGCAGGAAACAAACAAAAAAGTATAAACAAACTAAAAGGTAAGTATTTTCAATTAAAGTGATGAATTGATATCTTAAAAATCTTTATGGGCAGGAAACAAACAAAAAAGTATAAACAAACTAAAAGGTAAGTATTTTCAATTAAAGTGATGAATTGATATCTTCAACATGTCAAAACTAAAAATTTGCAACTCCATATAAATATAATGAACATATAAAATAATAAGTGGCCTAAAGATATTGGGTCGGCAACTAAGTAATTGCGGGTTTCACACACACATGGCTTCAGTTGAATTTTTAGGTTTGCAGACGTAGTACAAATGTAAAACACATTTTGTATTTGATAGTTGGCTATTCAGCTGTTAATCAGTAAAAAAAGTTTTTTGATCTGTTTTGTAGTTTTTGTTTGGCGTTCGTTGAAAAATGGAAAATCAAAAGGAACATTTTCGTCATATTTTGCTTTTTTATTTCCGCAAGGGAAAAACGCATCACAAGCTCATAAAAAGTTATGTGCTGTTTATGGTGACGAAGCCTTAAAAGAACGGCAGTGTCAAAATTGGTTTGCCAAATTTCGTTCTGGTGATTTTTCTTTTTTTTCTTTTTTTTTTTTTTTAAATATATTTTATTGATTTTGTACAGAGAGGAAGGGAGAGAGATAGAGAGTCAGAAACATCGATGAGAGAGAGTCATCGATCAGCTGCCTCTTGCACACCCCCTACTGGGGATATGCCCGCAACCAAGGTACATGCCCTTGACCGGAATCGAACCCGGGACCTTTCAGTCCCCAAGCCGACACTCTATCCATTGAGCCAAACCGGTTTTGGCCGTTCTGGTGATTTTTCACTCAAAGATGAAAGACGCTCTGGTCGTCCAGTTGAAGTTGATGACGCCCTAATCAAAGCAATAATCAATTCGGACTGTCACAGTACAACACGTGAGATTGCAGAGAAGCTTCATGTATCACATACATGCATTGAAAATCACTTAAAACAACTTGGCTATGTTCAAAAACTCGATACATGGGTTCCTCACGAACTGAAAGAATCACAGTTAACGCAACGCATTAGCAGCTGCGATTTGCTAAAGAAACGTAATGAAAATGATCCATTTTTAAAACGACTGATAACTGGCGATGAAAAATGGGTTGTTTACAACAATATCAAGCGGAAAAGATCGTGGAGCAGGCCAGGTGAACCAACTCAAACAACATCAAAAGCTGAGATTCATCAAAAGAAGGTTTTGTTATCAGTTTGGTGGGATTACAAAGGAATTGTCTACTTTGAACTCTTACCACCCAACCGAACGATCAATTCTGATGTCTACATTGAACAACTAACAAAATTAAATAATGCAGTTGAAGAAAAGTGGCCCGAATTGACAAATAGAAAAGGTGTTGTGTTCCATCATGACAATGCAAGGCCACACACATCTTTGGTCACTCGGCAAAAATTAATGGAGCTTGGTTGGGATGTTTTGCCACATCCACCATATAGTCCTGACCTTGCACCATCTGATTACTTTTTGTTTCGATCTTTACAAAACTCCTTGAATGGTAAAAATTTCAATAATGATGATGATGTCAAATCGTACCTGATTCAGTTTTTTGCTAATAAAAAACAGAAGTTTTTTGAACGTGGGATTATGATGCTGCCTGAAAGATGGCAAAAGGTCATTGATCAAAATGGGCAATACATTAAAGAATAAAGTTATTTAGTTCCATGAAAAAATTGTCTTTGATTTTCTTTAAAAAATCCGCAATTACTTAGCTGCCGACCCAATATAACAAAGCAAGTTACAAAAAGAGATAGCCAATCTATGTATGATGGCAGTCAATTTAGCTATACGCACAATGACTACCTGGAAGCCGCCGCTCCGTTCGATAGCTATGATGCACACTGACCACCAGGGGGCAAACGCTCAATTCAGGAATTGCTGAGCTGCGGTGATTTGTCAGCTGTGGTTCTCTGCTGACTCACCAGAACCAGAGAGGAGGGAGCCCAATTCCCAGGTGTGGCACTTGAGAACTGCCCTCTCGCAATCTGGGACCTTTGTGGGGATGTTGGAGAACTGGTTTTGGCCTGATCCCAGCAGGCTGGGTCGAGGGACCCCACCAGTGCACAAATCCATGCACCTGGCCTCTAGTACTAAATAATTATTACTGTTTGAGTGGAATCTACACTAATAAAAAAGATGCAAGTTGACTGTACCTTTGTGATGCCCACCAGCCAATTAGGAGTATGTAAATTAACCCAACAAAGATGGTGGGTTAATTTGCATATGCAGGCACCAAGTGACCAGCAGCGGGACATTTGCATTGTCGCCATGGCGATGACGCACGTATTCTGCACCACCCCAGCAGCTCCAGGCCTCTGGGCAGCGTGGGAAGGCGGAAAGGCGGCTCCAGGCCAGAGCAAAGGCAGAAAGGTGGCTCCGGGTCGGAGGGAAGGCAATGCTGACAGCCAGGGGAAGGAAGGCCCATCCTTGCACAAATTTTCATACATTGGGCCTCCAGTAATGGTATAATAGTGACAATTAATGTTAAGAAAGTTTAAAAACACACTGAAGTACCTCTATTTTTTTAATATTGTTGATATTTTTACAGAGAGGGAGAGAGGGAGAGTTAGAAACATCGACCAGCTGCCTCCTGCACATCCCCCATCAGGGATGTGCCCGCAACCAAGGTACATGCCCTTGACCGGAACCAAACCTGGGACCCCTCAGTCCACAGACGGACGCTCTATCCACTGAGCCAAACCGGTTTTGGCAAATTTATAATTTTTTAATTCGATGTTTCCACTTTTTTGTTTGTATTCTTTTCTATTTGTTTGTATTTTCCTTTGTGCTTTATATATATAAATAAACAAAAATATATATATTTCATTTATTTTAATTAAGTATAAATAAAAATAATAATAATAATCATATGAAATTAGGTCCTCCAGGTATGACGTACTGACACGTCCTAGTGAAAGAGTACGCGCCCGTTACAGGTTGCGTAATTAAAAAGGGAACTCCCCGGTTAACAGGTTAATACTCAAGAGCAAAACCAAAAGGTGGTGTGGTAGTTGGGGGTGGTATTGATGGAACAGGACTGTCAAAATGCTAACTATTGAAGCTACATGGAGGTTCATTAGTTTCTTTCCTTCTATGTATATTTGAAATTTAACATAAAAACCATTTTAAATATAGGGATAACGGCTATGTACTTAATAGGCCTACTGTGACGATTCAATGAGGAAATAGGCATTAAGTGCTTAAGGTAGGGTCTGGCCGAAAGTACTCGAGGTAAAGGTTATTATGATTATCTTCTTCTTTGCATTCCCACAACTGCTCTGGTTTAAGCCTTCATCTTGAATTTATGTTAACTATAAGAGCCTTATGAATAAATTTATCTAAAAAATTTTCTCCCCTCAAAAATCTTCCTCAACGCATGATTTTTTTTTTGAACTATGTAATTGGGTAACCACTTATTGACAGGCACTGTAATGGGTACATTTCGAACATTACCTTCAATCTTTCCAACAATCCTTCAGAGATGAGAAAAGGAATTTATGTGATTTACCTGTCCAAGGCCCTATAGTGATTAAATGTTAGAGCCAAAATTGAACCCAAGTCTGTCTGGTAACAAAGCCTGATCTGCTGTAGGCTATACAACATTCTCTTTCTAAAATAAACAAACAAAAATACAGCCACTTCTTATTTTTAAAACTTTCACTAAATTTGCAACCTAGGATAAATTTCTTTTATGACCCAATGCAAGTTGAACTTAGTCTACCTCCTCAATCCAATTAACACTGTTTATTGAATTATTCATCCTTGGCCTATTTATGTGCAATGGCTCTGTCTTGTATCAGGCTCCCACATATACACTGGTTTACTTTCTCAGCTTTCTTTTCTGTTCCATTGATTTTTATTCAAGGATTTGTATCTTCTGTTAATTTAGAGGTAATCCCAATCTCTGACAAAGGTATTAGTAAACACTGACTAATCAATTAACTAATTGATGCTTGGAATCCATTTTGCCCACGCCACCCATAAGAATAATGTACCTGAGAAAAACCTCGGGTAGAACTGTAAGAACTGGTGATGGCATTTCGGCTGGAGCTAAGGATGCCACCTGTGTATGTGCTCGTCATGGAGCTCATAGAGGAGGTGCGGGATCTCTTATTCAAGTGGTCATCTGAGCTCTGGGAATTGAGACCTCTTTTCAGAGACCCAGGCCTAATAAAAGGGAAAAAGATAGTTAGATGTGCTATTGAAGGCAACATTCTTTTAAGGTTTCATCCATGGTCACAAAATCTTTCTTAAATATATCTGACAAAGTCAAGAAGAAAAAGCCAAATATTTTGAAATTAAATGTGTGATTTCACTTAAATAATATTCTAGAAAATACACACTTATCTCCAGTGATAGAAAGTATTATTACTGAATGCCTGGGGATGGGGCAAGACTGGAGGGAGATACTACTAAGAGACACTGGAAAACTTTTGGAGGTGATGGTTATGTTCATTATCTTGACTGTGGTGATGGTTTCATAGGTGTATACATGTCAAAACTTAAACTGTACACTTTAAGACACAATTTAGTATATGTTAATTATCCCTTAATAAAGCTATTTAAAAAATCAGTTAAGAAGAACCAGCCATTTTTTCTAAGTTTCCAACTGAAATAGAAATTCCTGTATATCCTTCCTATAGAATAGTCATCCAACCTCTATTAAAATATAGATAACTCATTATCTCTTAGAGCAGGGGTAGGGAATGTCTGGCCCACAGGGCCATATAAAGCCCACGAATTCGTTTGGTCTGGCCCTGCAAGGCATTAGGAGTTAATTAAATGTTTGACCAAATATAGCAGGCTACCTTTTAAGTGGTCCCACAAATGATGCTATACCTATCCTAATAGCCTTTGGTAAAAAAAAAAAAAAAAGGTTTCCCACTCCTGTCCTAGAGTGATGAATGCCAAATGTGGACCAGTTTATTCTCATATGGGATGAGAAATCTGTCCTCTAACTTTCACACATGGATCCTATTTGGTGCCATACCAAGCAAGATGTTCCGTCCTTTCATTTGATAGTGCTCCAGTTTTTTGGAGGCCATTATCTTTCCCTCCCTCATTTCCTTATTCCTTTGAGGTGTTTCTCCTCTGGGCTAGTACCTAAGTACCTTCAAACCCTCCTTACCTACCACCACCATCCTTTAACATAGTAGTTGCTTCACTCAAAATGAATTTCAGTTTGTGTATATCTTTTTTTATAGTGTAGTACACCAAAGCAAATACAATACTCCATGGACAATCTGAATAGAACTAAGGAAAGCAGCACTGCCACTTACCTGCCACTTCTAGTTTTTGTTCTATCAACACAGAATAGGAGCACATTAGTTTTTTGGCAGTCGTATTATACTGCTGGCTCAAATTAAGCATATAAGTTACCCCAAGATTTTCCACACGTATTTCTGAGCCACTTTCCCTCCAATTCATTTCTTCTTCAAATGTATTTAAACTCAAATGTACAAACTTAACACTTATCTTAAATTTCAGTTTTATATGTTATCCATCGTGCAAACCTTGTGATCTTTCTATTTACATACTTTGTTATTAAAAAATACTAAAAGGAATTATAAGAGCATTATTGTGGCAAGTTACTCAAATGCTCCCCTGATTTAAAAAAGATTTGAACTTGAACAAATAAAGCAATGCAAAAAACAAATAGGAACATCTATAGGACAATGACTTTGGCAATGCCCTCTTTCTAAACAGTGTATAACTCAACCAAATGGATTTTCACTTACTTAGGCACAAAAGAAGCAGGGACGCCATTGGCCACCAGGGGCTCAAATGCTGAATGTCCACTCCCACTGCTGTCATGGCGCCTGTGATAAATCAAAAAACTCTCAATTAAATGAAATGACATTTCCCCCCCTAAAAGCATATTCCTGGGGCATGTACTATTTCTATGGAGGACAGGTTCCATGCTAGACAAGAAAAAGTTTGCTTTAAATCCCAAAGATTCCGAAAGGTAAATTTATTCTAAGATTGTCTGGCAATAAGGAAAGTGTAAAATCCTTGAATAACATGATTTCATTCAATGTCATTTCATTATAATGTTGATGAGATGACCATAAGAATTTAACTATTGTTTATATCAATTAGCCTAGGGGAAAATAGATTTTGTTATATATTGTCACAGTTTCTAAGAACCTATCAACAATGTTAAGACTTACTGTACATCAAGACCTTTAGAACTATTCACTGTATTAATTATTACAATCACAAATTTAACACCCTACATTCACAAATTAAAAACAAAACAAAACAAAACAAAAAACATTTTAGGAACCAATCCACACATCCCATAGTTATCTAGAGGTTAATATGGTAAGTATGTTAGGGGAAAACTTTACGTCTCACATTTAAGAAGGGCTATGCATGGTGCACATAATCATTGATTATTCCAATTATGGGAAGGATAACTATAGAATCTTCAGTTACAGACTCACTAGGGTCAAGTAAAACTACCCATTCCTAAGAACATGAAAAACCTACTGGGACCATAAGAATGGTTATTTCCTCTCCCGTCTCCACACCCCTGCCTCCTGTCATTCCTGCTTAGCTAGTTGACATTAGCTCAAATTGCTCACTTATAAATCACATCTCTATTCATCATAACTTGATCTTCCTAGCTATTATACACTATTAAGAGAAAGATGCAAATTGACTGTACCTCTCTGATGCCCACCAACCAATCAGGAGTATGCAAATTAATCTGACAAAGATAGTGGGTTAATTTGCATATATGGGCATTGAGCAGGACAAGTGGCTGGGGGTGCCAAGCAGCCTGGATCCACATCCCCCAGCCTGGTGGACACAGTGAATGCGGGGGGACATGCCCCTAGCCCTGTGGACACAATGCAGGGGATCTTCTGCACATGGGCTGCAGAGGAAATACCTTTTTTTATTTTAAATATATTTTATTGACTTTTTACAGAGAAGAGGGGAGAGGGATAGACTGTCAGAAACATCGATGAGAAACATTGATCAGTTGCCTCCTGCACACTATCCACTGGATGTGCCCCAAACCAAGGTACATGCCCTTAACAGGAATCAAACCTGGGACCCTCAGTCTGCAGGCCAACACTCTATCCACTGAGCGAAACCAGTTCAAGCATAAACACCTTTTCTGACTGCTCATTGGCTAAGCTCCCTGTACGCCACCACTTGCAGTGTTCTTGGTAACTTGGGTAGTAAGAATCCAAGAAGGTGATATAGGGTTTTTCCACCACATTCCTGGAGAAAAAAATGAAGGTCTGCTGCTAGAGGGGCTAAGAAATGTCGTATCCTACTCTAGCCAGTTTGGCTCAGTGGATAGAACCTCGGTCTGCTGACCACAGGGTTCGGGTTCAATTCTGATCAAGGACATGTACCTAGGTTACAGGATCCTCCCTGGCTGAGGCCCAGGTCAGGGCACATGCAGGAGGCAACCAATCAAAGTGTCCCTCTCACATTGATATTTCTCTCTGTCTCTCTCCCTCTCTCTCTCTTCAATACTCTCTAAAATTCAATGGAAACATATCCTCAGGTGAGGATTAAAAAATAAAAAAGAAATGCCACATCTTATGAAAGACACAGTTTGAAAAATGCCTAAAAAACGTTATTTTTTCACAGTGAAAGGACTGGAGTCCATGTTGATGAAAACACCTTGGCAGCTGTGATGGCTGGCAATGGCTGCAGCAGTGGGGTGATGGGGCTAGTGCCTTCCCCTGATCAGCTCAGTTGCTTCCTGCAGAGGGAGGCCAGATTGTGGCTTAGACTAGCTCCCCATGGGGAGTGGGCCTAAGCCGTCAGTAGGACATCCTCTGAGGGTTCCCAGTCTGTGAGAGGGAGCAGGCTGGGCTGAGGGACAAATTTCATGGACCAGGCCCCTAGTGTTAAATACACTTGCATTGATTAATATTTCTCTTACTTAATTTTGTTATCTAAAGTAGCAAAGATGGACAACCCTGAACCTGTAGGATATGAATAATTTGGTTTAGGTAATAGGAATAATGATTATATTTTTCAAGGGTTCACTCATATACAGAAGAGCAATTCCAAGGGTTCATTCATATACAGAAGAGCAATTCCTTGACCACCTCATATAAAGAAGCTGCCTTCTCATTACCATGTTTTTTATATATCACCCCCCTTTTTAAAATTTCTATCACCCAATTTTTAAAAATTTCTATATACTTATAATCTAAACCTTGTTTTAATATCCTCCCCCTTTTTGTTTCTTCCCGAGGTCCAAGAGGACTTAGTTTTGTTCACTGCTCTATCCACAGTATCTGGAATAGGCTCTGGCACATTGTGGTTGCTCAATTTATTATATTAAAAAAATGAGTGGGCCGGGACCGGTTTGGCTCAATGGATAGAGCATCAGCTTGGGGACTGAAGGGCCCCGGGTTCGATTCCGGTCAAGGGCGTGTACCTTGGTTGCGGGCATATCCCCAGTGGGGAGTGTGCAGGAGGCAGCTGGTCGATGACTCTCTCGCATTGATGTTTCGAACTCTATTTCTCTCCCTTCCACTCTGTACAAAAATCAATAAAATATATATTTTTAAAAAATTATATTAAAAAAAAAGAGTGGAATTCTTAATTACTTAGAAAGCCACAATCAATTCTGCATTATTAGTGACTTCAAACTCCGTTCTTACCATACTAAGGAAAGAGTCCTTATTTCATTTTCCTTAAGTTATTGAACACCAAATAATGAAGTCGATTTTACTCTACTGATAAAACTACCATACTCTAGTTTACACTTTCCTTTGTCAAGCATTCCCTTCAGCACAATTACACATTTAAACTGGTGGTTACCCAGATAACTAAACAACACAAGATTAGGAGGGTAAGCCTTTGAACATTTTTTCTCAAAAACAGAATTTAACATATCTGTATCAAAAGTATGAGGCTAACATGACGAATAGTTGTTGGCTTATCCCAATACTTAGAGCAGTGGTTCTCAACCTTTCTAATGCTGCAACCCTTTAATACAGTTCCTCATGTTGTGGTGACACCCAACCATAAAATTATTTTCGTTGCTACTTCATAACTGTAATTTTACTACTGCTATGAATCGTAATGTAAATATGTATGTTTTCCAATGGTCTTAGGCGACCCTGCAAGCGGTTCTCAACCTGTGGGTAGCAAAATGAGGAAACTGTATTAAAGGCATTAGAAAGGTTGAGAACCACTGACTTAGGGAAAGGTAAATTATAACATTCACCTCACCTATGCCTAACCCTGAAATGAACAGCATTAAAGCCTCACTGTCAGCATTATTAAGCTCTGCCATGAAAGCCAAAGGGGACCTACTAAGGCTCACAAACTGGAGCAGCCTCTGTAATCTTTCTGGGAGTGATCTGCATTTCAACAAACCACAGGAATCCATGTGGGAGGCCTGGTGAGTACTCTGCTGAGCCTGTTACCTTCTTTTATTTTCCTGGCCATCAGAGACTATTTGTTCTTCTTCCTCCACTGTTCTTTTCTTCCTCTCTTTGAGGGCACTCAGTACAGTCTCCTTTGCACATGGGTCTGGAGCATTACTTGATGGTGAGGACAGTGTTGAGCTAATTAGCTGCTCTGTTCTGCAATGAAAGACAAGATTCTAGTCTTAAGATATTTTAATTACCTTGTCATATAGCACAATCTTCATTGAAAATCAGAAGCTAGCTTATAAGCAACAGTGTAATTTATACATTCACAGAAAATGCCCTTAGCAATTAAAGCTACAATATAAGGCAAAAAAAAAGAAAAACAAGAAAATAAGATAGTTCAATGACTCAAATTTGAGATTTCTCATTTAAACACACAGGTACCCACCTCCCCTACCCCCCCCCCTTTTTTTTTTCTTAATAGTACTTGTCAAAGAAATAATCATGGAAGAATAAAGTGGACACAAAAAGGAGTCTATTTTTCCAACAATAATACTTACATGGGAGAACGAGTCAATTTGCTATCAGGAGGAGCAATCCTCACCGTCACTGGACTGCACACCATCTTGGAATTATGAGGCGATAGCACGGTCTTCTTGTGGTAACCATTCCAGGACACTGTGGGAAGTACCCCCAGAAAGGAATATTGGGCCTGTTGAATTGGATATTGTCTTCGAGGTGTTATTAAAAACCGATTTGATAAAGTTCCACAATCCCTGTGGAGAATAGGAGACATATTATGGAACCAAAATGCTTAAAAGAATGTCAGAAAATTAACTGACTAAAAAACTATGTGGGTTCAGATATTTTCTAGAAAGCTTAAACCTCTAAGCAATACAAAACACAGAATTTTTATGGTAACTTCCCACATCATTCCATCTAGAGGCAGAAAGTGGCAGCTGTTTAAAAGCCATCCCTACTATGGACTTCAACAATTTGAGAGGGAAATTGAAAACCTTGCCCACACAAGCAAAGCTACAATGGAAGAAAAGTGTGTATTAGGACATGTAGGGAGAAACTTCAAAAATCCTTCAATCTTTTCAATAAATCATCAGTAATGTACCAGAGTTAAATATTTTTCAACACCTAAATGTTCATCTTCTCAACTAAATTTACTTACCAAGAACCTTATGTCTGGCTGGTATGGCTCAGTGGTTGAGTCAACCCAGGAACCAAGAGGTCACTGGTTTGATTCCTGGTCAGGGCACATGACCAGGTTGCAGGCTCCTTCCCTTGTGGGGGTCATGCAGAAGGCAGCCCATTGATCACTGATAATTTTCTCTACTAGAGGCCTGGTGCACGAAATTTGTGCATGGGCAGGATCCCTAGGCCTGGCTGGTGATTGGGGCCAATTGGGGCCTTCTGACTGCTGGCTGGGGCCGTCCGTCCATTCTGTGCTGCCCCTGGTGGTCAGCACATATCATAGCGAGCGATGGAACTCAAGAGGGATCACTTTGCATATTAGTCTTTTATATATAGATTTTATATATGTAGATTATACATAGATTATATATATAGATTATATATATATATACATATATATGATACATCCCTCTCTCTAAAAATAAAAAACATTAAAAAAAGAACCCATTTTCATCAAATTTTTTGTATTCTTCTCTATTGAGATTAAATGAAAGTGTCTTAATTTGATCATCTTTATCAAATTTTATCAATGGAAGAAGTGTTTCCTCTTTGAGCTCAGCTAAACTGATAAAATTTCTCTATGGGTCCAAAATATATATACATTTATAATACATATATGTATGTAACATATATATGTAATATATATAACATGTATAATATATAGCACACACACACACTACTATATGACTACACTCGAAAGATAAAGGTATTTTCCCCCGAAGTAGGGGTATCTTAATGTTAACAAGTATTCTGCTAAATCTATACTGTACTAAAATTCAGTGTTAAGAATTGGAAGGAAGGGATCAGCTGTGGCAACCCATCTCATTCCCAAGGTTAAATGGGAAGAGCGGGGGTGATGATGGGGAACGGTTGACATGCACAAAGAGGTTTAAAAGAGGTCAAACGACACAGAATCTACCTTGGACTTGAAAGAAAACCGAATTTAAAGTCAAGTCCTCAATTCCAAGCCTGTCGACAGAGAGAGGAGGGGTCTGGGAAAGATCAGCGTATCTTACCTGTGGGTGGGCCTCCTGGAGGGTCCAAAAAGAGGAGTGGGGTGAGAGGAGTGAATGTGATGAACGCGATGAACCGAGTAACCCGGCGGCGGCGAGGTGCGGGTGGGAAGGAGGCGGGTCTGCCTCTCCCGCACGTTCCTGGCCTCCAGAACCGGGGCCGGCTGCGGGGGGCCGGGCTTGCCCTGGTAACTGCCCATAAGGAGCAGTTCAGCGGGGTCGGGTCCTTGGAGCGGGGTCCGCGGCTCTAGGAGGTTTCCGTTTACCGCCGACTTGGCCGGAGACGAGGTGAACAGTATTCGCTGACGCCGCGCGTTCCGAACGAGCGAGGAGATGGCGCGCGAACCGCGGGGCTCGCGGCTCAGTCCCCACCAGGCCGCGGTAGCCCCCACGGCCAGCCAGGCCAGCGCGGCCGCCGCCGGCACCAGGTACAGGACGAGGCCGAGCAGCGACAGGCCGAGAAGCGCCGCCCCGCCGCACCCCCAGCCCCGGCCCCGGCAGTCCCTGGCACACGCTATGGGCCGCCGCCGCTCGCCTCCTCCAGGCGCCGCAGCCGCCGGAGACATCGCGGCTCCGCGCCGCGGAGAAGACTTAAATATCCCAGCGTGCACTGCGCCGCGCACTGCGTCACTGGGGCGCCGGTCGCGTCACCGCACGCGCGACTGGGACGCGAGACCTGGAGCGGGATACGCTACTGGCGGGCGACGCGGTAACCCGATCCAATTCGAAAAATGCGGCTTCCCTGGAAACCGAGTTCTGATTCTCCAGGCATCCTGGCAATCCACCCGCACAGCACCCATCCAGAGGTGAGCCTGTGAAGAATCGGGTTAAAAAATAAAAGCTCCAGACAGCGACTGTTCGTGTAATTCCTAATCCGTGGTATCTTCGTGGGGGCTGAACTCTCCAGAAGAGATTATCAGGCACTGATTTTCACAATTGCTACCAGAGGGTGTGAGCTTTTTCCAGTTACCCTATTTTCTGTCAAAGTATAAACAGCTTAAGAGGACTTACTTCAACAGAAACAGTGAAAAGACCAACCATGTCCTGATCGGTTTGGCTCGGTGAATAGAGTGTCGGCCTGTGGACTAAAGGGTCCCAGGTTCGATTCCGGTCAAGGGCATGTACTTTGATTGCAGGCACATCCCCAGTAAGGGGTGTGCAAGAGCTGATCGATGATTCTCTCTCATCGATGTTTCAAACTCTCTATCCCTCTCTCTTCCTCTCTGTAAAAAATCAATATATATATATATATAATTGATTTTTAAATATATATATATATAAATAATTTTTTTTAAAGGGAGACATAAAACTAGTCCTCCTACCATAAACAACTGTAAAAGTGGACAAAATATTTGAGGCAACTACTTTCAGGCAGAAGTCAACAGGAAGCACAAGACTGCTCACTGAGAGGAAACTCATGAGGTGAGCCCCAATATCACTTAGATCCTCTACTTGGGGACAATTTCCTAACTGTAGTGCAGAGGACAAAAGTTTGAGCAGGAAAAAAAAAAAAAAAAAGTTTGAGCAGAGTGATTTCCATTGGGCTGAGGAGGCAGAGTTCAGACTTTGGAAAAACTGAAATGGCTGGAAACCATTTCAGGGAGAGCAAGGGAAAGCTGTACCTATAAGATCAAGAACAAGACAAAGATGCATGCTTTAACTACTGCAATTCAACTCTACTCTAGAAATTCTAGTCAGAGATGTTAGTTAAATAAGAAATAAAAGGCATCCAAATTCCAAAGGAAGAAGTAACACTATCTGTTTCTGTAGATGACATGATCCTATATATAAAAGAAATCCCAAAGAAGTCACAAGAAAGTCATAACAGATAATAATCATAGTCAACAAAATTGTAAGGTATAAGATCAATTCACAAAAATCAGTCATGTTTGTAAACACTAGCAATAAATAATCTAAAAAGGAAATTCAGAAAGCAGTTCCATTTATAATAAAATGTAAAATAAGTATAAAATACCCAGGAATAAATTTAACAAAAGAGGTGAAAGATTTGTACACTGAAAACTACAAAATGTTGCTGAAATCGAAGAATACCTAAACAAATGAAAAGACATACCATATTTATTGGAAGACTTAATATTGCTAAGATGGCAATACCACTCACACTCAACCTAAAGATTCAATGGATTATCTGTTAAAGTTTCTACAGCCTTTTTTGTAGAAATGGAAAAGTCAAATCCTCAAATTCACATGGAATTCTGAGGGGCAATTTGGGCCCCAAATAGCTGGAACAATACTGAAAAAGAACAAAGTTGGAGGACTCATGCTTCCCAATTTCAAAAGTTATACAAAGTAAACAAAACTGTTGTTTTTGGGATACAGGCAGATACATAGATCAGTGGAAACAAACAGAGTCCCAGTATAATTATGCCCAATTAAGTTTTGACAAGGGTGCCAGATCCATTCAATAGAGAGAGAAAAAAAAAAAAAAAAGTCTCTTCAACAAATGGTGCTGGGACAACGTATTTCCACATGAAAAAGAATGAAGTGGAACTCTGCTTCATACCACATGTAAAAATTGACTCAAAGTGGATCAGTAACCTAAATATAAGGGCTAAGATCACAAAACTTCTGGAAGAGAACATGTAAAATTCTTCATGACCTTGGATTTCACACCAAAAGCATTAACAACAAAAAAAATAAATCTGGCCTCAACAAAATTTAAAACCGTGCATCAAAGGACATTATCAAGAAAGTGCAAAAACAGTCCACAGAATGGGAGGAAATATTTGCAGATTGTAAATCTGATAAATGTTTAATATCCAGAATATTATAGCAAACCTCCAACAACAACAAAAAGAGAGTCCAATTAAAAAATGGGCAGAGGACTCAGACATTTCTCCAAAGACAAATGGCCAACAAGCACATGAAAAGATGCTCAATATCATTAGTCACTAGGGAAATGCAAATTAAAACCACATGAGGTGCATTTCACACCCACTAGGATGGCTATAATTAAAGAAAAAGGAAATAAGTGTTGGTGAAGATGTGGAGAAATTGAAACCCTCATATAATAGTGCTGTGTAGAAGATAGTTTGGCAGTTCCCCAAAAATTAAACATAGATTTACTATATGACCCATACATTTTCACTCACAAAAACTGGAAAGCAAGAATTTGAAAAGATTTCCAATTAAAAATATGCCCATCAAAAAACAGACAAAGGACTTGACTTTTTTCCAACAAACATGAAAAGGTACTCAATATCCAAACAAAAGGAATCCAAAGAGGACCATACCAAGACACATCAGAATTAAAATGCCAAGGGCAAAAAACAAAGAGAATATTAAAAACAGCAAGAGAAAAATAGTTACCTACAAAGGAGCACCCTTACGATTATCAGCTGATTTCTCAACAGAAATTGCAGGCTAGATGGGAGTGGCAAGAAATATTCAAAGTGATGAATAGCAAGAAACTACAACCAAGATGTACCCAGCAAAGTTATCATTCAGAATTGAAGGTCAGATAAAGAGCTTCACAGATAAGAAAAAGCTAAAGGAGTTTATCACCACCAAACCAGTAAAAAGCTAAAGGAGTTCATCACCACCAAACCGGAAATGCTGAAAGGTATTATTTTTTATTTTTTATTTTTATTGATTTTTTTACAGAGAGGAAGGGAGAGAAAGAGCGAGAAACATCAACCGGCTGCCTCCTGCACAACCCTACTAGGGATGTGTCCCCAAGCAATGTACATGCCCTTAACCGGAATCAAACCTGGGACCTTTCATTCCACAGACCTTTCATTCCACTGAGCCAAAGTGGTTTCGGCTGAAAGGTATTCTTTAAAAAGAGGAAAAAGAAAAAAGTAAAGATAAAAATTATGAACAACAAATACATATCAACAAGTGAATCTAAAAGTTAAGTGAATTAAAAATCTGAGGAACAGAATAAACTGGTGAATATAATAGAATTAGGGGCATAGAATGGGAGTGGATTGATAATTCTCAGGGGGAGGGGATGTCTGTGGGGGGGTATGGGAAGAGACTGGACAAAAATCATACACCTATGGATGTGGATTGGGGGGGGGGAGGTAACGGTAGAGGGTGTGGTGGGTACCGGGTGGAGGGGAGCTATGGGGGGAAGGAAAGGAGAAATAATTGTAATAATTTGAACAATAAAGATTTATTAAATTTTTTAAAAATATATATTTTATTGATTTTTTTATAGAGAGGAAGAGAGAGGGATAGAGATTTAGAAACATTGATGAGAGAGAAACATCGATCAGCTGCCTCTTGCACGCCCCCTACTGGGGATGTGCCCGCAACCAAGGTACATGCCCTTGACCGGAATCGAACCTGGGACCTTTCAGTCTGCAGGCCAACGCTCTACCATTGAGCCAAACCGGTTTTGGCTTATTAAATTTTTTTTTAAGTTAATGGTCTTGCCAAAACCGGTTTGGCTCAGTGGATAGAGCTTCGGCCTGTGGACTGAAGGGTCCCGGGTTTGATTCCGGTCAAGGCACAAGGTTGCGGGCACATTCCCAGTAGGGGGTGTGCAGGAGGCAGCTGATCAATGTTTCTAACTATCTCTCTTTCTTCCTCTCTGTAAAAAATAAATAAAATATATTTTTTAAAAAGTTAATGGTCGCCGAAACCGGTTTGGCTCAGTGGATAGAGCTTCGGCCTGTGGACTGAAAGGTCCTGGGTTCAATTCCGGTCAAGGACATGTACCTTGGTTGCGGGCACATCCCCAGTAGGGGGTGTGCAAGAGGCAGCTGATTGATGATTCTTTCTCATCAATGTTTCTGACTCTCTATCCCTCTCTCTTCCTCTCTGTAAAGAATCAATAAAATATATATTTAAAAAAAAAACATTTTTAAAGGAATGGGGTCAGCAAACTATGACCTGCAAGCAGGTTGCCTGTTTCTGTATATAATATTTCACTGGAACACACACACATTAGATTATGTATGGTTCCTGACTGCTTTCCTACTACAATAGCAATCACTAGTTTTGATAGAGGCCATATGGCTTCTACCCTGTTTCTCTAAAAATAAGACAGTGTCTTATATTAATTTTTGCTCCCAAAGATGCACTAGGTCTTATTTTCAGGGGATGTCTTATTTTTCCATGAAGAAGAATATGGTACACATTTATTGTTAAATGAAAATAAAGGAAATTTATTACCTGTATACAGTATGGTAGTACGGTAGTTGTCAACACAAACCAGACAAACTGTGAATCCTACAGTATCAAGAATTTACTCATTTATTCAATGACAATCATGTTATCATCTTCTGGAACATCATCATAACAATCCAATTCCTGAATTTCCTGGTGAATTTCTTGTGACTCCATTTCTTTCAGAATCAGTGGACCAAATCTCTCATGTTTAGCCTAGGGGGGCCTTATTTTCAGGGGGATGCCTTATATTTCACTCAGAAGGAAACCTGTAAGTAGGTCTTATTTTCGGAGGATGTCTTATTTTCAGGGAAACATGGTAAGCTGAAAATATTTTCTACTTATCCCTGATTTATATAATCTATGGTATTTGGCTTAATGTCTTAAACTTAAAGAGCTTTCAAGAAATGTGCTAAGCCGAAACCAGTTTGGCTCAGTGGATAGAGCGTTGGCCTTGCGGACTGCAAGGTCCCAGGTTCAATTCCGGTCAAGGGCATGTATCTTGGTTGTGGGCACATCCCCAGTAGGGGGTGTGTAAGAGGCAGCTGATGGATGATTCTCTCCCATCGATGTTTCTAAGTCTTTATCCCTCTTTCTTCCTCTCTGTAAAAAAATCAATAAAAAATATATATATATAAAAAAAAAGAAATGTGCTAAGTGCTCAAAAACAGTGCGTGTTGGTTATTTTGTTTAATAAATATTAATTGAGTACCTGCTTGCCGGAAACCAATCATTGTCTTACTAATAGAGGCTGGTCAGCCTTGAAGCTCTGAAAGGTCAGAGCCAACCACTCCCTATCTAATTGAGACAACGGTAACTGAGGCAACTTCCCCATCTTGTAATCATGTAAATCCTCACTGATATGATAATCTGCTTATTACCTGCCAAAGGGCTATGGGTGTCTCCCAAACCTGCTTAAGGGTAATGGGTGTATCCCATAGCCTCAATAAAAGGGATAGCAAGGCCGGAGCCTAGTGGTAGTCTTCCCACTAGAGGTTGACTCCCACCTGGCCCCCCATTTGTCCCAAATTAACTCTTTTCCAGTCTCTCTCTTCATTTTAGTTTGCGGCCTTCTCCAGAAACCGGACCCTGAGTGGGCCCTGAACCACTCGGGTCGTGTTAAGGGATCCCACACCTACTAAATGCCAGGTAATGAAGGTACTGATTATATATAATCAAGAAGACAGAGCTGGGCCCTAGCCAGTTTGGCTCAGTGGATAGAGTGTAGACCGAGGACTGAAGGGGTGTCAGGTTTGGTTTTGGTCAAGGACACACTTGCTTGATCCTCAACCCTGGTTGGGAGGCAACCAATCTATGTGTCTCTCACATTGATGCTTCTCTGTCTCTTTCTGTCTCCCCCTCTCTCCCACTCTGTCTAAAAATCAGTGGAAAAATACCCTTGGGTGAGAATTAAGAAAAAATATCTTAGATGGATGAAAGAAAGAAAGAAAGAGGACAGACAGAGCCGTGCCCACTACTTTAATATTCTTTGTCCCTGGGATCCAGGTTGCCTCAGGGTATAATATAGTAGGACTTTATTGTGCCGCTTCCCACTAGAGGGCAGCCTGAAGCTTGCTCATAATGGCATAGTAATATCAGGAAAGAACTGTCATGAAGGACAAAATACCAAACTACCTAAGGTTTGTATTTATTCTTTCAAGATTGTTAACAAAAATATAAAATGGATCAAGTTTGTCTTTGGAACCCCTAGCTTCCTATTTCTTCACCTTTTCTACCCTTTTCCCTGCAAAGGTGGAGTGATACATTTATTTACACCTGTAAGCAAAACATTTGGGAGAAACAGGCAGGTGAATCTCTAATCAATAGATCAGTCAGGGTGAGGGGAGAGAGGTGGTTCCTGAGGATGGAGGGCGCAACCTGGGAAGCAGAACTGTAGGCCAGGAGCAAACTGGGAAGCAAAAACACACAGATACCTAATTGGGTGTCTACCTTATTAAAAGAAGAAAATAAATACATACCTTTTATTTATTAATTCACTATTGTGCATCCACTACCTACTTTGTGCCACACAGGATATAGAAATGAACACTACCAACACTGTACTAGCTCTTAAGGAGTACAGTTTACCAAAGAAGCCAAACATTAAACAAATAGAAACGTGCTAAAAGTACAGGAGTAGTAAAGACTGTTTCAGTCACTAATAGCATAAGAAACCAAGTGTAGTGGCATAAAACATATTCTCAGGGATTCTATATTAGAAGAACCAAGGTGGTGGTGTAGGTAATTGCCTATATTCATCATCTCCCACAATCATATCAAAATTACAACTAAAATTCAGAACAAACATCATTCGGAAAGGCTTGAAATCTGACTGAATGGAAGTTGTACGACTAGAGAAAAAGAAGAAAACACATTGAGACTGGTAGGAGGGGTGGAAGTGCAGAATGGGCTGGTTTGGCATGCATGTGCTACTTGTTTGTTTGTTTTAAATATTTTTTATTGATTTCAGAGAGGGGGAGAGAGAGAAACATAGATGATGAAAAAGCAGCATTGATTGGCTACCTTTTGCACACCCTCTACTGGGGATCAAGCCCACATACAGGGCATGTGCCCTTGACTGGAATCAAACCCAGGACCCTTCAATCTGCAGGCCAATGCTCTATCCACTGAGCCAAACCAGGTAGAACTTTATTTTATTGTTTTAATCAGGAGGGATATTTCTAAGTCCTTCCATGAGAAGCAAGGGGTCCCAGCCATATACCAGCGCTCCCCTCCCCCACAGCCCAGGGTTCCAGAGCTGGGAAGGGAAGTCCCTATAACTTTGGGCTGCAAAAACCAACAGGGGTTGTGGCTGACATGGAGGCTGCTGAATTACCAGGTGTTCCTCTTAAAGGGCCCGTGCATGAACTTACAGTCTCTATTTGAGCTCCAGTGCTGGGCAGTGGCTTTGGGGGAATTCAGGGACATATAGGAAAGAACTGTACTGCCTGGCATAGGGCAGAAACTCAGGGTTGGCTTTCTCCCAGACAGGGATACACCAGGGGTCATTGTTCCTGTGCTGGGGCCTGCCCCATCACAGAGCTGACTGGCAGCCATATCTGCTTGTCCATCAGCATGGCCCACAAGGTTGGCTCCGCCCTGGTGATTCCCTGAGCCCCCACCCCTTCCAATTTGCAGCCCCACCTAAGTAGCTTGTAGCTGGTTTTCCATATGAATGGCCTGAGCTGGCTCAGGCTTTAAACTTTGCTAAAATATTTTAAACAAGTAGTAGCTGGAGTCAGCATACCCCAAACCTATCAATAAAAGGCCCAAAACCTAGCACTAGCACCAGCCTGCCTTGATACATAGCTAGGCCTTGCTTGCCTGGGTACTTCTTAGCTCAATACAAGTAGCAGCCATCTGAAGTTCCTGCTGGGTGGCCCCTGGCAGTGGCTGAATTTGCAACTCCCTGGAGACTCCAGAGCCAGTGCACAGCTTCAGACCATATCAGATTACAATTACATCTCTACCCATCCGCAAGTGACACACTCAAGAGTCAGACTCAGTGAACACCAAAGCCCCACTGAAGCAAGTCCTAATTCTTAGGGGTGTCTCTTTCACAGCTGTTCTTCCATTGTAGACACAGCTGGTCCTTACAGCCAATTGGCCTGGAGGTCAATTCCTTCTGTGACACCAACAGCAAGCAAGGCTCAACTACAACAAGACTATGCATGCACCCACACAAGGGTGCACCTAGAGTGTCCCGCTTGGTGACTGGGGAGTATCAGCCACTGGGCCCTACAGGACACCTACTACACAAAGTCATTACCAATTCCAGAAAATAGCAGCTCTACAGAAACAAATACAGGGAAGTAGCCAAAATGTGGAGACAAACATGTCACAAGTGAAAGAAAAAGAAGTAAGCAAACCACTGAGTTCAAAACAATGGTTATAAGATTACTCGAGGAACTTAATGAGAGATTTAAGGGAATTAATGAGAGCACCAAGGGACTTAGTGAAACTTTCAAGGATCTTTGTGATAATATCAAAAGACATGAAAAAGGACTAGTTAGAAATTAAGCATATACTAACCGAAATAAAGAATAATTTACAGGATTCAACAGTAGAGAGGAGGATTCCAAGAATCAAATAATTATTTGGAATATAAGGAAGCAGAAAACTATTAGAAGAGCAAAGAGAAAAAATAATCCCAAAATATGAAGATAGTGTAAAGAGCCTCTGGGACAACTTCAAGCATACCAACATTCACATTATGGGAATACCAGAAGGAGGAGAGAGAGAGAGCAAGATATTGAAAACCTATTTGAAAAAATAATGACAGAAAACTTCTACTGGGGAAAGAAATAGATTTATAAGTCCAGGAAGTGCAGAAAGTCCTAAGCAAGAGTAACCTAAAGAGGCCCACACCAAGACACATCATAAAATTAAAATGCCAAGAATTAAAGACAAAGGGAAAATCTTAAGAGCAGCAAGAGAAAAGCACTTAGTTACCTACAAGGGAGCACCCATAGGACTGTCAGATGATTTGTCAACAGAAACTTTGCATGCCAGAAGGAAGTGGCAAGAAATATTCAAAGTGATGAGTAACAAGGACCTACAACCAAGATTACTCTACCTAGCAAAGCTATTTTTTAGAATTGAAGGTCAGATAAAGAGCTTGGCAGACAAGAAAAAGCTAAAGGAGTTCATTACTATCAAACCAATATTATGTGAAATGTTGAAGGATATTCTTTAATATGAGGAAGGAGGAGGCGGGGGAGGAGAAGAAATATAAAAAACATGAACAATAAAATGTCAATAAATACATATAAACAGTTGAAACTAGAAATCAAAATGAACGAAAATATAATGAACAAATTAAACTGATGAATACAATAGAATCAGAGGCATGTGAACATGGAACAGACTGACAAATCTCAAAGGGAAAGAGAGGGGAGGGCAGTAAGAGACTAACCAAAGGTCTTATATGCATATATGGATTACCTATGGACACAGACAATAGAGTGGTGAAGGCCTGGGGCATGGTGGGTTCTAGGTGGAGGGAGGCAAAGGGGGAAAAAAAGAGGGACATCTGTAATATTCTCAACAATAAAGATTTTAAAAATAAATAAAAATATTAAAAATACTTAAACTATATTTAATGTAAATTATACAGGCCAATTAAAAAAAAGACATTGTCATAATACATTTTTTTAAAAACATGACTCAGATGTCACACAAACTGGCAGAGTAGGAAAATGTAGGAGTTGGTCCCATCATCAAAGCAATCACTGAGCAGGGAAAATAATTGAAATAAAGTATTTTGGAACATGACCAGAAATTTTTAACAATCAGAGGAATCCTTATAAGAGTGAAGGGAGCCCTGGTCAGTGTTGCTAAGTGGTTAGAGTGTCGGCCTATGCACCAAAGGGTTATGGGTTTGATTTCTTGTAAAGGACTTGTACCTGGGTTGCAGGTTTGATCCCTGGCCCCTGTGGGAGCACATGTGGGAGATGTGGGAGGCACCCAATCAATGTGTCTCTCTCATATCAATGTTTCTGTTTTTCCCTCCCCCTCCTCCTCTCCCTCTTCCTCCCCGCCTTCCACTGTCTCTCAAAATCAATAGGGAGAAAATATCCTCAGGTGAGTATTAACAAAACAAAACAAAAAATAAAGACTGAAGGGCAAGATTGTTGCTCTTTCACAAGCAGCATTCACAAACAGACAATATCTATCCCCCATTTCTTAGACAGGTTGCACTTGTATGAATAGCAGCCTGCATTCCTAAAGGAGCTGACTGATGTCATTCTATGAGCGATGTCATAGAAACCCTGTCCTCCAAAATTTGGGGTTACATATTTTGGTCAGTCTTAAGGATCCTTGAGGATTAGCATAGTTGCTTGCCTTGCACTTGATCCTCTCATCAGCATCGGCTTCCTGAGGAGAAATCAATCAGTGACTTCACAAAAACAAGGAATATACTTTGCCACTGCCATTAGGGGAGATGGGCCACCACTAGCTGATTCCTGTATCCTAATGCAGAATCTGTCACCAGAAAAGGAACAGGTTTACCAGTTCTAGATCACCAAGCAGTTTCACACATAAACCCTCTAGCAAGCTTAAAAATAATTCGGCCCAACTCAGAGGAAGTGGAATTGCTCCTGTTGCACAAAGATGTCTAGAAATGAAATCCACGTGCAGGAAAGTATCCTGTCTGACACATCCTATAATGAAGAACAACAAAAAACAACTCTGAATGTCCTGAGTTAACTGCCAGATCATCCACAAAGCTAATCAAAACCTGGATAAGAAGTTTGATGTTACTAATGAAAAGGTTTCAAAAATATACTTTTTTGTGTGTGTGTGCTAAATCAATGTGGCAAAACCACCCACTTGGATATGCGTACAAAAAAATTATAATTGCCTGCTTTCTAGAAAGATCAAATTGCAGAAAGTGAAGAGGGAGCCTCTTCCTTCTTCATTGTCTTACCCTGAAAATGAGAGCCCAATATGCCAATAGAAAGGCCAGAAAATGATTCCCAGAGCAACCCTCTGGAAACATCTTACCAGTCAGAGGATTCCCAGGACAGGATCAGGAGTTACTCTACCAGGAGCAGAGCCTTGCCTCAACCAGAGTCCCATGATTCGTTCCATTTTCACACTCATATCAGTCATATTACAGAGCCAATGATCCAGTGCAGGGCTCCTCTTCCATGCCTTGCTTTGCCAGCCCAGGGGCTGGCAGCAACAGTATCTTCTCAGTTGCCTGAGCTTCCACATTGGCACCTACAGCCGTACTGGGCCAAGACAGAGCCAGTGTAGCACACAACCCTGAGATGATGGCTTACCCAACTTTGCTGGAAAAGAAGAACCCCAGCCATATGACCTCATCTCTGCATCCTGGCTGGCTTTACTATAAGTTTGTCAGTTGGTACTGACCCAGGTTTACTAAAACAAAACTTCTCTGATGACCCATCAACTTGATCTGTAGAGGAAGTGATCCTATTTCTGAAACATAGATCCTCAGACACTTAATCCCCCTCATGGACCTCTTCAGGCAACATGACATTTGATGGGAAAGCTCTGCCACTACTTAAGAAAAGAGTGACATTATCCTATATAATAAAGAGGTAATATGCAAATTGACGCTCACGCCATAACGCCATCACAAGATGGCTGCCCTGCCTAGCCCCTCCTCTGGCCCCACCCCTGATCAGCCTCTCCTACCCCCACAGCCCCTCACCCAGGCTGGCCACACCCCCATGCTTTCCCAGGGCTGGGGGTACCCCAGGCAGGCTGCAGGCACAGTGTTGGTCAGAGTCAAAGGTCCTGGCTGTCCCTGGCCTAGAGAGACCATAAAACCTCAGCAGTGACCAAAGACCAAGACCGAGTGGAAAGATCCCTGCCGGCGCTTATGGCTCAAAGTGCCAGGAGGAGGCAGAGCGTCTTGAACCTGCAACCCTACCGTCTGCACACAAGCCTTGGAGCACACCACACCAGTGGCAACTGTGGGTGAAAGGGGGAGAGCAAGGAGCTGGGGTGCAGAGCTGGGAGGGGCCTAGAGTCTTTGGGAGCAGCCCACCTGTCAAGGTTGCTGTGACCTGCACGCTTGGGCTTGCTCAAAGTCCCTGGTCAGTTCTGCCACTTGCCTTCCAGCGTGGCTAGCCCTGGGCTGGCTGGCGTTTCACTCAGAGAACCAGCTGTCACTGGGCTCAGTTAAATAAGAGAAATGAAAGAGCCGAGAGTAAATATCCTCCAATCCCTTTCTATGCCCCTGGGTGAGGAGGGATGGGTATGGGGGTAACTGAAAATTGCTGCTTTGCATTTTATAATGAAAAGACTCCTGCTTTGTAGAGAGGAGAGCTGATTCATTTCCAGCAACACCTGGCGTGTCCTCTGCCCCAGCCCTGAAGCCTGACAGCACCTAGCAAAGGTGTGTCCGCACAGCCATGCTGGCCTGGCTCCTGGAATGTTGGGAGCAAGTTTGAGCTGCATGCATTAAAAATAAAAAAGGCAAAGATAGAAAACACCTCTTTGAACTGGCACCATAAAATGCACATTACAGCATCTGATTTTGTCTTTGGTGTTGATTTTGAGGCAGAACACAAATAGGTTCATGGGAAAAGCAGAAAAAAAAAAAAAAAGAAAGAAAGAAAGAAAGAAAAAAGAAAAGAGAGAGGATTCTGCTGTCCACAGCCTGAACATTTGTGTGTGTGTGTGTGGTTATTCAGGCTAGTATATGCCATTTAAACCACTTTATGGCATTAGGTAATGAGCTAATGCTTCCTCTATTAAGAGCAAGCAGCAGTGCCTTTCATATGAGTCACATACATTTAATCCATTCAAATGGAGCACACTGAGTGGAGAGAATGGTATGTGTCATTATACAAAGAACTTGGCATTATGATGCTGTCTGGCTGAAGATCTTATTTATTTTGCAATTTAGAGAATGTAGACAAATCAGGCATTGACAATGAATGTGCATGCTTAAATGCATGACTTTATTTTCATCTGTAATGACCAAACGACTGGTCACCAGGAGGTGCATTGACGGGTCCCACTGTGCTTCGGGACTGGGGTCTCGAGGCACCGCGGGTCTGGGTGAGGCTACATAGCCTGGGCTAGGACAGGGGGACCTGAGGCCGTGCCCCTTGCCCCAGCGCCAGGACAGGAGGCAGAGTCCCTGGTTTGATGGGGGTGGGCCAGCCGGGTCTTGGTGTTACCCAATGGGGGTGGGGCTGGCCGGACACTTCTATTATAGAGAAAGGGAAAATAGCAATATTTTTTTTTCTTTTTGCAAATAGCAATATTAAAATATTTCCTCTAATTCCCTTTTAATGCGCATGAATTTCATGCATCGGGCCATTAGTGATGAAGTATATGGGCTTAAGCCTGGGACAAATCTGAAGTTATGCCACTACATCGAAAAGCTTAAAGGAGAAAAATACGTTGACATTTGAAAAATATTTGTGTAGATTTATTTTTTAAATATGTTTTTATTGATTTCAGAGAGGAAGGGAGAGGGAGATAGAAACATTAATGATGAGCCGGGACCGGTTTGGCTCAATGGGTATAGCGTCGGCTTGGAGACTGAAGGGTCCAGGTTTGATTCCAGTCAGGGGCATGTGCCTTGCTTGTGGGCATATCCCCAGTAGGGGGTGTGCAAGAGGCAGCTGATCGATGACTCTCTCATCGATGTTTCTAACTCTCTATCTCTCTCCCTTCCTCTCTGTAAAAAATCAATAAAATATATTAAAAAAAAAAAAGAAAGAAACATTAATGATGAGAGGGAATCATTGATCAGCTGCCTCCTGCACATCCCCTAATGGGATCAAGCCCACAACCAAGGCATGTGCCCTTGACTGGAATCAAACTGGTTAGGGAAACATTTGTGTAGATTTAGATTGGACTTAATTCTGGGGAGAACAATGCCATTTTGTTGTAAAATCACTTTGCTGTCTTTAGAAATGTTTGTGTTATAGATAATATGTTATATCTAGAATTGCAGAACTACATCACAGTCCAGTCTACTTCTTTAGAAACTATTTCACATGTTAACATTAGCATATTCAAATTGGCAGCCTGTTTTTTGTTGTTTTCATTGTATAGTTTACAAATAGACTTCATGGAAGAAACAGAGAAACACCTTTGCTTTCGGTTAATATTTATATGTACAACCAAAACAGTTAAATCCCAAAGAGAAAGTATCAGGGATTGACAAGTTCTCTAATAAAATCCATGAGAAGTTTTCTTTAGAAGAGAATTTAAAGATACAACTATAGATATCATCTTTCTCAAATAGTTTATGTCTGTTACTACAGTGTTCTATTCTTGTTCTACCAGTTTCCTGAAATGGAATAATCATATAAGTTATTTTTCTTTTTGTTATTATTTATTTAAATGCTGTATTTGCCCTATTTAAAGAAAAAAGCAACCTTAAAAGCTTTCATGAAGTGTTCTTACCATTTTTTTTGATAAATTATAAAATAGATAGAATGGTTGTTTTATGCAATAGGTTTTATATTACAAGGTTGGTTTAGGTCGAGTCTGGTTATATTCTTTTATATTAAATACCTATTATTTAAAAATAATAAACTGATGAACAAAAAGATACAGAGACAGTAAAGCAACAAACAGACTGCATATAAGCAAAACCAATGGACGAAAAGCTCTGGGGGGAAGGGCATGTATGAAAAATTCACTGGAGGGGTTCAACAGCAGATTTGAGAAGTAAAAGGAAAGATCAGCAAACTTGATGACAGGTCCTTTGCAATTATCTAGTCAGAGGAGCAGAAAGGAAACTCAATGAAGAAATGGAACAGAGAGCCCTGTTAGAGCACTGTCTGGATATGCCAACGTTGTGGGTTCCATTTCCTCCTTAGGGTACATACAAGAATCAGCCAAAGAATGCATAAATAAGTGGAACATCAAATCAATATTTCTCTCTTTCTAAAAGAAAAAGTGACAACAGAAAGTAAATGCAACAGAGGCCGAAGGACCTGTAGAAAGGCAGTGAGAAGGCAAAGGACAGAATGATAGACAGCTTTATAGGGCCTGGCACCTCATAGAATGTTGGGGCAGAAGAGGTGGTTAAGAGTCCAATCTGACAGTTTCATGTTTTAGTGATTCTGGTAAATTTAGTGAGCACACAGAAGGCGAGAGACTGAGAGAGGAAGCATATATTATGACTTCAGATTTAGACAGAGTCAGAGGGGAAAATAACACACACACACACAAAACACATAATGCTGCCCTGCACAGTCCTAGAGCTTATAAGTCCTGTTAGAGGAGAGCAATTAGGAGCCATCTAAACAACCTTGATAATTGAGCAGATGGTGTAGTAGACCAACATCTGTTAGAAATGGGAAGAACAAAACCCAAACAGGGGCGTGTGCTGAGCTGAAGAGTAGAAACCAGGAAAGGAGCAGCAGGCAGAGAGGAGGGGTTGGATGTCATAGAAGGAGTGGCATCGCGGGACCCACGCATACAAGAGCACAGGAACCAAGGAAGGCGAAGAATGAACTCCTGGAGCTATGCTAAGCAACAAATACTGTGCACCACTACGTGGGGAACTGCGTTCATCACTTTATCTGAGTTGGAAGAAGCTGGTCACCAGCCCAGAAGTGACTGGGTGATGTGCGAGGCCTAGGCGGCCTAAGGGCGTGGAAAGGGCTTACCGGACTGCGACTCTGTATCTCCAGACTGTGGCCTGGCCACGGCCCAGCAACCAGGCAGTTTCAGCGGCCCGCAAGGCCCCAGTGTGAGCCGGCCCAGCCCGCTAGGCCGGACCTCCCTGGCCAGCCCGCCCGCCCGGAGCAGGTGGAAACCGCGTGGCTCTGATGATGTGCACCTCGCGCATCTAGCGTCACTGTGGGTGATCCTGCGAGAGACGCACAGGGAGCTGGTTGCTGGGCAACGAGGCGAGGCTGCTCCCCACTGCGGGTGGGACCCAGAGTCTGATCCAGGGTGGGAGGAACGCAGGGTGAGGCTCCGGCTCTCCTCCTTTGCCTCAAATACCTTCACCTGGAAGATCCAGCTCGATGGCTCCTCTCCATAGGAGGGTGCGGGTGGCGTTTGCTCAATCCCCGCACCCATGCTCCCTAGGGGAGCGAGTTCCTCCAGGCTCTGGCTCTTTGAGAGCCCACATCCCACCTCGCTCTGCCCCTTGCAAGTGCAAGGTTTTTTCCTGGGACACCACCACCTCCTCAACGAAACACCGCTGGAGATCTCCCGGTTGACTGTTTCGTTTTTTTTTTTTCCTCCTTTGTAAGTTACTCTGATCATAGTAGAGACTGCATGGAAAACGGAACATTTGGACAATCCAAACCCAACGGGCACTCCTCCCCCACCATTCCGTTGCTAAGGGGTTTCTCCCTTTCATCATCATTCTGTCACAAGGCCTGGCTCAAACTGAAGAGCTAACACATGTTCTAGTCTGAGCATGAAAGAAAAACCTTTTTTTGTGTGTGTGTATTTCAAACTCTGAAATTCCTCTCTTCTACTACAAGCTGATTCTGTCACCTCTCTTCCTCCTTCATTTATTGGAAATAGTTTACATTTCCTCCAGTTCTGTTTCGAGTACACTTTTCATCCTTTAACTCTAACCAAAAGCTCTCTGGGCTTCACTTTGGTACCCAAATTGCTTGGATATTATGACCAGTCATTTCAGTTTTCACCTCAGTGATTTTTAACTTTGCCCTTTTTGCCACTCTCCATGTTTTGCTAAAACAGGCAGTGTGTTTTCTCCAGTCTGGTTGCAGAAATTCCAAGCATGTGTGAAAAGCAAAGAACCATGCTATCACTCCTCCACAAACCCATGGAGCTCCTATTGCAGACTGGAAGTTCTTTTCCCCATTCCTGTGATCTTGCTGTCAAATTACAACATGTCTTCCAGACTCAATTCTGGTCTACTTTTAGTAAATGATCTCACCTACATATACTTTGCATCTGCATGTTTTGTATACATCTTTTAAGTAAAAATCTGAAATATGTTTGAAAATAACACAGGTATCAAATAATCCACCACTCAGAATAAACAAATACTGTCACATCTTTCAAACTTTCCCCCCAAATATTTTTAAATGAAAAAAGTATAGAAGGAAAAAAAAGTATTTTCCTCATTCCTTCTAAGTTCTCAACTAGGGACCCTATAACCAAAAAACAAATAAACATTAACAAGGGAAAAGCATACAAATTTAATAAGTTTTATGTGACATGGGAGCTTTCATAAGGGAATGACCCAAAGGAGCAGTTAAACCTGAGTAGATTTTTTTGCTAGGTTAGATGAAAAGTGGAGAGTTGTGGGAAAAAATGACAGTACAAAAAAGGGTGTGAGCTGAGTGTAATAAATTGGGGGAACAGCAAGGAATGCCCATTTGTTCAGATTCTTCTCCGCATCCCTCCTACTAGGAGATAAAGATGTTCCTTTTCTCCAGGGAGTATACTTCTTACATGAGGGTTTTATGACCTGCTTCAGGGGAAGGTCAGAAAGTCCTTCCAGTACATGTTGCTTCTCAGATTCCTTCAGCTTAAAATATTCAGTATGCTAGAGTATCAATATGTTAGGTAGCATGTCCTGAACCCTGTATCCCCAAGTTTCATAGTCCAGAAACTGAGCTGGTAGATTGTTCCATAACCCATCAACGACCCAGTCCCTCAGGCCTGGGACTAGGTCAGTCCAATAAAACCGCTGCATCTCATTTCAGGAGGCAGTGTTACAGGTGGGCCACCTATATGGTGTGAGCAATCAGGCATTTAATAAGAAGCATTAAAAAAAAAAAAAAAAGCATTTCTATGGAAACAAAAGAAAAAACAAAGGCTAATGATTAGAACAAACTATTCAGTTTTTTAGTTCAGAGGGTAAGTTGAGAAGATTTCTAGATGTTAGATGGCATGAGGCAGTGGCAATTTTTCTAGTTTTTAGTGTGAATGTCTCTGTTGATGTCAGCAGGTATTTTGGTAAACTTTCTGAGTGACCCACTCAGAAAGGCAGGAAGGGTGTCCATACATGAGCTATTAAGATGATTTCTCTGAAGTTTATATCAAGACACCCAGCTTCAATGTGAAGTACTTTGGGAAAAGGGCTATTTTATGTTTTTAGTGGTTTCAAGTCAGAAGAGTGGGAGAAAAAATTGGAAATGTTAGTTTGGAGAGTTGTAGCCAGATATTGGAGGAAACTAGAATAATTCAGGTTCCAGTCCAGTTTATAGGTAAATAATAAAACTTTAAAGACAATGAAAAGGCCTGGAACTTAATATCCACAATGTTGTACTATAATTATCCATTGAAACATATCTTTCTAGTACTATAATTATCCATTGAAACATATCTTTCTACTCACTGAAAGGTTTTAAGGGCCGAAACCGGTTTGGCTTAGTGGATAGAACATCGGCCTGCGGACTGAAAGGTCCCAGGTTTGATTCCAGACAAGGGCATGTACCTTGGTTGCGGGCACATCCCCTTCTAACTCTCTATCCCTCTCTCTTCCTCTCTGTAAAAAATCAATAAAGCCGAAACCGGATTGGCTCAATGGATAGAGTGTCGGTCTGCGGACTGAAAGGTCCCAGGTTCGATTCTAGTCAAGGGCATGTACATTGGTTGTGGGTGCATTCCCAGTGGGGGATGTGCAGGAGGCAGCTGGTCGATGATTATCATCCATGTTTCTAGCTCTCTATCCCTCTCCCTTCCTCTCTGTAAAAAATCAATAAAATATATATTTTTAAAATCGATAAAAATATATTTTTTAAAAAAGAGAAAGGTTTTAAGGAAGAGAGGGAGGGTGACAAGATCAGATATAACCTGGGGAGTGATTATTCTAGATGCAAAATGAGAATGGCTTGGCAGAGGGCAGAGCTGGGTTAGGTATAAGATTTAGGAGGCACCCTAGCCTGTGTGGCTCAGTTGGAGTATCGTCCTGTACACCAAAATGTCTCGGGTTTGATTCCTGGTCAGGGCACATACCCAGGTTGCAGGTTCAATCCCAGGTTGGGGCACCTGTCGGAGGCAACTGGTCAATGCTTCTTTCTCATGTTGATGGTTTTCTCTATTCTTTCTGTACTCTCCAAAATTCAATGAACATGTAGTCAGATGAGGATCAAAACAAAACAAAAAACAAAACAAACAAAAAAAATGATTTAGGTGGCCACTGAGGCTGTTTAGATGAGAGGTGATAGCTGATGTTATATCACACCCCTGCTTAAAATCCCGAGCATCAAGCCCCAAATCCTTCAAGTGGCATTCAAGGTCTCCTACAATTTGGTTCTTACATCAGTCACCCATACTGATAGGGGCTTCTGTCATCCTTCAATGTGCCAAACTCTTTCACTGCTGTTAGCTTTGCCTGGAGTATATTCGTCACCTCCCCTTCTCCCCTCCAACTTTTACTTAATCTTCAGTTCAGCATAAGTGTCATTCCTCATGGAAGCTTCCCTGCCCTCCTTGAATGTACTAGTTCCCTTGCCATGTCCTCCTTTGCCCGCAATCTTTGGGTCATGCCTTCCTTATACTTATTCAGTGCCAGTTGCCCCACCAGATTGCATGTTCTGAAAGGGTGGATGGATGTGTCCCTGGCATTGTATCCCTTGTGCTTTAAACTCAGTAGACAGTGAATAAGAATTTGTGGGAAGAATGATTGAATTCACAACTCAAGGAATTTGCTTCAGTATACCTCTCATTTGTGTCATAGTTCAGTTCCTATCCTTTTTCTTTTTAGCCTCAAAGCATTCTAAAAAAGAATATATATATATATATATATATATATATATATATATATATATATATATATATATATGTCTGAAAGGAAAGGGAGAGATAGAAACATCAAGGATGAGAATTATTTGTCAGCTGCCTCCTGAACACCCCACACTGAGGATTGAGCCCACAACCCAGGCTTGTGCCTTGACTGGGAATTGAACCATGACCTGGTCGATGCTCAACCACTGAAGCCATGCCAGCTGGGCAACGTCAAAGCATTCTTCTTACATCTTTATCCTTAAAAACACCTCCTTTGATAATCATTGCTTTCTAAAATTATTGCCTGATTTCTCTTTCCTTTGAATACTGCTTAATTTCTTAAAATAGTATTTTATTCCTTTCATGTGTATGTGTCTTGTCTTCCTTCCAAGCTTGGAATATCCTTAAAGGGACCATACCTGGGTTGTTTTTCTTTCCTATAGTCTCTTGTGTACAGTAAAATTCACACTTGATCTGCCAAGAGCTGTGACCAAGTGCCCAGTCTATCAGTGGTGCATCAAATGGAGCAGGCTCACCTTTGCATCCTCCTGCAGGGAGAAGAGTCCAATGATAGGGAAGTGTTCCTCATCTTCTGTCTCTCTCCAGGTCGCCTTCCCCAATGGATAGCCTCAACACTATTTTCCTTCCTTTTCTAGGTTCTATGACCTACTTACTCAATAGCTTCTGATTACTTGCTTCATTCTCTGCTTACTGTGTCATTTGGGCAATTATCCTGCCTACCAACCCCAGGCCTTCCCCATCTCCCTCCCTCCCTGTAGATCCCCTCGGCAAGCATGAGGTAGCAGACAATCCTGCCAGGGAAAGTCACCATGCAACCAGCCCCATTCTATCAGGTCCCTCTGAAAATCCTCTGGTAACTAGCTGGCTGGCTGGTCCCCGAGCAGAATTCGTCTCATCCAATGTTAAGGCAGCAGTTTACTTATGCATCTTAAAAATGGAGAAGGGTGTACCCATAGCCTCAGACCCCAGGTTTTAGGCAAAGACCTGGTCTTCTAGATAAATTATACTACTGACCAGTTTGATCATTTTCAGGGACAGGAGTGTACATAGAGGTCAGATGTCTAACATGTACAAACTAGAGTTTCTTTACAACAAAGGAAATGCAGTTCCATGCTTCAGAAAATGGGGACATATTCCTAGAGCTTAAGTGGATTAAATGAACCCCAGGATATATAATAAATGTAGGCCTTTAACTGGAACCTCAGACCTCAAAACCACTTTGGTCAGTTATCAAAACTACTTTTCATTGCCAGGTTGAAATATTTATTTGAAAAATTGGAAACACAGATGCAATGTATTATACAAAGAAAGGTCTTAATACCATAATAAAAGTATTATTGGAAGGGAACAAAAGCCAATGGCTACCTGCCCTGGGAAGGTAGGCACTCAGTGAAAAATGAAATTCATTTATAGGAACTATTCTAGTGGAAAACTGGGGAAAAGGTTAAAAACAGAAAAGAAAAACAATCCCAACTCCATCCCTGCAAACCTAAGTGTGAAAGAGTTATAAGTTCGAGACAACTGTGTTATCACCAAGATTTACCTGAACCCCCTCGGTTTGTCCCTATGGAATACTAGCTTAATTTAGGGCCTTCAAACCCGAGGTAGTTGAGGGTCACCTGAAAGACACGTCTGAAAATTATCTACTCTCAGAATCGGACCAAATAGCATCTAAGCAATTGTTTCGTGCTGCTTTGGCTCCTGGGGTAGGAAGGCTGGGCCACCACTGTTAGCTGTTGATCCCTATTTGGTCTGGACCTGGGAGACGAAGGACTTGAACAGCAGAGAGCTCGCCAGTTTGCTGTGTTGGCGGCGGCGCGCAGGCCTGTGGTGGTGGTCTATGCTACAGGCAGTGCAGTCTCCGGAGGATGGAGAATGGCAGAGAGAGGGCAAAGCCGATTTGATTGGAAGGCCAGTGGCAGGATTAAAGGCTTTTGTTGGCAGGAGGGATTTCCAGAGACTTTGAAAGGTGGTAGAATGTAGCAAGAACTTTAGTTATTAAAGACCAGGGTAAGTGGAGCCAGAGGACCCCACTGGAGCAGCGATTTTCAACCTTTTCATCTCATGGCATACATAAACTACTAAAATTCTACAGCACACCAAAAAGACAATTGTTGCTGATCTGACAAAAAAAAAAAAAAGTATAATTTTGATTTACTAAAAAATGAATAGTAATTACCTACCCTTTTTGCTCCAAAGTGACTTAAAAAAAAAAAAAATCAGGTATTTATACTTACTTGTATATAAGGATTTCTGGTACCAAGAATTAACCAATCGGATACAACCTTATTATGCAATGTGACCAATAAGATGCAACTCTGTTATATGACTTATATATTTATGGTTCAAGATGGGGCATTCACACTGGATGTCTATTTTCATTTATTTGACAACCTAAGGGAAAGAGGTCAGTGCCCCTGACTAAATAGTCAGGTACTGCATGTTTTAAAATTATGCACATTGGTTCAAAATCGCTGCTCTCGACTAAGAAGTGAGTATGTCCTGGGTACAAACTCAGAACCAGCTCCTCTTAACGAGGCCAAACCAAGTAAACAACTTGCACTTGTGACTCCCTGGGACCTGGTGTCTGATTCAGCAGCTCAAACACTTCCAAGAAAGGATGCCCTGGACAGTGTTTGGTTCTTCCAGCCACAGGGCTGAGGTCTCATATTTAGGTGGGATCCTAAGGATCAATCTCAATTATAGTCCAATTTAAACTTCTTGTTCAGATATAAATACTAGTAACCCCACAAACAGTTTTACTTTTTCCTTATTTATATACTCACCCTTATTCTAATGGTATATGGTATTAGAGCACCGTATTACAAGACTGCATAACAGATTCGGCCGCATTTTAACCTCCTAAGCCATTATTTTGTTGTTGTCCTCTCTTGTCATGACCCATTTACACTGACCCATGAGACTCCAGTCACTAAAGGATGCTCAGTAACTAATTTAAAAGGCTGTGAGGTTCATTTTTAGCCTTAGGATATGGTTTTCATCAGGTACTTCACACCAAGTACCACACACTCATTTTTAGAAGTAACGAGATGAGCCAATTTGATTTTGGCTGGAGAATGGACTAGCTTCTAATTTGAGCAATGATGAAGTAATTATCTGACAGGTATCGCCTCCTGTGAAACTGAGTCTGTGCTCCTGTTTAAGTGCTTTCTTAATGGTTTTATTACTGGTTAAGCCCATGAAATTTTAAAAATTACCGCGGTGCCCTGACCAATGTGGCTGTTGGTTGGAGCATTGTCTCATATACTGAAAGGTGGTGGGTTTGATTCCTGTTCAGGGTGTATGCAAGAGGTGGCCAGTGTTTCTCTCTAAAATCAATTAACATATCCTCAGATGAGGATTAACAACAACAAATTACTGTGGCTTCTTTTTAGAGGGAGTATTTTTCAGTCCTAATCTGCTCCAATGTACTAGATTTTCCCCTCCACTGGTAATTTGGAGCACAAATGTTTGGCTGAAATTCTGGAAATGAAGACCAGCCACCTTTGGAAATATTGACCCACCTTGAGAACACACTGATTGGCTTAATTGGCAATTAAGTGGGCTAGGGATGCCACACACCACTCCTTCTGAGCCTTGGATGGAAAAGCACTGAGCACAAAGAAGCATTAAACACAAGCACGCGATTTCTACTGCTGAACCCTCTTTTTAGCCCAGTGTGGAGATTACACATCTGCATCTCATAATTTGAGTTCAAGGGAGACAGAATTTTGAATGCCCTACTCAGAAATGCACAGAGACGGAGTCTGGGGGGTGTACAGGAAGGAAGGAGGTTGGTTCACAGTGATCAAACAGGAGTCTCACAACCTGTCACGTAGCCACACTTACAATGTTCCTTTGGGACGGGTCCTGGGAAGTGCTTGTTGGCTACTACCTAGGAGTTGCTATGGATAAGGAAGACACAGTCCAAGATCAGAAGGTCACTTAAATGCTGGGGTCCGGCTGGAGGTGGGGAAGTGCTGTCTGACTGCCCATCTCCACGAGGCTGTTAAGGTGCCCTCATCCTGTCCACAGGGCATCGAGGGCCTGGGACGTGTGTTGGGAAGGGGTCAGAGCCAGTGTTCCCCCTCTTTGTTTTCCCTGCCCTGGATGCTCTGTGGAACCTTGCTCGCTTTGTGATCCAAGCTGGTTACAGATGGGGATGGCATCCCGGCCTTGCTTCCAGTTCTTCAAGACTGATGTTTAGGGCAGAAATACAAGCCTTGCCATAGTCACACCCGAAATCCTGATTGCTCCAAGTGTCTTTCTGTTGGCTGCTGCTGCTGCTGCTGCTGCTTAACGGAGGTTAGTAATAAATATTAAAGGTACCAAACCAAGCACAGGGTTCTTTCCTACCGGGAGCAAGTTTGCCTGATTTTCTGGGTCTGTCAATTAGGTAGAACATGGAACTATCTTTTTCAGATTCAAGAGGATACCAAGGCAGGCAGACATTTGGAGAAAAGAATTGAAAACCTCTCCCAAGCTCCCTCTCAGGGCCCTGCCTGGATCTGAAGGGAGGCGCCAAGGAACATTCATTCTGGCAAAAAGAGGTGTGGCTTTCTCACCAGTTCCATCCAAGCATGCGATAAGGTTTTCCAGCCCGGTCACAAGGAATTCCCAAGGAAGGTGTCTCCTGAAGACCTGGGCCGGTTGCACCCTTCCTCTCTCTGTGGCCCTCTCACTTAGGAAGGTGGCAGAGGGTTTCAACTGGGCTCCAGCGTTAGGAGGGAAAGGCACTCCCTCCACTTCTGCCTTTGGAGGAAAGCTGTGGCTCAGCAGCTCCACCCGACCCTGGGAAGTGGCCTTGAGTCCCACCCTCAGCAGGACACAAGCGTGGAGGCTGATGGGGAGCACCAAGGTAAAGCCTGAGCAGCACCATCGCTGTTGACTGCTGTGGTCGGGGGCTCCGAGGAGCTCAGAGCTTCAGAGCGGTTCCCTTTGGGAGAGTTGGCTATGTGAGTGAAACTTGAAAAAAGAAACCCCCAAACCCAACCAACCACCATAAGAAGCAGTGGGAATCCACGGAACTGCCAACAGAGGGGACATTCTCAGCCAGGACACTCCTGCTGTTCTTCCGGCTCTGTGCACAGACTCGGGGTAGTGTCCTGGTTTGGAATCCACCAGCCCTCTGATGCTCACAAGTTTGTGCAAGTGATGAAACTGAAAAGACTGAGAAAGAAAACAGAAGAGAAAAAGCATAAGATCTTCCCTCTCCAGGCTCTCAACCATTAACAACCACAGCCCCTCGGACAAGGACACTGATTGTTTGGGGCTAAAATAGCGGGCAGGACTGGGAGGGAGGTCCTCTCTGTGGGGGTGGGCCTGTTCCCCGTCCTCTCTGGACACCAGGGAGGCGGGGAAGAACACGGATCACGGGTTCCAGCACAAAGGGGGTCACTGTGGAGGAGTCTTTGGAAGGCCATGCAGGTCCTCAGCCCTGGACAATGGGAGCGGTGTGGCTGCCACTGTGACTCCGAGGGTTTAGTCTGTGGCTGGGGAATAACATGCACACATAAACAGGCAACAAAGATTTACACTGTGACGTGTGGGGCACCAGGGCGGCTCTATTCTTTCTCGGTTACTTCTTGCAGTGCAGGTGGAGATGCTTCTGTTTCTAAAAGACAGGAACAGCCAGTCATGTTTCACAGCCCTTCATGCACGTGTTCTGTTAATCAAAACTGCCACCATGTTGGACTCTAAAGTACAGTATCAGGTTGAGAACCGCTAGCAGGGTCGCCTAAGACCATCAGAAAACACAGATATTTACATTATAATTCATAAAACAATAGCAAAATTACAGTTATGAAGTAGCAACGAAAATAATTTTATGGCTGGGGGTCACCACAACATGAAGAACTGTATTAAAGGGTCGCGGCATTAGGAAGGTTGAGAACCACTACTCTAGGCAGTCAGGACCTGGTAATTCATTTGCCCTGTCTGCTGGATCTTCACTGACCACTATTCAACTCTAGGCTGGCCAGAGACTGGACTCCTGGGGCGCAAACCAGGCTAATTCCTGGAAGGAAATGGTGGTGAGTGACCACTCCACCGGTCACCGTTAAGGTCTTAAAAGGTGCAACAGCCGAAACAGGTTTGGCTCAGTGGATAGAGCGTCGGCCTGGGTTCGATTCCAGTCAAGGGCATGTACCTTGGTTGTGGGCACATCCCCAGTGGGGGATGTGCAGGAGGCAGCTGGTCGATGTTTCTCTCTCATTGATGTTTCTAGCTCTCTATCCCTCTCCCTTCCTCTCTGTAATAAATCAATAAAATATATTAAAAAAAAAAAAAAAGGTGACAACAAAAGCTTTCAATTCACAATTTATGTTTTGGGCTTTTAGATTGTTTTCAACTGAAAACATGCTCTGTGAGGATAGAGAAGGAGAAAGTCACTGACCAATGGGCTCCTCATTCTGTCAGAGTCCAGGGGAAAGCCCTTCTCACACAGCTCCCCCTTCACTGCAGGCTAATGCCGGTCCTCAGCGGCTTACCTTCTTCCCAGCCCTCAGCAACACCAGCAAGATCGTAGTGCTTTTTTCGAAGCTCCCCCAGTTTTTGACGTTCCTTCTGCAGTTCATTTTCCAGCTCTAGCACCCTAACCTGTGGGGAAAGTGGAATTTTCTTTTGAGCAGTGACCTGAAAATTGACTTATTTTGACTTAAGCCCTTTTCTCCATCTTCCAGTTTTCTTCCATATTACTCTATAGTTTACCCAGTTCTCAATTCCAATCTCGTCTCTGTTCTCATTTCCTCTCATTCATCCATCTATTCCATCTATCTTTTCCCCGGAACCCTCTACTAGAAATGTATGATGCTTTATAGCACAAATGCCTGAATGGGAGTAGGACTTAAGTTCCTCTGATAAATCGCTACCTCAAAACAACTAACGTCTGGCATATCTGTATTGTGTTCCAATCTAATCATAACCCTTCAATTCTAGTTCCTTGGAAGTTCAGGCAGGAACTAATAATGATAGTTCTGGCATCTTGGAGGGGTTGGTACAACTTAGAGTTATTATTGTACAGGCACACTCTCACTAAAGGAGAGGTTGGCTCTGGCTCTTCTTCCGCTCATTAATTCTAGTTATTAATTTAAGAGGGGTTTGCTGAGCACCCATATGTAACCCAGGCTCAGTTGTAGGTGCTGGAGACCCCCACTCTTTCTTTCAGCATCATTTACATTAATTCTTGGGCTAAATGGTACACCCGAGTTCATTCCCTCCCAAGTCTCTCGCTCACTGGCTTCTCACCATGGGAATATTTGGGGTTGACACCATATGCAGTAGAGACTGCCTAACCTTAGAGATGGAGTTCCTACCTGGGAATCCATCTCCTGGCGTTTGATCTGAGTCAATGTCATGCCTGAGAAGTCCATGTTGTCTGCAAGGATGGAAATGAGAAGTTCTTGTCAAATAAGACCCCTGGCTGACCCTTGTCTGGGAGGTGGCCAATGCCAGTGTTCTGCTGAAATGTTTGGTTTGCCTTTTATCAACACACAGGTGCACATTGTAAGGGATGGAGACAGTGACAGGGTAACCAGAACTCCACCCCCTGGACAACTAGGCGTATAGAGGCATTTCTTTGAAATCAGAGAAATGACTAAGTGGAAAATCTACCTAAAGGTGTGTCACTATAGTGAAATAAATAGGATGCTCACATGGTGTCCCCTCTTATGAGAAAATAAGTATTGATGTGAAAGATGAAAAGTAAGAGAGAATTTAGAAACAGAACTGTGAGAAATTGGGATCATGGAGAAGACCGTAAAGAACAGCTATACCGGATGGATAAAAAAAGCATTGCTTCTGAAAGGCTACCTGTTTCCTCAATCTGTGATTTGCCAGAAATGGTTGAGGCCACGACCGCGGCGGTGGCCTGGTTCACCCCGCGAGAGGCTTGCTGCAGCTGGGCCAGGTTTGGGCTATCCTTACTAGCTTTCACCTGCCGGAACCAAGCATATTTAGGTTCACATAACATAGAGTGGTGGCAAGGACGGAGTCAGAAGTTGGATTGATGGTTCTTGATGAATATATCTGATCCACTACAGTTACCAACCAGCTTCTCAAAAATCATTGCCTGTGGAGTCAACTGCTGGCATATCTTTAATGTAAAAGGTGCTTCCTGGCTTATTTGCTTGGTGGTCTCAAACTCGAGCTTTATCAGGTATTTTAATGAAACGCTCCATTTGTGAAAATCAATTTGGGATAGCAATAAATAAGGATGATTAAAAAATACTCCCCGGGGTACTATAGAAATCACAGAAGGATACTGGTGACAAGCTTTGCATTAGGACTAGCTGGAGACTTGAGGAGAGGCAGACATTGATTGTGGAAGCTCTGTGCCATGCTGGACAAGCATCTGACTGCTCTGACTCATTCCTTATTTGAGTGCTCCTGGGATGCTATAGTTGCTTATCAGAGGTCGGCACAGTTGGGACCCTCAAAGGCCACTTGTAACAAAGGTGAAGGATGCCAAGAGGAGCACGTGGTTGGAAGGGCTCCTTGCTGACAGATGAAAGGCTTTTAGAGGGAGCGGTAGGGGACCTTGAGAGTCAGAATTTAAATTTGGGACCCAACCCTCCTGTACCCTGGAGGAATCATCTGCTCTTGAATCCAGCTTCAGGGTACAAGTATCTCTAACTGAGCCAGGCCTCACAGTGTCCCAGGGAGTCCTACACAGGTCCTACCTTGGATGCAGCCACAAGCTGGGCTGTGCTAGCAGCTATTTCATGGGAACACACCATTAGCTCCTCGAACTTCCCTTTGCCTTGTACCACCAGATCGGCTGCATCACTGACAGTCAGGAAAGGACAACATGGATTATGTCACTGTGGCAGTCACAGCTGCAACCCTTATGATCCCACCTCTAGACCAGCCCCTCACCCTGTCAGGCAGGGAGCACAGGAGACCCAGTCTCTCTTTTAAACTTTAGTCTTACTGACTTCCTTATCAACAGTGTATCTCCCCCCACTTAGTTGTTCTCCGGGGTGATCAATGGAATGGGGGTGGGGTGAGAAGCCTTGGGGCCCAAAGACACTTACACCATGACAGTGGCGCCCCAGCCCACAGCTTTGGAGGCTGAGATGAGTCCTTCTGTCCATCGAGAATTCTTGGCATAAAACTCTTTAGGAGATGCTGTGCCCTAGGAAAGTGAGAAATAATAGCTACCTTTTATTGAGTGCTTACTGTGTGCCAGGTGCTTTTATATATATGTTACCTCATATAAATTTTCACAGCCACTCTGAGAGGCAAGCATTATTATTCCCATTTTACAGAAAAGGAAAATAAAGTTTTGAGAGGCAAAAACACTTTTCCCAAGGTCATGCAGGAAATAAAGTAAATCCTAGGCTCTTCTGACTCCAAAACCCAAAAATAGAAATATAATAGCATTTCTATTATATTTCCAAATAGTGTGCGTGCGCGCGCACACACACACACACACACACTCCTATATAACACATAACCCTATATAAAATAAAGAGGCAATATGCAAATTGACCATCACACCCTTGCACGAGATGGCCGTCCCCATGTAATCACAAGATGGCCAGCAGGGGAGGGCAATTGGGGGCGACCAGGCCTGCAGGGGAAGGCAGTTGGGTGTGACTGGACCTGTAGGGGGGGGAGGACAGCTGGGGGCAATCGGGCTGGCAGGGGAGTGGTTGGGGGTGATCAGGCTGGCAGGCATAAGTGGTTGGGGCAATCAGGCAGGCAGGCAGGCAGTTGGGAGTCAGCAGTCCTGGATTCCTGGATTGTGAGAGGGCTGTCTGACTGCTGGTTTAGGTCCGATCTCACAGGGACATCCCCTGAGGAGTCCCATATGGGAGAGTGTGCAGCTGGGCTGAGGGACACCCCTCCACCCAGCGCACGAATTTCGGGCCTCTAGTTTATGAATAACAATTTCAGAGGAGTCTAGCTGCTCTCCATGATTTGCCAAAAGAAGAGTATACAATGAATATTTTTTTTTTTTGCAGTGAATAATTTTTAAAAACTATTTCTACTTGGATTTAAAAAATGTATTTATGCTTTGAAAGTACATGATAGCCTGAGAATCTATAGATACTCCTTGCTCAGTCCCTCTTTCTAATTTTGGGGACCAAAAACAACATCTCTCAGACTGATAAAAAGCACCACCAAAACAGATATGGCTTTGTCCTTTATATGATTGCTTTCAGGCTCATAAACCCTTCCTGGACCTTTGTCTCTTGAGTTGCAGCTGCTTCAGGGATGTGGGGGGAAAACAAGATGGCAATAATGCCAGCAAAGGAGTGAGGAAATCCAAGTGACAATGTCAAGACAAGACTGAGGGCGAGTCTGCGAAGCACTGCAAGTTGACTGCTGTTGGAAAGAGACATGGCAGAGCCACTGTGAAAGTCAGCAGCAGGTCCATTCTTCTCATTTGCCTAGTTTTCAAAACCTCTCCCTTCCTCCTCCAAGGGCCCAGACTTTCAATGCACACTTGGTTTCCACAGCAGCTCCAATGATGTCGCCTGGGTTAATGAGCCCGTAGCTGGAAGCTGAGCCTGGCTGCTCTCTGGGGACTTGGCAGTGTTCCAGCTTCTTCCCATGACATCTGCTGACATCCCCAGTGACAGCAGCTGCGCCCTCAGATGGACACACAGGGTGCGAAGGCAACATACACAGATTTCACTGAATGTGGATGAGTGTTTCATGTAGACTTAGCCTCTCAGTGAGCTGGGAATATGTAACTAATGTCTGTTCTCCCTGTTCCCGGGCCCTCACCCACGCTTACCCGGCCACTTTCCACTATCTCTCTCTGGAGGTCCTTCGAGGCCACAATTAGGACCTGAATAGCTTGCATTAGGCTGGTACATGAACCAAGAATCCTGGGGGCGGAAAAAATAAATAAAGTGAGGATACAGAACTGAGACTAATACCAATGAAGAAAGCTGTTCTCCTTTTCATTCCTGAACACAGGCATACTTGGAATGGGAAGTAAGGCAGGGTATGCTCTCTGGTTGAAGCCCCAAAGGAAAGGCAGGTGAGTGAGGAGACTGGATCGTGGATCTTCTTCATAAGAAATAGCTAAGTGAGGATTCCTGGGGGTTTCTTTCCCCCTCTAAGGCAACGTGATACTATCTCCATCATTAATACTGTTATTGATAATTACATACTAGTAGACTCAACCTTTCCCTGTGGCTGCTAGTGTTCTAATTAGTATAAACCAGTGCAGGCAAGACTGACTCTGATCACCTACGTGCCACCATGCTGTTCAGACTGACCTTTCGTTCACTTCTAGTTTGACTCCTGTGTCTCCTTCTCGGGATTTGCTGAGCATCTCCTGTTAAAGAGAAGTGGGTTGGTTTTTTTGTTTGTTTTTTTTGTTTTTTAAACACATCACAGGTACTGGACACTTTGGGTCCAACATTCAAATCTAGAAGAACCCATCCACATCCTTGTGAGAATCAGGAAAAGAATCTACTAGTAAACTTCCGATCTACTCAGTGGGGGAAGCTCCAGCAGGCTGTCTCTGTCAGTGTCTGGACACTCTGGAACCCAGGCTGGTGAGCACAGAACTCTGCGAGCTATAGCGCCGTGCGGGTAGGGGCAGCTGCTACCAGGTCCTGTAAGCAGGCACTCCCTCCAAGGTGGCAGCCTGAGTCTCTCACCAAAGGAGCAACGTGTGACCTTTCCAACGGGGCCCACTCAGCTTTTCTGAGACAAGCATTGGCATTGGTTTTGAAATCAGAATCTTAGCAAGGTTAATGTAACTTAGTGGAAGTCATACAGTTAGTTAAGTGGTCAATCAATCTGGAACTTGAATGCAAGATACTAGCCTGATACCAAAGTATGTTGATCTTGAGGAAACTGCTCACCTTCTAGTGGTGAGTACTTTCTCATTTTCTACCCTGAAGAGATTTTGGTATATAGTCTGGTTTTGGTTTATTTTTATAGGGAGCCTCTGAAGCCTTAATGAACAACTAAGATATATTCAATAGGAAATGTGGCCAAAGGAAAGCTGCAAGAGCATCACTTTAGATCTTGAGGCACTTCCATACCTCTATTCTTTTTTTTTGTTTTTCTTCTGTTAATCCTCATCCAAGGATATTTTCCCATTCATTTTTTATTTTTTATTTTTTTTTAAAATATATTTTTATTGATTTCAGAGAGGAAGGGAGAGGGAGAGAGAAACATCAAGGATGAGAAAGAATCATTGATCGGATGCCTCCTGCAAGTCCCCCATTGGGAATTAAGCCCACAACCTGGGCATGTGCCCTTGACCGGAATTGAACCTGGGGCTTTTCAGTTCCCAGGCTGACACTATATCCACTGAGCCAAACCAGCTAGGGCTTCCCATTGATTTTTAGAGAATGGAAGGGAGGGAAGAGGGAAAGAGAAGAGAGAGGAGGAGGGGAGAAGTAAGAGGGGGGAGAAGCAGGGAAAGAAGAGGAGAGAGAAACATTGATATGAGAGAGACACATCAATTGGTTGCCTCCTGCACACACCCTGTCCAGGGCCAGGATTGAATCTGCAACCCAGGTGCATGCCCTTGACCAAGAATCAAACCTGCAACCCTTTGTTGTGCAGGTTGATGCTCTATCCACTGAGAACACCGGCCAGGGCTCCATACCTGTATTCTGGCTGTAGCAGTTTCAATGGCAGCTGAAGTGGCAGCCATCTCCTTGTCCACCAGGTCTCCTAGCTCCTCCTGTTTGATGTCCAGGCCTCTGGGCAGGAGATCCTGTGAACACACCACAAGGGCTGAAACATGACCCTTTAACCTCTCTTTCTCTGGTGGCAGACCTGTAATCCTCACATGAGGGCCCCACCAAATAACACACTTCTGCAAGCCTTGGAGGGGGATCCCTAATAGGCCTTGCTTGGAACTCTCTACCATGTGAACTCTGCAACCTCATGTTCCACCCCCTCTACCTTCACTCAGAAACCATCTTCTTCCAGAAGGCCAACCCTGCTTAACCCCAAAGGCCATTCAGTTGCAGCTGCTTGGACCCTAATCCCACAGCTGCACAGCTGATAGTGTTTGAAGCCTGGGATGTGTTTTAAAAACCTCTTCAAATGTAGATAATGTCTTCCAACCAGACAGCCTGCCCCTTATTTAACTTTACTCCCACAGCAATCATACGAGGCAGTTATTGCTGTGTGTGAAATTCATCCTATAAACTAGTAATTCGATTCCTACGTATATAAACTCTAGAGAAATTCTTGCACTCATTCATCAGAAGATGTGTATAGGAATAATCAGTGACCCATTCATAATAGCCCCAAACTAGAAATAACCCTGATGTGCATCAACAAGAGAAAAGATATAACAGAATTAAGCAATATGCACCTAATGGAGCGCAATGGGGGAGTGAAAATGAACATAACCTCACACACAAGAATGTTGGGAAAAGCATAAAATTAACAATATGTTGCTGGGGGTGGGGAGAACATAGTCTTTCTAATATCTTCTGGAACACTGATTAAATATTCTATATAACACCATTTCATTCCAATTTATAAAATCTGTGCCATATTTAGATAATTCCTCTAGTTCACTAATTCTTTCTTCAGCTTTGCTTTAACTTGCTGTTGAATCTATACATTTTAAAATTATTACTTTCAATGATTATATTTTTCATTTCAGAAGTTCTGTGGTTCTTTTTCAAGTATATCTGGTTACATTTGAAACTATCTTATTCCTTTGTCTTGCTTTTAATAACTTAAAAGTTTCTTTAACCCTAGCTGGTTTGGCTCAACTGAAGAGTCCCAGGTTCGATTCCAGTCAAGGGTAAATGCCCAGGTTGTGGGCTCGATCCCCAGTGTGGGGCGTACAGGAGGCAGCCAATCAATGATTCTCTCTCATCATTGAGTCTCCCACCGCTCTCTCTCCCCTTCCCTTCCTCTCTGAAGTCAATAAAAAAATATTTTAAAAAGGTTCTTTAACATGTCACAATAAACATAGTTATTGCAAACTTATTCCCTCCCCCACAAAAAAAATTTTATTCAGCATTTTCCATGTCCTAGTCTGGGAAGATTCTCTACATCTGGTAAGCTCTAGTGCTAGGAAGAAAAACTGCCCATGATCTTTCTATCACACTTTGCTTTGCTTTCAGTAATGTAATTTTTATCTCTTCATGGTGTCCTACATACTTTGCCCCATATATTGACTTCTCAGTTCTGCACTATACAGGGTAAGATGCTCTATCTTTAACAAAAGGCAGACTGTTAATGTTGTCTAGGCTGCCATACCAACTTAATAATACCAAATATCATCATTATCATGTCACCCTATTGAAATAGAGGTTAGCAATTCACCATTGTCCATAGTCTTCCTTTATCCAGACATACAAGGGTCTCCACCTCATTGCCTATTTCTCTCCAATATGAACATTCCTCCTCCGATTCATCTTTTTATCTGGTTTGCTCTCTTTCTCTCTCTCTGTGTGCATATTCAATTAATTAAACACTTGTGGGGTTTAATTAACCCTGCCAGATATTATGCCAAGGATCAGGGATACATCATGAAGAAGGTTAGGCTCTACTTCTTGTGGGGTGTGGCTACAGTGGATAGGTTCAAGCCTTGGCACAGTCCTCTCGTGGCCACGTGCAAGTCCCAGCCTGGAATGCAGAGCCCTCCCAGCACAATGACAGCCAACAGCTGTAGTTGTAAGCTTGAACCTATGGCCCGAACACGTGGCCCCATGTGCGTAAGTGATATAGGCTGCAAGGAAACAAAGCTTGATCAGGCGCATGTAGTTGAGTAGGCACCAGAATGTTGTAAACATCTTGACCACGGCCTTACTTTGCCTCGTAGCATCTGCTATGACATAAAGGCACGGCCTGTGGGCATCGCACTGCTGGGTCCCCATCAGGGAAGCAGCGTCCCACCGAGTCCCAGCTTTCCTTCTCTTGTCTATCTTTTCTAATCCTTCATCGCCCCCACCCAGGTTCCCCCTTGGCTGAACTGGCTCGGCACATAAGGCGCACTAGGGCTGAGTATGCCATGGCCGTGCCGGCTCCCCACAACTTCTGAGAACTCATTGGGGGAAATAGGTAAGCAGGCACATCACAGTGCTGGCCACCAACTGTAAGGTGAAGGGAGAGTGCAAGAGGGGCCCAGAAAGGTGGATACAGCCCAGACTCTGGAGGTCCCTGTATGTTAATTCCATAATATAATTTTTGGTACCAAACTAGAGGAATCATGATCAGATCTCTGTTTTTGGAAGAGAGCAGAGAAAAAAGAGGCCTGAGGCAGAGAAAGTAATAAAAAAAAAAAAAAAAGTTGTTTAAAGCTCTCAAATGAGAGATAAGGAGGATCTGAACTCTGGCTCTGATCTTTCTTTCCTGAACTTATCACCACACATTTTAGAAATTAATCAAATGCTGCCTTGTACTATACTCTCAAAATAGAGCTCTGAGAGTGTATAGTACTTCTCACTGCACCGTATAGAAATTGCTGCTGTATTTTCCCTTCCTCTAGGGACCACGTCTTATTTGTTCCTATATAACTACACCTAGCACAACTCCCAGTAGTAGTATAGAGCAGCGTTTTTCAACCGCTGTTCCGCGGCACACTAGTGTGCCGTGAGATGTTGCCTGGTGTGCCGTAGGTGCAGACAAGACAAGAATTTTATAATTTTTCACTATTTTGTTTACTTAATATTTCATAATAAAGTAATTATAAAATACTTTCTTTGTGTTTATTTGATTCCTATTCAAGAGAATTACTTTATATATAATCAATATAGGCACAGAGTTAAATTTTTTAACATTTTCTAATGGTGGTGTGCCTCGTGATTTTTTTCATGAAACAAGTGTGCCTTTGCCCAAAAAAGGTTGAAAAACACTGGTATAGAGGACATATTTACTATATCTTTATTGAATGAATAAATATATCATTATCTCCATTTTAGGTGTTACCTGTCCAACCACATAAAATTCCTTGAAAACAGAGAAACCATGCTTATTCTTCTTTGATACTTCCTAATGATGACCACAGAGTAGATTCTTAATTAATAGCCAGTGAATTAAATGTAACTGGAATGTCGTTCAGGGAGGTCACATTTTTCAGCACTCTTACTTTCTAGAATCAAGTTTAAAGTGCAGAATGAACTGGCTTAGAGCTGCCTCACCGACTTCCTGGCAAATCACCAGCACTCACACCCAAGAACAATAACTTTCCCCAAAAGATAACGCTGATCATACCTCGCCGATGGCCCTGATCCTGCTGAGGCAGCTCCTCATGGCGGTGCTATTGAGATTCTCCGGGGTTGTTTCCTCCTCCAGGAAAGCCAGATAGAGGAGCGTTTCCTTGCCATACTGCTTGCAGGCTTCGGTCAGTGCTGGAGGTCAGGACAACAGAGATTTGTAAAGGCCCTCGGCTCCCCCTGCTCTTCTGAATGGCCCCTCCCCTCGCACTCACCATCAGCAGGCTCCGGTAGGGCTCTGAGGCAGGTGCTGCTGCCGTGAACAATGGTGTCACTGGTCAAGTGGGCAAGGAGGGTTACTGAGTGCAGAATCCAGCTGATATCTGCCAGGAATTTAAAGGAAAAGTTTCTCAGTCCTGCTTGAGGGGTATCGCTTTCTTCCTTTTTCTGTTGTTAATCCTCACCTGGGGATATTTTTTCCCATTGAAAGGAGGGAGGGAGGGAGGGAGGGAGGAAGAGGGAGCGAGAGACAGACGGACATCGACCAGTTGCCTCCTGCACAAATCCCAACTGGGGCTGGGTTTTGAACCTGCAACCCAGGTATGTGACCTTAAATGGGAATTGAACCCAAGACCCTTTAGTGCATGGGCTAATGCTCTAACCACTTAGCCACTTTTGTTTTTCCTCCCTCCCCGCTTTATAAGTTGTACATACTCCTTGCTTGGTGCATAGGAGCATTTTTGAGCCCTGCCCTGCCATCTCTGGCGACAGACCCTATCCTTTGCCTTTGTTACCTTCTGGACAGGCAACATACTGGCTCCAGCATTTTTCCAGTTGTTCAATACAGCTGGCAACGGAGTTGACCGTGGAGAGAAGGTGATCTGTGAGAGGCAAGACAGGGCAAAATGAAAGTGAAAGTTGTCCTAGCTTGCTTCATTCATCCCTGTTAAGTCACTTGATGGATGAGCCTACCCAGTGAGTGGCCCCAGCCCTACGGGAGCTGCCCTGAGAAGAGGGAAGGGAAAAAAGCTTGTTGGTTACTCTGGTACGTGACTCTCTTATTGCAGCTTCAAAAGCTGTGTTTCTGAGTCTACCTGGTCTTTAGCCAAGAACCAGGGCAACCACATTGCCAGCCTAGACTCTGCATCTCATTTCTCATGATTGCCCATTGTATCAAATCCAGGCTTTTCTGTCAAGCCTCTCAAGGCCCTTGGACTCTCATTAACCCTGAGCCCAGATCCGTGGCTCCGACTAAGGTGATCTGTGCGTGTGCTCCACACACAACTGCTATTCCCACTGCCATGCCTCTGTGCACAGGTGTGTGGAGACTGTATCACAGGAGTTACAGCATGGGTTCTTTGGCCACACGGCCTAGGTGTGACTCCTGGCTCAATCCCTAGGCTGTGATCTCATGCTGGCTGTGCTTCCTCATCCGAAAACAGAAAACTGATAGCATCACCTCTGCTGTTACTCTGAGGATTCGCTGGGCTAAGGCACATAAAGCGCTTAGAACAGTGCAAGGCACATAGAAAGCACTCGGGAAATGTAGCTGTTTTTATTATTATTCCCCACTTCTCTTCTCTGTGGTTCATGTCTCTCCTCTTCTTTCAATAGCTAGCTCATAAATCTCTGAATCTGCCCACATCGGCCCTACTTCCTGGCATTCCTTCATTACATTAGGTACTCGGTGTGCTTCTTCATTTGTATCGTTGTGTTTCCTTACAGATGGATTCCCTGTTGAATAAGATATAATAGTCCGTGCTGTATACTTCACCACACCAAGACCTTTCTATGTTTCTTCCCATCTGCCTCCTGCTTCGATGGAAGCTCCAATTGCTTTGCCAATGTCTTTTCTGCTTGAGAATGAGCTGCAATGAGATCTGCTCATCACTATGACTTCAAGTCCCAATGGGCTTGGATGCTCTCCTACTGTGCACAAAGGCTCTCTCCTCTCACCCAGAGAGCTTCTCTAGCTCAGATGGCTGCTCTACTCACAAGCCCTTAGGATGTGGTACATGCCAAGTAGGCCCCTGTTCATACCTAAGACTATGTGAGATTTTTATTGTCTCTGTCCCTCCACGCTTTGGAGCCTCCCTGTCTCGACTTGAAGCTCATGAGCAACCAACCACCCCGTAATTCAGAGCACATTTTCTCCCTAGAGGGACACAGGGCTGTCTGCTCCTCCTCTTACCGGCCTTTAGAACTGTTACCAAGGCTCAGCTCCCAGTAGATGCTGCATTGGTGAGATCTGTGACTAAAGCAGTAGTTTATCACAGCTGGGGCTTTGGACAGTACTGCTGCCCGGGCCCTATGCCAAAGAGCTTACTCCTGAACCGATCTTGGCATTGGGGTCCAGGCACCCCCAGGCAATTCTGAAGTGCAGCCCTGCTGAGAACCCAAGTTCAGTGTTACGTGGGATTTAATGCCAACAGGATTCAACACCCGCAAGCCGGGAAGAGTACCTGCAGATCCGGCACAGCTGATGAGCGTGGGCTCCTCAAGCTGCCTCAGGGCCTCCTGTATCACCTGCTCTGCCGCCTTCCTCGATTCCGCCAGAAGCACTTTTCGCTGGTCCTTTGCAAGCTGGCACATAGATTCCTAGAAATGGTCCAGGGAGGTGAGAGTCTGCCACAGACCCCATAAGAGCCTCCAAGCAGCATCCATCTGTGACACAGCTGGGATTCCTGGTGTCTTCACTCAAGTTGTTGCTTTCTTTGTCCAAAGTGTGTGTCACTGAGCACAGAAGGCTATGGGCCACCGCAACTCCTTCTCCGATCGTGGGGAGAGAGTGCTAAGCGCATCCCTTTTTCATACAACAAAGGAGAGCTTTGCTTCCCTCATCTGCTCTGTGGGTGACTCAGGGCATGCGGCATCAGGGGCTACTCCTACAGATGTCTTCAGAATCAGGCTGGAGACCTCAAACCCCTTTCCCAGCCCCCAGCCCCCAGCCTCCAGCCTCCAGCCTCCATGATATGCCGCTGAGGCCCAGGAGTGAAGTCGAACATGGTCAGCCAAGGGTGTCTGCTACTTGCCTGTGTGCTGGACAGTTTGCGCTGGGTGTTTTCCAGCTGTTCCTGAAGAGCAGAGAATTCTTCTTCTCGACGAGCCATGGCATTCACCAAACTGCCCCGCTCCTTCTCCAGTTCAGCAATCTGGGTCACCCATTTTTCTTCTGACTGCAATGGCGACCGAGTGGGAAGAGGGAGCTTCTGGGAGGAATTAAAACTGTCCCTCCCCGAGAAGTCCAAACCCACCACTAGGCCACAAGGAACAGAAGGTGATATCTCTTAACCTGCCAGTTTCATTTCCCCGAGTACGCACTGGTCACAGATGGGACCAGGTTGGCCATATGCTGCATGGTGACAGGGGCTCGGTGACAGCCACATGAAAGCCAGAGGGGAAGGAGCAAGGAAGGGGAATAAAGAAGGTGGTGCTCACCTGGGCAGCTATTTCCAGGCTGCTTTGGACAACCCGGAGTTCCTCTTTGCTGGTGGCAAGTTCTAGCTTCAAGTTCTCTAGTACTTCTGTCTGTTCTTGAGTCTGAAAGAAGAAAATCAGGAGCACCCCGACTGGTGGTGATTGTAAGGGATAAACTTGTGTAAAAAAATCCCTGAGATTTGTGTACTTTTTTGTATGCAAAATTACCTCAGGAAAAAAGGGGGAGTGGGGAGGTGAGAATTCAGAGTATACCAAAATTTTTTCTTCTGAGCAAGTGGAATGTCAAGGGTGGGGAAGGGGATTTTAAGGACACTGAGTGCCATGCTTAAGCCTATAATACTCATTAAAGTAGAAGTGGATCTTTAATTCAGGCATTTTAACACTGATACTATATTTCGGAATCTTACTATCTAAAAATAATGCTCCTTCTTTGATTTCTAAGTGGTGTTTTTCAAAGAATGGGTTGTGACCCTATTAGTAAAATTCACAGCTAACATTAAAAAAAAGAAGAAAAAAGAAAAAAGAAAAGAAACAGCAGAACAAAATATCCAAGTGCAATCACACAGTAAGGGTAAGTATTGCTTTTGAAACTTTGGTTTCGATTAGATAGATGTATTTTTTTACTCTGGGTTACAGGAAGTGTGAAATCTCTCCCAATGGACCTGCGTGTCAACCCCACCCAGACCCATGGATGTTCGCCTGGCTGCATGCAACTCCTTGTAAACACTCGTTCCTCTCTCCGATATCCATGCGCTTTTACTCGATTCTCCTTAGGACTCTCCCCGGAAGGCCTTGCTGATGAACCTCACTCAGCTCGCCCATGCATCACTTCTAACCCTTGTGCCTCAGTAACCACGATCTAGTCTATACCGCCTCTCCTAGCATCCTCATGGGGCTCCAACCCACAGAGCTAGCTACCGGCGGAGCAGATGACGACAAGGTCTTTTGACTAAGGCCTGCCTCCAACTCGGACGGCCCCTCCATCATTTCCCACGTTCGTCTCCCTCCCACTCACTTTCCGCTGGGCCTGCTCGCTCACGCGCTGGAAGGAATCCTCTATCTCTTTTTTCTCTCGTTCCGAATCCACCTGGGCTTGTCTGGCCACAGACACCTGTTTGGTCACCTCTGCATTCTGTAAGGGGAGAACATGGTCTTGAAGTGGCTCATCACGGGCTTAAAGGACATCGTTCTTCTAGAACAAATGGCAGCATTCAGACGGTGAGTAGCCTGGAGTTGGACATAGAAATCACTGTCCTACCCAGAAGGGAAGCCAGAAGAAAGCTGTCACCTGCAGATATCAACTCTTAACTATTCTTTCTTTCTTTCTTTCTTTCTTTCTTTCTTTCTTTCTTTCTTTCTTTCTTTTAAATATATTTTATTGATTTTTTTTGCCCCCCTCCCTCCCTCCCATACATACCCTCCCTCCCCAGAGTTTTATGTCCATTGGTTGTACTTATATGCATGTACACAAGTCCTTCGGTTGATCTATTATCTAACTCTTAACTATTTAAAGAAATAGTAAAAATGGGGGATCATGCAAGTGGGGCTAGCATCTAAGGTGGAGCTCAAGATAGGGGAGGCAAGGGAGCCTGGAAGCTGAGGTTCCCAAGAAATGGTGGTGACCCACTGGAGACTAGTTGGGGCACTGGACCCCGAGAAGCTACGAGGCCCCAGCTGTTCCTTCCCCTGTGCTGCGGGGCCTGTGCGTGGCGAGAGGGAGGTCGAGGGTCCCACCTTCCGCAGCAGGTCAGCGTGGTTCTGCACCAGCTCACTGTACTTCTCCTTCAGCTTGCTGTACCGCTGCTCATTGGCCTGGGCTTTCCCTGTGTGGGAAAGGACCCAGGTGAGGATGCTACCAAGCTAGGAGCCTTCACCGGCCCTCCAGGAAGCCAGAGTCCCCAGAAGACCCTCATTTCTCTTCACAAATGCATACATCTCTTCTCCCTCAAAAATCCTACTTAAACTCCTGGGGGAAGTCTTTGTAAAAAAGAATTCTCCTGACTCTAATCACCAATTCATGCCTTCTGAGTATTTACACACAGGCATTTACTTAATCAGTGTTTTTGGTTTTAAGTCAAGTTATTTCTTGGGCTCTTTGTCTCCTATGGCGATCCATGCTCCTGGGGTAAGCAACCCCATCACCTTCTGAGTCCCCATAGCTGTGTTCTCAGGAGTGCCTCACACAGGTGCTCCACCTGCTGGACTCCCGGCTGACCTTTGACTGGTGGCAAGAGCTGGCCTTCCTCTGGACAGATGCAAAGCTGGGTGGCCCTCTGCCTCCCTGCCTCCTCCTCCATCCTGTTTCCCTGACCTACACCCTCACTCCCACCCCCACCAGCTCCTCACTTTCTATCTCTGTCAGGCTCCGCTGCGCCTTCTCTGTGTCTTCTCGCTTCTTCTTGAGTTCATCCAGCTCTGCCCGCAGGAAATCGCTTTCATCGGCCGCCTGCTGCCGCAGATGCTTCTGCTCTGCCAGCTCGGCCTCCAACTCGCTGATGCGGCCCTTTAGCTGCAGGACAGCGCGCTGGCTCTGTGGGAGGGACTTAGGTCACCTACCTGGTCGCCACGCTGCTGTGGGTCACGTGTGCTGGGCGGAGAAGCAGGTCCTACCATGTTTCCAACACCGACCAAACAACAGGTTTTCCTCACAAGCCCACTCCCACGGCCTCATGAGAGCTGAGCCTGGAGGTTATTATACGCCATCCAATCAGCCACAACAGGGGACAGCAGTGGGGGGTATTCTGGCCCTATTGGAGGGCCTTGGGAGCAGCAATGAATGAGCTGGAATCAGGAAGGAGAGAATGTTCACCTGTCCCAGTGAATGAAGCCTCTGACCAGCTCTGGGTCTGAGGAGCAGGCATATTTATAGCATCATTCCCTGCAAACAGCCATCAGAGTTGGGAATGAAGCCTTCTTGTCACCATTTGAGAACAGGTCTTTCTCACCACACCCCTCACAGCCATTTGGTGATCATGGTTATCTCCGAGGGACACTGGAGCTTGGCTTCCATGCTATTCTCAAAGCCAGTACAACAGAGATGCATTATAATTGACACCATGGGAAGACCAGGTCCTCTGGCTTTGACATTTCCACTAGTGAATCCCCTTTAAGATGTGGTCTCATAAGTATCGGTGTGAAGAAAATTTAATATTGAAATCTGTCCTGCTCTGGTGAAGCCCAGAAGCAGATCAGAACCCACTCATACCTCAGTCCTCATGTTTTCCAGCTGTGCCTTCAGCACACCGATCTCTTGGTACAACTGGTCAATTAAGTGGCCCCTGTGAACAGGAGAGCAAGTTTGCTTCTGCTGTGCTCCTACTCCTCCCCCTTTGAAATGCAAGCTGGGAGGTCAGGGGAGGAAGTTAAAAGCTGGTGTTGCCCTGGCCAGCAGCTCAGTGGTTAGAGCACTGGCCTGCACACTGGAGAGTTGCCAGTTCAAGTCCCCCTCAAGGGCATGTACCTGGATTGCAGGTCTGATCCCCGCTCCCAGTTGGGGTGCATACGGGAGGCAACCAATTGATATGTCTGTCTCACATCAATGTTTCTCTCCCCTCCCCATCCCCCCTCACTTTCACTCTCTCTGAAATCAATGGGAAAAAATATTCTCACTCCTTGGGTGAGGATTTAAAAAAAAAAAAAAAAAAAAAAAAAAAAAGCTAGTGTTAATCTGGGGACAATACTTTGAAATCCCATAAATTTTACTCTAAGACTGTTAGTATTACCAGATACTAATCTAACACCCATGGGTCCCCTGTTATTTCAGCATCATTTGATTTCCCTCTGAACTAAAGGGGCCAATATTTGAAGATCAAGACCTTTCTCTAAGAAGCCCAAGCATCATTAAGAATTCCTCTTTGGCCCTGGCTGATGTAAGAGTCGTCCTATGCACCAGTTGGGGTGGGTACAGGAGACAACCAACCAATGTTCCTCTCTTACGTCAATATTTCTCTCTCTCCTCTCTAAAATCAATAAAAACATATTAAAAAATATAAAGAATTCCTCTTTGGTTAGGTGTGGCGAGTCAGATCATGGCTTAACGTAGCTTCTGTGTCATCTACATTAACCCAGCTTGGACTCACTTCTCATCCTTGTTCACACCGTTCTGACTGTTGAAATTGAAGGGATCACTGCTGAACGAGCTGCCAAAGATGTCATCAAACTTGTTGTCAAATAAATTCTGCAATGGCCAAAGAGGATTGAGAACAAGGTTAGAGATCCAGAGAATTCTGGGGGTCAAATGAGTGACACCTAAGAATAGGCCCTATCTTAATTTGGTTTAAATCTACAGTACTTATGTTCCCTTTTAGGGACCACAGGGCAGAGTGCTCAGTGTAGGTTAGAGCCTGGGTTAGAAGGCAGTGACCAGAGCCCTTCCTGTCCTTTCCCCAGCACTTGGGGTCAACAGGAAGAGCCACGTTTCTCTCCCAAATGGTCCTCACCTGCTGGGAGGCATCCATGTCCATGAGGTCATCCTTCTCCAGGACGGGCTCGCTGTCCGGGGACGAGGCCTCGGCTGGGATTACCACCACGGGGCTGATGTGCTCTGACAGCGCGGAGGCTCGTAGGAAGTTGGGTGGGTTCTGAAGAGGGAAGATACATCCTCAAACTTTGTTATTCATTAGATCTGCCTCGAAAAGAGTGCCCTAGACTTAGCGGCTCCCAGGGTGTGGCCGGGTACACTTACCTCCGGCAGCTGAGGGATCTGAATGAGCCGCTTGAAATACTGAAGGTTGCTGGAGCGGTAGAACAGATCTTTCAACCTAGGGATGGAGGAGGGCTCAAGGGGGCTGGGGTCTTCACCAGCCCTGGAGAGGAGGGGACAGTGCAACTACCCAGCTTTCCTCCTGTGCCTGCCCAGGCCAAAGGCACAGGCTGTCAAGGAGATAGCCTCCATGGTGCAAGGATTCAATTATGATGCTATAGAGAAAAAGTATTTATAGCCAGTCCTTACTTACCTTGTGGTGAGGAAAGAGTAACTAAAACTACAAAATCCTTTACAAGAGTAGATAACCCATAAACTAATTTCTGCACCGCTGTAGAATAGTTTATATTGATTTTGAGAAAGAGGAAGCAAGAGAAAGAGAGAGAGAGAGACATTGATGTAAGAGTGTAACATCAATCGGCTGCCTCTTGCACGCTCCCTACCATGGATTGAGCTTGATACTTGGGAATGTGCCCAAACTGGAAATTCAACCAGCAGCCTTTTGGTGACCAGGATGATGCCCAACCAAGTGAGCCACACCAGCCAGGGTAAGGTAGATCTCTTTTTAATTGAATCACCATGTGTTAGAGCTATTTGTTATTTTCCCAATTAAACTATCGGGTTCCAGAGAACAGAGACTGGCCCTGCTGATCTAGGTTTACCACAGAACCAGGCGTAGAGGAATTATTTAACAAGTATTCATTGGAAAAACACTGTGTCCTCATCTTGGATGAATAGGGAAAAAGAAATCAATTTTCCCCCCTCATCCTCAAGTCTCTATTTTGAACCTAAACATTGAAGGACAAGAAAGCTGAGGGTTCCAGATATATTTTCTGGGATGGAAGAGGTCATGGATCTCAGCACCTGCTCTCTGCAACACAGAAGTTTCTTCAGCTTAGCCCAATAAACTAAATCCCTGGGGTCTCAAGACAGCCCTTCAGACCCCACGGTTAGGACTGTCCCTGTGACGTCATTGCTGCTTTCCCAGAATTAGAGGATAGTTACTCCTCAGAGAACCGCCGTGCCTGTTAGAAGAGAAAGTGAGGTGGATACTCATGGGAGATGTTTTCATAAGCTAGAAAAAAAAAATTAAAGGAAATAAAATCACCTGATAACACGTCTCCTTTCTGGGATGGAGCCAACAGTAATAGGCTCTATTGCTTTCAAAAGCTACTGGAATTTAACATTCCAGGAAATCAGCCCTAGGGCCCGTCTCCTTGGGTTTAGTAAGCCATTTGTTATAGAATAAACAGATGAGGCTTTTCAAATGGAACAAGGAAAGCAAGAGGTCAGTACAACCCTGAACTTGTCCTCTGATTGCTGTCTGGGGACCAACAGCAGGAGAAGCCTAAGCTTGGGATTGGGGGGGTATGCTTTTCCTGTTGTCAAGGCTGAAGACGTTAACAGGAAAAACAAGTGTCAGAATAAATCCTGCTAAGCTGATTCCCTTCCTCAGTTCTTTTATCTCCCACTCCATTCCTTCCCCTCTTCCTGGACACACTTATCTGAGAGATGAGTTTTACTTTTTATCTAGCTACCAATTTTCTAAACACACCAGAATAATTAGCCTCTCAATCAGACAAGCTCTTCTTCTTCTAGACAAGATAGTGGACTTATTAGCTCACTAAATTCATGCAAATATTTATTAAACACAATATGCTTAATTGCTTTGTACCAGGTGCTAGAGATATACGAGACAAGACAGTCAGACAAGAATAAAGCTGTGATAAGAATGATGAAGGAAGTAAACAGGGTGCTGTGAGGGAGAATTTGGGGGGTGGGAGGGATGAGGTTGGAGGATCAGGAGAGGGAGAATACCCAGCTCAAATAAGGAGAGCACAGACTGCCTGAGAGCAGGTGACCAAAGATGACCTGAACAGCTGGGGTAAGAGAATCCCCAGGAGAGGGAACAGCAGTATGAAGCCCCCGAGGGAGCACTGCCTGAGTCAATTCCAGGAACTGGAGGAGGGCCCTGTGTGGCTGAAACAGGCTGAGCTCTGGAGACAGGATCAGAGATGGTAGGCAGGCATCTGATTATGCAGGGGTCTTGTAAAGCAGAGTTTTTATTCTCAATGCAATCAGAAGCCATTGAAGGTTTTGAGAAAGGAATTTACATTTTTACAAGGATGCTATGACTGCTTGGTAAGGATAGTATTGCAGGTGGGCAGAGTGGGAATCCAGGGCAAAGGTAGCTGAAGAGATGGGAGGAGATTTGACCGGAGCCAAAATATATTTGAAGAGTTATCAACCGAATCTGTGAATGCATTGGATATGGGCGGTGAGGAAAATGGCGAGTTCTGCCCTGCAGGTGTGGCTCAGTGTCGACCTGTGAACCAGGAGGTCACAGTTCGATTCCTGGGTTTTGAGTTCGATTCCCAATGGGGGGTGTGCAAGAGGTGGCTGGTCAGTGGATTCTCTCATCATCGATGTTTCTATCTATCGCTCCCTATCACCCCCTCTCTGAAATCAATAAAAATAAGTAAGTAAATAAATAAATGAATGCTGAGTTCTAAATCTCTGGCCTAAATGAACGACGGCAGTATTTAATGAGACAGAAAAGACCGGGAGAAAATGGTTCTTGGAGGAAAACCTAGAGTTCGGTTTGAAATTCAAGTTTAATGTATAGATGTCACATAGACAATGTGGCATGTGAGGCTGGAATTCAGAGGTAAGGTTCTGCTAGCAATACAGATTTGGGGATTGTGTACAAGGTAAAGGCCACAAGGGAGAAGGAAAAGTGAAGAGGATGAAGCCCTGGGTATGAAGCAGGTGATGAAATAGCCTCTTCAGTGCGCTTTTACGGGACTTATTCGAGAAATAATAAGTGCGCTTTTACGGTCCCTTCACCTCACAGGATGTGTGGTTCTGTGTATTTCAGTTGTAGAGCACAACTCAGACATTTAAAGCAAATGCTCTTGTATGGATTGACTTTATGTCACTCTTTTGATTCACCTTCATTTCCATCACTTACTTTGTGAACTGCTCCATGAAACGGTCCCGGTGGCCTTGCAGGGTGTCAGCCGGGAGACCTGGGAGAAATTGTATAAGAGTGAGAAGGATGAGGACCAGCAGGCAGGTCAAGCCACAGGGAACCATTCCTCCTGGGGCTTATGGCCAACCTCGCCAGTGGCATTCCTGGCCTAGAGCTGCCTCAGAACTGATATGCAAGGAGGCTCAACAGGACCAACAGGGAGTCTGGGCGCTTATCCTCTAAATGTTTCCTTCTGTTCGCTCCTAAAGTGCAAGCCATGCTGGACACAGTGGCTGGAAGCTGTATCCCTGACCATGAAAGCAGCAAGTGGTGACCTGGCCAAGGAGCAGAATGACCACAGCTGGCCCCAGAGAGGGGGGGATGAGGGTTCTTCCTAGAGGTGTTTGCATTGGGTGCACTGGGCGAGGCCCCATGCAGACATTAGTCCAGTAGAAATCCATAGAGCCTGCCCGAGAGGATGCCTGTCAGAGGAGAGACCATGGACTGAGACTCGGAAGATTGGGCCCAGTGCCCACGTGGTCCCTGAAAACTGTGGTGTGGGACAAGCAGAGCTTCCTCCTGAGTGGGTTTTCTCAACGGTCCCTTCACCTCACAGGATGTGTGGCTCTGTGTATATTTCAGTTATAGAGCACAACTCAGAGAGCCTTTTATTTTTAAAATTTGAATCTTATTGACTAGGTGATCTATTCATTTGGTATAAAGAGGTAGTCCCCATATAAGGTCTGGTAATCCAAAATGGAAGCAGTATAGAGTGGGTGGCAGCGGCACTTTACTTCGGTGATCTGACTCCCAGAACCCCAGTCCAGTCATGAGAAAAATGTCGGACAGACTCAAATCGAGACACATGCTACGGGATATCTGACTAGGACTCCTCAAAACTGTCAACGTCATCAAAAACAAGGAAAGTCTAAGAAAATGGACTGAGGAGGAGCCGTGACTGAATGGGACCATGGGCAGGAAAAGGACATTAGGTAAAAACTATGGAAACCTGAAGGAAGTATGGACTTCAGTTAATAATAATGTATCAAGGTCAGTTCATTAGTGTGACAAATATAATATCATACTAATCTAAGATGTTGACAGTAGAGAAAACTGGGTTGGGGGCATATGGAACTCTGAACTACCTGCAACTTTCCTGTAGATCTAAACTATTCTAAAATAAAACTTTATTTTTAGAAAAGTATATACTGTACAGAGTGTCTCCCACACTCGTTCCCCACACTACTGAGTTCTCCTGCCCGGAGGCCATCGGGAGGGTCTTGTGTATTGTTTTACCTTTAAAAAGGCCTTTAAACAGAAATACTTAATTACCTGTCTCTTCTCATAACCCACCCCTTTATAAGAAAGTGGGGATGTTTAGTGCAGCGGTTGCCAACTTGTGGCCCACGAGGTCCGAAAGGTTGGCCACCGCTGTTCTAGTGGGAAACTGGGTCCCATAGCATCTTAAAAACAATTACAAGTTCATTTATATTCCGAGCTTCTAAGTAACGGCCTGCCTTCTCCTGGAATTTAGTCCAATCTCGGCTCCCTTCAGACATGCCCATCTGCTCCAAAGCCCTTCTTATCCCTGAACATCGAATTCCAACCTCCCTTCCACCAAAACCTCCTGGATTCATCAGAGTAATGCTGGCTGCCTTGTCCTAAGTAACCAAACCCATTCCTTGTCAATGACCCCAGTTCCAGAGTGCCCCTTGTCAGAGAATTCTAAAATACTCCTTGCTAGTACCATTTATGTCTTGTTTTTTTTCTTGGTTTCCATCGCCCACACCTTCTGCATGTGTATACCCTTCACAGTGGCCACTTGGTGTGTGGCTCAAGCTACATCCACATCAGATTCATCATTTTAAACCAAAAGCACATGAAAGTATAAGAACTTCTGCAGGACCAGTAATCTCAAAAACAGATTCTGCAAAAGCATCCTAAGGATCTGTGGCTAGGTCAAGGTCAGCACTCCATCTACTTGAGCAGCTGTTTTATATTTTATTTGTCTCTCTAAAATCCCATTTGTACAAAGGGACTGTGTTGATAAACACTTTGAAAAGCACTGCCTTTGCTGCTGTGGGTGTAGGCCAGGCCTGTCATCATTTGTGTGGTTCACAGAATACATGACATGTATGGGTGGAGACGAGGTAAAGCCAGGGATGGAGGGAGAGGGCCATCCCGGGACATGACTGTGGCAAGCCAGGTGCTTCCCTGGGCACACCACAGCTTGCACCCTGCTCCTCTCAGGCTGCCTGGGAGCCCCAGGGCTGTTTGGAACAGATGCTGAAAGCCTGGGCCCCGGAGGAGCTGCATTTCTGCAGGGATAGCCTCAGGCGGAGCTCCTCCTTCCAGCCAGAAGCTCCGAGGAGATCTGGCCGGTGTACTCACAGGAGTGGAGTTTGAAGAGAAGCTTGACCGTGTAATCGTAGAGGTGACTGCAGTCCAATATGACCTGGATCAGCGGGGCAAGGCGGCACTGCCCAGCGGTCGTCACTGACACAGAGCGGGACATGTCCAGGGAGTTGAACACTAGGAAATAAAAGAGGGGGAGAGGCGGTGGAGCTAGGAAACTGTAGGTGACTTTCTCAAAGGGGCAGAAGGCGGGGTCTCACATACACTGAGGACCTATTCTGGGCATTCACTATTGAATTCAATGCACTAAAACCTTACACGGTTCCTACAAGATAATTCAAAGTACCCTGGTTCACAGATGAGGGAACTGACAGTAAGTGACTTGAAAGTGGTCACAAAGTCAAGAACTGATTTTAGAAAAAAAACACACAAAACAAACAAACCACAAAACAAACAAACTGGTTTTGCTGAGAGGTGGTGAGTTAAAAGACAGCGCCTGTGTGGCCAGCAATGGCCAGACCAGAAGCTTGTGCTCCCATAAGCTGAGGCACTCATGTCATGAACAGGTGAACTCGGCTCTTCTGTGCACAGCCCTGAGGAAGCCGGGAAGGGAAGGGTTTACCCACAGCCTGGTGGAGCACCTCGATGAAGGGGATCCTCCCCTAGAGGACCCTTGTGGCCTCAGGCGCAGGCTGATCAGAGAGACTGACACACCATTTTCCAGTTTCTGATTTAATGGTAATGAGGAGATGGAAAGCCGCAGCTCTATGGGACATCAGAATTTCAGGGGCTGCTGAGATAGCCAATCCAGCCCTCTCTCTCATGAATGAACACGGGCTGATGGTAACCCTGACCCTGAGAAGCAGACAGTCTGGTGGTGGCAATAGTTAGTTAACACGTAGGGAACGTATCACACATTGATCAGAACACAAGGAAGGGAATGAGTCAGCCTGGGATTCCTGGTGGCTTGCCACAGGGTTGTTGGGGCAGCAAAAAGGGGGGGTGGAGGGAGAAAGGAGAAATGTGCCAGAGTCTTGGGTGATGATTGGAGAACCTGCAAGAACCAAGGCCAGGCACTGGGAGGAGGATGACCATCAGGAGCAAAAGCTGGTGAGGTCTTCGGAGCAGGTCAACAGAAGTATTGCCCTCCATTCTCCCAAGCTCCAGAGAGCAGGTTGCTCCCTCAGTGTCTTGCTCCCAAGACCCCTCCACTTGCTCCTACACCAAGCAAACTAGATGCCTGGTTGTCGACCCTCAGCACAGACCAGTGGCCTGGGCCCATGTCCTGTCTGCAGTGGCTGCCCATCACCTTCAGAACTACACACAAGGCTGGCAAGGAAAGACCTTCTCTGCAGCTCCTCAGTGAGCGGGGCTGCCCGGAGGAAAACCCAGAGCTGCTGTGCCTGGCCTGCCTCACTGTACTAATCCCTGTTAACTGGCTTCGTCTGGCAGCTGGAAAAAAAACAACCCCAAACGGTTCTAATTAAAAGGCAGCTTTTCTCGACACAAATTAAAAGCAGCTGTCACTGCAAGGCGGCCATCCTCCACTCTCCTGGCTTGCCTAGGCTCCACTCTGGCAGGGAATTGCAGACTGCTCCATCTCCAGGCCTAACGCTGCTTTCTAGGAATGCCCTTTGGCATCCGAGAACATCTAGACTCGCAATGTGACCATGGACACTTTACTTAACCTCCCGTGCCAACAGATGATATTCTACAGAATGCAGATGGTTCTAATAGCACACACTTCACAGAGGTCTTGTAAGAATTAAGTGAAAATGTTGTGGAAAGCGTGTAGTGCTGGGCAGTGGTTCTAAATGTTGGCTTTGAGATTAGAATCATCTGGGGAAATTTAAAAACTACTGATGTCTGCCTGCAACTCCCTCACACCCTCATTCTGTTTTATCGGTCAGGAGTAGGACCGGGCATCAGTAGGTTTCAAAAGCTCCCCAGGTGGTTCTACTATGCAGCCAGTTAAAGGCTGTATTTCCTAGTTCAGTGGTTCTCAAATTGTAGCAAGCATCAGAACCACCCAATGACACTGGCCAGTTGAATTCTGTGATGACGGAAGTGTTCCAAATACTTCATTTGGAACATGATTAGCAGTTCAATATGCTAATCCCGTGTGGCTACTGAGTGCCTGAAATATGCCTAGGGCAACTGAGGACCTGATTTAAAAAAAAAAATATATATATATATATATATTTATTTTTTTCCCCATTTATTTCAGAGAGGAAGAGAGAGGGAGAGAGAGAAACATCAATGATAAGAGAGAATCATTGATCGCTGCCACCTGCATGCCCCACACTGGAGATCGAGCCTGCAACCCGGGCATGTGCCCTGACTAGAATCAAACCGTGACCTCCAGGTCAACGCCCAACCACTGAGGAACGCTGGCTGGGTAGGACCTCACTTTTTAATGTTATTTAATTGTAATTAATTAATTTTATTTTAAAAATATATTTAATTGATTTGTACAGAGAGGAAAGGAGAGGGATAGAGAGCCAGAAACATTGATGAGAGAGAAACATCAATCAGCTGTCTCCTGCACACTCCCTACTGGGATTGTGCTTACAACCAAGGTACATGCTCTTGACCAGAATTGAACCTGGGACCCTTGAGTCCGCAGGCCAACTCTCTATCCACTGAGCCAAACCAGTTAGAGCTAACTGTAATTAATTTAAATAGTCACACATGGCTAGTGGTTGACATATTGGACAGTGCAGACCTGGGGGCCTTGTTAAGACACTAATTGCTGGGTCTCAGCCCCAGATCCACTGTGTCTGGGGTGAGACCTGAGCACGTGCTTTTCTAACAAGTTTTTTAGGTGATGCTAACACCGCTGGTCCAGGGATCCTAGTTTGAGAACCACTGTAAGTCCTCAAAATTAATGTTAACTGTAACTGGTCCATCTCCCAGAGCTGAAGGCCAGGGGCATCCTCCTGAGGGTACGGATGGAACCTCACGGAGTCACTGACCAGGACTTAAAAGCTGAAGCAGCTTCCTCTGACACCACCCTCATGCTTCAGTGTCACACAGCAGGGGACCAGGGACAGGGGAGCAGCAGGGGAGACATGTAGCAGAGGGCTCTGGATTCCAAATGAGGGCTCTTTCAGGGGTGAGAAAGCCACCAACGTTTAGCTCGGAAAGGTTGTGCCGACTCGGGTAGCTCTCCTCTAGAAAACTCTAAGTAGCTAGTCACCTGATGAGCCCAGAGCATTCAGCCAGATGCTGTCCCCATGTTAAGAACTCTGTTCCCCTGCAGTTTCTTCACTGCTGCTCATCTAAGGCAAGCATCCCTGAACTTAGCTGTTGAGCGCTTGCTATAGACCGGGCACTGGGCTAGAACAGAGATGAGTAGGGCACGGTTCCTGATTCTGAGGAGAAGCTCAGCATCTAGTGGTAACAATACAAGTGAACAATGCAGATGAAAGCAGCCAGGCACCACGGGAGGTGGGAGCAGGCTGGCCCCCTGGGGTGAGGCATTTGCCTGCACCATTTACTCATCCTCCCAGCCTGGTCACATCCTGGCGGGTGGTACCACTCCTTTGCTTACTCTTACTCCAACAGTTTGCCAGTGACTGGAATGGGCAGCCCCAAAGGCTGAAACATTTGCCTTGTTTTCCCCACCCACGAATGCAGTGGCAGGCAGACTCTGAGAAGAAGGCCAGAGCTCCTGGAGGAGAGCTTGGGTCAGCTCAGTGGCAACCTCTAGGCTGACTCTCCCAAGGATGACAATCCCTAGAATATCACTCATACCTGCTTTCACATCAAGCACATTCCGAAGCTGAATGGCAATAAATTCTGACTTATAGACCTAGGCCTGTGATCGGCAAACTGCGGCTCTCGAGCCACATGCGGCTCTTTGGCCCCTTGAGCGTGGCTCTTCCACAAAATACCATGTCCTGGGAGAGTCTATTTTGAAGAAGTGGCGTTAGAAGAAGTTTAAGTTTAAAAAATTTGGCTCTTAAAACAAATTTCAATCCTTGTTCTGTTGATTAATGAGTTTGCCGACCACTGACCTAGGCCCTTCCTGCCCAAAGCGAAATAACTGAAAGTCAGCCCCAACAATGTGTAGCTGTTTGCATACTTTATGCAAAGATTTCTAATGCATTAAAAAAAAAAAAATTGCCTCTACACTATTTCTCCTATCTTGCTGAGAATGTCTTACAACAGAATCTGGGTTTTGTTTTATGTTTATTTCCCTACTAGTATTGACTTTTGTGGAAGACTCTGCTCAAACAGGTGGCTAGTAGGCCCCGCGCCTTCTTATTTCTTTCACAAACCATAGTTTCCTTCTGTTTCTGGTGTCCCTCTGACCACATCCTGCACTGGACTGATTAGTCAGAGCATCAAGGAGTTTGCGGCCCTGTCACAGGCCTGGCACAGCTGGAATGAACCAGCCAGTGGTAATTACTTGCTACATAGATGAACATACTGCAAAAAGCTGCAGCTTAGGGTGAGAGAGTTTCTGTCTTTCATGAGAATCAAAGCCCCAGGAGTGGCCTACCTGCCCAAACGCTGAGGTCGCCAAGCTTGGGCACACACTCTTGTGGTTTGGAATGTGCTTTCACAGAGCTGGACACTCGTCACAGGACATCCTGAGTCTCAGAAAACTGGCGCTTCCATTCCCCAGTGACAGAGGGGAGGGCCATGCTGGGAAGTGTAGGGATGCGAGGACACCGGAGGCAAGGGAACCGGTTGCTTCCCTCTCAGGTCTTGTCAGGAAGTGTCAGGGCTGTCAGTCTAGAGGCGCCAGAACTCTCAGCAGGAGGGCGTCCCGGTGCTCCCCCACCAGGGGATTAGGACTTCCCATAATCCCCAACTCAACCTGGCTGCCGCCCAAACAGCAGACAGCAGCACTTCTGACAGAAATCAAGCCCCAGTGCCAGCCTGGCTGAGTAGCAGACGGGGCTGGCCAAGGACCAGCCATGCTGGGGTTATAGTCCATGGGCTGACTTTGGGCTCTTGGAGGCCTGGACCTCAGGGGTGAAGCCAGTAAGCTGGGGAGAGTGGTCCTTCTGCTCAGACATGAAATCACTGACTCTGCAAATGCTCCAGAGCTTCAGCCCCCTCTGAACGAGGGTCGGAGAGCCTGCAGTCTCCATGTTCCTGACCCAGTGCTTTGCAGCGTGTAGGGAGAGACATGGCTGGTCCAAGTAGCGAACAGGCTGGGAATGAGGCAATGCCCATGGAAGCCTGGGCTGATGGGAGGGAGAGACTCACCAGTTTGGAAGAGGTTAAGTTCGCACTCCAGGTAGTCGAACATCTCCACTGTTAGCTGGAAACTAGACCCAAGAAGAAAGAGAGCTGATGCTCCCAAATCAAGCACTTAACTTGTCCCTCCCCCCGCACTCTGTGCTGCTGCTTCCAACCCCAATGTGCATACACAGGTGTGCACACGCGTGCTCACACACACACACACACGCCCCGGCTCCAGTTCTTAACTCCCACCTAAGTGGGTACTGAGGCCATCTGAAGAACAAGCAGGGTGAATTCAATAGTGACAGTGGCAAAGGGAGAGGGCAGGCACCACACTGGGTTGTGAGGGTGGAGGGGACCAGAGGATAGAGCTGAAGTGTGAGACAACCTGGAAGGGTTCTGGATGAGGCATCAGCAGTAAGTGGCCCAAAGGCCTTTCGTCCCCACCCCAGCCCCAGCCTCTACCATAAGAGCCTCTGAAAGCCTAATGGGAAGTGAGAGATTCCACAAAAGCTCTCTTCCCCAATGGGTCCAGAGCACGAGGACAGCCACTTACAAGTTGTTAACATCACTCTCCCCAGCCTCGTCCAGCTGCCGGTCACTCATCTGAAGGTTGCCTGGGAACCTGGGATTCTGGAAGGGAAAGAGAGAAAGGAAGATAGAAGATGACACCTCAGAAGCTCTTTACATAGCCTTAGCCGGTGTTTTTCAGTGGTTATAGAGTGTTGACTCGTACAGTGAAAGGTCACGAGTTCGATTCCCAGCCCAGTTAAGGTGCTTGCAACCAATTAATGTATCTCTCTCACATCAATGTCTATCTGTCTGTCTCTATCTCTCTTCCCACTCCCTCCTGCCCATCCTTCCACTCTCTCTAAAAAATAAAAATCAATGGAAAAATATCCTCCAGTGAGGATAAAATAAAATACCCTTCCACCTTATTCTTTTGGGAAACTTCACCAGGCTGTGAAGAAGCCCTGACTAGCTCTGAGCCTCCAGGAAGAGAGCTGGCAGGCCACCCTCCACTGTTGTATTCCAACCAGCATCTGACTGCAACTACATGAGACTGTTGGTTAGAACTGCCCTGCCACGCTCTTCCAGAACTCCTGACCAACAGAAAGTGTGAGATAGTAAAGGACCGCTGTTGGTGCAAGACACTAAGCTTGGAGTGTTGTGCTGTGCAGCGTAGACAACTGTAACACCCTACGCCTGAGCTCAGGTGTCACACTGCCTCCCGAGAAGCCTGCCTGGTTCAGCCTAAACCAGATAGCCATGTATGTGTCTTTGTACCACCTCCTGCTCCTCTCAGTTCTCATCCTCACTGCAGACTATCTTCTCTCCCTCTGTCACTTCCCTCCCAACCAAACTACGACTCCCAGAAGCAGGGCCAAAGTCTATTCACCTTTCTCTCTTCAGAGCCTACTAGCTCTGGCCCTTGGTAGGCACTCGGTGAGACAGGAGGGGAGGTAAGGGTGGCCCCCTGACCCACACAAGCTATAGTATCATATGGGCCTGGGTTCAAATCTCCACCTCCCTACTGAGAAGCTACATGACTCAGGCAAGGGACAACCACTCTCTGAGTTTCACTTTCCTAGGATATAACAATAGCTACTTTGTAGGGTTGTTGTGAGGATTAGGTCATGTACAGGAAAGGTTTAATAGACTAGGATGGATTCCATGAATCAAAGCTACGCTTTAAGTTAATAAAAGATAATGGAATTAAAAGACACTAAATATATTATTTCTTCTTAATTGTCTTTCCTTCTCCATTTGTCCCTAATTCAGATGGTTTTTTTCTCCCACCTGGCACGCCATCCACCATCTATATGCACCACACCCATCCTCCAAGGTCCACATCAGGCCCCCCTTCCTTCACTGTGCCCTTTCAAACACCGTGATCCTCAGGCATTTCAAAACATCTCTGCATTTTTCCACGGGCACAGACACACACAGCTGCTTAAGTACATAAGCCTCTCCCCAGCGAATCTGCAAATGCTACTGAGCACCCTTTTTACTTATTCTTACATGCCACTTGGTAAGAAGCACACAGTTTTATATGCATTAGGTACATAAGAAATACTGGCTAAAGTTATAGAAGGTTCTGTGTGAAAACTCGCTATATAAATGGAAGGAATTATTTTTTGTTAACAGTAAAGTCAGTGCTTTTAAAATATTTTCATAAGGCAACCTACTGGGTAGGGTTCCTCCTCCTATTTCCAAAATGGTACAGAAGACACGGGCCATATCCCAGGGCCTGACCATGTTTCCTCTCACACAGCTGGGAGGTGGTATGAAGACTCCCTGAGCCAGGCTGTCTTACTACCTGGAAGACTTGACAAGGTCATCGAGGCGCTGAGGAGACTTGGGGAGGGGAAAGAGAGCAGAATTGTCAGCAAAGACTCACTTTGGTGTGGTATTCCATCTTCGTTCTCAGCAGTTTGAGGTAGATGCTGCAAAGCTGTCCATACCCCTCACTCAGGTGGCCCTTTCAGGAAGAGGAGAGACAGCAGGGTGTTAACACTGAGAACAGTAGAGTTGGAAGACCTACAGCTGGGACTTCATTTTAAAAAATATGTATATATATTTCTGATTATGAAAATAACAAATGTCCATTGTTAACAATTTGGAAAATATAATGAAGTACATATGTGAACAGATATAATCATGGCTAACACTTTGGGGTACAAAATGTTATTTATTTTCCTTTTTCCAATTCAAATAGACTTTGTTTTCAAAGTAGTTTTAGCTTCACAGCAAATTAAACAGAACGTATGGAGATTTCCTATATACCCCCTTGCACATACACAACCTCCCCAATTGTCAACATCCCCACCAGAGTGGGGCATTTGTTACAACTGATGAACTTACACTAACACATCATTATCTTCAAAAATAAATTTGGCATTAGGGTTCACTCTTTTCCCCCCTTTATTAATTAAAGTATTACATATGTATTCTTATGCCCCCTCACTCCCCTGCTCATGCCCTCACTCCCCTGGTGTCTGTGTCCATTGGTTAGGCTTATATGCATGCGTACAAGTCCTTTGGTTGATCTCTCCCCTTTACCCTCACCCTCCCCTACCTTCCCTCTGAGGTTTGACAGTCTGACCGATGCTTCTCTGTCTCTAGATCTGTTTTTGTTCATCAGTTTATGTTGTTCATTATATTCCACAAATGAGTGAGATCATATTTATCTGACTGACTGATTTTGCTTAGCATAATGCTCTCCAGGTCCATCCATGCTGTTGCAAATGTTTTTACAGCAGTGTAGTATTTCATTGTTTTTATTTTTAATTCACTCATCTGCTGATGGGCACTTAGGCTGTTTTCAAATCTTAGCTATTGTAAATTGTGCTGCTATGAACATAGGGATGCATATATCCTTTCTGATTGGTGTTTCTAGTTTCTTGGGATATATTCCTAGAAGTGGGATCACTGGGTCAAATGCGAGTTCCATTTTTAGTTTTTTGAGGAAACTCCATAGGGTTCACTCTTGATATTGTACATCCTATGGGTTTTGACAAATGTATAAATGACATGTATTTCCATTATAATATCAAACAGAGTAGTTTTACAGCCCTAAAAATCCTCTGTGCTCCACTTTATTTTAAAATATAAAATGAAATCAATTTGCCTTTTTAATATACTGCAATTTTTTTTCTATCTCCTTAAATTTTTTTCTGTATCATTGACTGCCCAGTACATTATAAGTATGTACTATAATTTATCAAACCAACTCCCTACTGTTCATTCTTACAGTATAATCTTGTGTACAAACATGAGGACTTTCCTGGGTAAATTCTACACAAGGCTGCTTATTTAAGAATTTTAAGTCTTTTAGCCGGGACCGGTTTGGCTCAGTGGATAGAGCGTCGGCCTGCGGACTGAAAGATCCCGGGTTCGATTCCGGGCAAGGGCATGTACCTTGGTTGTGGGCACATCCCCAGTGGGGGGTATGCAAGAGGCAGCTGATTGATGATTTTCTCTCATCGATGTTTCTAACTCTCTATCCCTCTCTCTTCCTCTCTGTGAAAAATCAATAAAATATATTAAAAAAAAAAAAAAGAATTTTAAGTCTTTTAGTCTTAGTAATCACAGCCTGGCTATGGGCTATGTCTTTCCTCCTGTCTCTCTAAGCACAGGAGAGAAAACACCTCCTCCAGAGGGACTCCAACGGCTTAAGGTCATCTACAGAATTAGACATGGGGTAGGATTTTAAATGAAACCAATCCTAGCAGGTGAAGAACAAGCATTCCCATAGAGCCTCCCATGCAGTCATGTTCTGGGTGGGTGGGAGGAAGCTAGGATTTGCAGAGTAATGCTGGTAACTCCTAGTTATATACAAAATGCCCACATATTCACAAAGAACCCTTCAACTGAATAGCTGTGGCTTCGACATGAGTTTTGACTTTTGTTTTCTTTTAATTGCATCTATATCCTAGACTCTATAGAGAAAAGAAACCCTGTTGAAACAGGCCTCAAAGAGCACCAAAGGGAATTGAATAATCAGAGGTTAAAAATGTCAAATGCTAGAGATGAGTGTTTCATAATTTTCTATGAAAATTCACCTGATTAGTTTTTACATTGTACTTATTTATTATAAAAAGACTAGAGGCCAGGTGCATGAAATTTGTGCACGGGGGTGTGTGTCCTTCAGCCCAGCCTGCACCCTCTCCAATCTGGGACCCTCGAGGGAATGTCCGACTGCCTGTTTAGGCCTGATCCCAGTCACAATCTAGGACTGCTGGCTCCTAACTGCTTATCTGTCTTCCTGATTGCTCCTAACTGCTTCTGCCTGCAAGCTTGATCACACCCTACCCACTCCCCTGCCAGCCTGATTAATGCCTAACTGCCTTCCCCTGCCAGCCTGATTGCTCCTAACTGCCTTCCCCTGCAGGCCTGGTCACCCCCAACTGCCCTCCCTTGTAGGCCTGGACCCTCCCAATTGCCCTCCCCTGCTGGCCTGATCACCCATAACTTCTCTCCCCTTTAGGCCTGGTCCCTCCCAACTGCCTTTCCCTGCTGGCCATCTTGTGGTGGCCATCTTGTGTCCTCATGGGGACAGCCATATTGTGTGTTGGAGTGATGGTCAATTTGCATATTACTCTTTTATTACAATAGATAGGGTTGGAAAGTACTGAAAAGAAGCAGAAATATTCTCACCATCAAAGATAACTATCCTTTACATGAAAATGCATAGGATCAAAAAGTAAAAGATGAATGAATGGATCACAGAGTTAGTATAAAACACAAAACTATAAAACTCCTAAAAGATAACACAGAAGAAAAACCTAGGTGACCTTGAGTATGGTGATGACATCTTAGATACAACACCAAAGATATAACCTATTAAAAATTAATTTACAAGCTGGATTTCATTAAAATTAAAAAATTTTGCTCTGCAAAGGATATCAAGGGAATGAACAGATAAGCCACAGACTGGGGAGAAATATTTACAAAAGACACACCTAATAAAGGACTGCTGTCCAAAATATTAAAAAGAAAATCCCTCTTAAAACTCAATAAGACATCAAACAGCCAAATAAGAAATGGGCAAAAAAAAAAACAAACCCAAAAAACACAAACAGATGGCAAACAAGCATACAAAAAGATGCTCCACATCATGTCACCAGGGAAATGCAAATTAAAATGAGACACCACTACACACCTGTTAGAATGGCCAAAATCCAGAACATTGGCAACACCAAACGCTGGGAAGGATGTGGAGCAATAAGAACTCTCCTGAATCGCTGGTGGGATGCAAAACGGTACAGACACTTTGGAAGACAGTTGGGCAGTTTCTAACAGAACTAAGGATACTCTTACCAGTAGTGGTGCTCCTTGGTTTTTACCCAAAGGAGCTGAAAACTTATTTCCACTCAAAACCTACATACGGGTGGTTATAGCAGCTTTATTCATAATTGCCCCAAGTTGGAAGCAACCAAAAGACACACCTGATAAAGGACTACTATCAGTAGATGAATGGATAAATCAATTTTCATGTTTCCTGACAATGGAATATTATTAAGGGTTAGAAAGAAATGAGCTATCATGCCATGAAAAGACGTGGAAGAAATTTAAACCTAAATTGTCAAGTGAAAAAAGCCAATCTGAAAAGGCTACATACAATATGGTTCCAAGCGTATGACATTCAAGAAAAAGCAGTGAGACAGTAAAAAGATCAGTGGTTGCAGGGGTTGGGGGCAGGAGGACAGGGAGGGATGAATAGGTGGAATATAGATTTTTAAGTCAGTGAAAATATTCTGTATGATACCATAATGATGGATATATGTCATTACACATTTGTCCAAACGCAAAGAATATACGACACCACGAGTGAACTATAATGTAAACTATAAGCTTTGGGTGATTATGATGTGTCAACGTAGGTTCTTCGATTGTAACCAATGCACTACTCATGGTGGGGGATTTTGATATAGGAGAGGCTATGTGAGCTGGGGTGGCAAGGCGTATATGGGAAATCTTTGTATTTTCTTGTCAATTTTGCTGTGAACCTAAAACTGCTGTAAAAGAAGTCTTAATTAAAAAAAAAAAAAAAGTAAAAGAGGTTTCTAATTTCAGAAACTCTTAGGCAAATGAGAGAAATAGACTACATGGGGAAAAAGACCTAAAGGAATTCTATTTTGTATAACAAGGCAGGCTAGTTACCTGTGTTGACCTTCCCACTGAAAACTGACAATACTGGGAAAACATTAAAAAAATTTTGAAGCCGAAGCCGGTTTGGCTCAGTGGTAGAGCGTCGGTCTGCGGACTGAAAGGTCCCAGGTTCGATTCCGGTCAAGGGCATGTACATTGGTTGCACGCACATCCCCAGTAGGGGGTGTGCAAGAGGCAGCTGGTCGATGTTTCTCTCTCATCGACGTTTCTAGCTCTCTATCTCTCTCCCTTCCTCTCTGTAAAAAATCAATAAAATATATTAAAAAATTTTTTTTGAAGATATTAATGAATTAACAAGAGTAAGGAATCCCTAGGCCAATGACTGAGTAAACACAGATTCTTGGAGAGTAAATGGATTACTGGATTAATAGAGTTGGGGAGAGAGGACTTTGCCAGAGCAGGTGAACTTGAGCTTTGATTTTCTGTGCCTCAAGGGCCACGTGGTAAACAGAAGGCAGTGCTCTGCCCAAGCTGAAGCGTCTACTGAAGAGCCAAAAGGCTGCCTCCTTTGTTCAGGGAAACCAAGGATAAATCGTAAATAACACATTTCCAAACTCCTACCCTGAAGGAGTCCTCCATGTGGACTACAAAGAAAATTGGCTGCCTCAGACCACTGTTGTGATCAGGAGGAGGAAAAACTGCTGCTGAGAACTGGACTCATGAGCTCGTACTCAAGAGGCTCTGCCTAGAAGTCACAAAACCTTAAGCTGAGAACTAAAGAACAGTCAACAGGAACAAATGCCAATTCTCTCTAGAGGAACCTACAGACCCCAAAGACTTCCCACAAATAAAATTCCAAGGAAAATGAGAAACTCACAGTAAGAAATAACTAAACCCAGAAAGAAACTACATGCTATGAGCAAAATTCACAAAAAACAACAGATGCCAGAAACAGGTCTCTTAAGGGCTTTAGATAATGAAAATATTAAACATGATTTACGAAATCACTGTTTAATTTGTCTAAATAAATAAGAGACTGTTTCAAAATTTATGCAGGGCCAATCAGATTAGAGCCAGCTGAAGAGAGAACAAGTAAACTGAAAGCCAGATTTAATGAAATTATCCAGAATGAAGCATAGAGACAAAGAGGTAGAAATAGTGGTTTAAATAAAATAGTGGTTTAAAGTGAGATGGATGATCAAGTGAAAAAAGTTTAACATACTCTAACCAAAGTCTCAGAGGAAAAGACAGAATGTACAGCAGAGGCAATATTTGAAGAGACAATGAGAATTTTTCATAACTGATGAAAGATGCTGACTGATAGATTTAAGAAGTCCAAAGAATCACACATAGACATGTACTAATATCTTTAAAATGGCCAGATAAAAAAGACAGATTAGCTTTGAAAAGACAATGATGAGTCTGACAGCAGACTTCATGAAAATGATGAAAGCCAGAAGTCAGTGGAAGGATATCCTGAATAATATCTTCCATGTGGTGATATAAAATAACTGTCATACAAAAATTCTAAACCCAGAGAAAATATGTTCCATGAATGAGGGTGAAATAGAGACATTTTCAAACAAGCAAAAATGGTTGTTGGCCAAAAGCAAACTTTCACTAAAGGAAGTTCTAAAGGAAATAATTTAGACAGAAAAAAAGTGTTCTCAGATAAAAGATTTAAGAAGAAATTAGGAAATCAGAATAAAACAAAATAAAATACCTGATAAGGTTTAAAAAGAAACAAGATGAAAATACATGACAATAACATACAAGTTGAGGTGTGAATGGAATTAAATATTCTGAGGTTATTGTATTATACAGGAAACAGATAAAGATATGAATTTTAGACTTTGATAAAATAAACATGCATTTTATAAGTATTAGAAAATATACCAAAAAACAACACATTAAAAACAGATGATTTTTAATCTCCCAACTAGCAATTAGGGAAAAATGGAATGAGAAAAAATAATCAACCCAACTGAAGACAAGGTGGGAGAAATAGAAACAGACCAGATGGAACAAAGAGCACAGAATAAGACTGAAATGTAAATCTAAACATATCACGCTTTATAATAAATGTAAATGGAACAACCACACAGTTAAAAGCCATCTTTAATAAATCAACAACGAAATCCAACTAATTGCTATTTCCAAGCGATATATTTTTAAAACATAAGAATGTAGAAAAGTCAAAAGTAAAAGGATAGAAAAGGACATACCAGGCAATTTCTAACAAAAGCGGGAAACGGCCTAAGCCCTCCATGTGAGGGACACAACGGAAAGCTCTCCAGCATCCAGCTGGGAGTCTGGGGGACGGCTCTCAGCTCTGTTCAGCTGAACTAGCTTTATGACTAAGAAAAGCAGCTTCCTGTCTGGGCCTGTGGCCACTCATCTGTATGGGAAGACTGGACTACACAATCGCTAACACTTTGTGAGTGCAGACAGAGAATTTAAAGGGGAGAGCTACAGTAGTAGTTCTCAACCAATGGGGGCAAAGGAACAAATCTCTCAGGCTCAACCTGGGAGATTCTTCAAATTGCAGATTGCCCCCTATCCATACACATACTCTTTGAATATAAGAATCTATTTTTAAAAATGAATAAAGAAATATATATATATGTTTATATATATATATATATATATATATATATATTTTTTTTTTTAAAGAATCTAGTGCATGCATAAAAACACTTTTTAAAAAAATATATTTTATTGATTTTTTACAGAGAGAAAGGAAGAGATATAGAGAGCTAGAAACACCGACCAGCTGCCTCTTGCACACCCCCTACTGGGGATGTGCCCGCAACCTAGGTACATGCCCTTGACCGGAATCGAACCTGGGACCTTTCAGTCCGCAGACTGACGCTCTACCACTGAGCCAAACCGGTTTCGGCATAAAAAGACTTTTCAATTGACTGATATTGTCAGCTACCTCCTCCCTCACCCTGAGAATCCCTAGGCAGAAAAGAAAAGGCACTGGCATTGCACTAGCTGGTTTGGCTCAGTGGATAAAGCGTCAGCCAATGGACCCAAAGATTCCAGGTTTGATTCCGGTCAAGGGCACATGCCTGGGTTGCAGGCTTAGTCCAACGAGCAGGAGGCAGCAAATCAATGATCCCCTCTTATCATTGACGTTTCTATCTCTCTCTTCCTCTCTGAAATAAGTATGTGTATATATATATATATATATATATATATATATATATATATATATATATATATATATATATGCACTGGCATTAAGAAGTGAAAATACTAGTTCTCAATGTATTGTGACCCCAAAAGGACCAGTAAAAAAACAGAAAGAGGTGGGAACTGTGGCAGTGTCACGGCCGGGGGATCCCAAAGCCTGGAGAACATTGTGACATAAGGTTCCACTGGCAGAAAAAGCTCCCAGACCTCTACAGCTTCCAGAGATCACTGCGGGTATCATGGTACTATTTGGGGGTACCCTTGACCCCTTGGTGATGCACATGAGAGAGATCTTAAAAGAAGTGGAAAGAGATGAGTTTGTTCAGTTCCACAGTCCTTGTTCTGTGGTCTCTGGGGAAGGAGAATGAGGCACAAGTAGTCCTTGTACAAATCTCCAAACTCACCCACATCCTGCTCATGTCACTCAATTCGTTTTTGTATCTCAGAGAGTCCTTCAGGACCTGGGGAGGAAAGAGAACAACTTGTGAGAAGAGAGGAGGCAGAGGATGGTAAAAGATGGTTCTCAGGGATGGAGAGGCTGATCAGAGAGAGACAACCCCACCTCAGGCCAGTAAGCAGAAGGCCGGAAGAAAGGGGCAGCTGCACCCTCAGTGCCGGAGCGGACAGCGCCCAGGCAATCACTTCCCCCGCACAGTCCCTGGCCTCATGGCCCATCCCTTGCAGCCCCAGGCACTCACGTGTGGGTGTCCATCTCGGAGGAGTTTGTGGAACACGTGGCAGAACTTCCAGCAGAGCACAGCGTTGCTGGAGAGGGGCAGCCGGTTGACGACAGACCAAAAGGTCTGTGCCCCTTTCTCATGGTGGGTGCCCAGGATGCACGGTGAGGAGGGTCATGGAAAACAAAGCGCGGTCCCTGCCTCAGGCAGCCAGCCCGTCTTTGGGGTGGAGCCTGCAACAGAGGCCTGTGCAGCTGTCCGGGGCACAGCGGCACTCCCTAGGAGGGGACACTCCCTATAACGAACACACCAGAGTCCTGTGCAGTTTTTTGACAGATGCCAAGAGAGTGTCCCATTCTAATAAAATCCACTCTATCAGACAATTCCCCCAGAGATGGCAATGTCTTTGGGGAGGGGCGTCTTTCTAATTTGCACACGTGCTCTCTGGGCCAGCAGTGGCTGCAGTTTGCCTTCAGCGGGAAGATAATTTGGTTGGCTCCTCCCCCAGCAGCACCTGACTCCTCCCTCTCAGGTTCTCTGCTCTTGCCCTGAAAGCAGCAGTCTTCGTTCAAATGTCTTTTCTCTAAACTTAAAATGACTCTGACATCCCAACTCCTCCGAAAACATTCCTGGCCTGTTCGGGGGTGCCTTCATCTCTTAACACCTTCAGCTCCCTGTAGGTCAAATCCTAGAGCCAGCCACTCCCTCCCAAGAGCCAGTTCCCAACAGTCCCCACTCCCCAGCGGCCACCTGACACGAGATGAGTGTGATAAATGCGCGTCTGGGTTCACATGCGTTTAAGTTAGCACTCCAGACTCTGCAATCAGTGAGCCCATTTGGGGGCGAGTAAAGGATGCCCACATTTCTCCTGTGATTGTCTAAACAGGCCACACACATCCAATAAATGGGCACCATCAAACTCCAGGACAGCTCTTCCCTCCGAATTTCAAGTTCTTTATCAAGGCTCAGGTAAGAAGCATGGCGCCATTTAGGACAGAACGACTTGCCTCGGGTCACCAACTATATGATTCACCCAGACACATGTGGTTTTGCTTCTGAGCTAGACGGGACCCTAAAGTTCCTTCCCTACAGGGAAACCTGCGTTTTGAGAGGGGTGGGCTTGAAAATATAATAGAACTTTTGGGTCCGGAAGCTGAAATCAGATATTTGTCTTGGAGGGATTTCTGAAATGACTTATATTTCCACCTAAAACACAGCCCCTCAGGCTACAAGGGGGTAAGAGAGATGGGCAGCACCCCTCCCTCTCATGCGATGACTCCTCACACCCATGGTTGGCAAACTGCAGCTCGTGAGCCACATGCGGCTCTTTGGCCCCTTGAGTGTGGCTCTTCCACAAAATACCACGTGCGGGTGTGCACGTACAGTGCGATTGAAACTTCGTGGCCCATGCGCGGAAGTCGGTGTTCGGCTCTCAAAAGGAATTTCATTCGTTGTACTGTTGTCATTTAGCTCTGTTGATTCATGAGTCTGCCGACCCCTGCTTCTCCCTGACTGTGGTGCCTGACCCGAGAGCAGTGTGCCGAGGCAGAGGCAGGAGTGGAGCTAGCTGGACGCTCTTACTTTGAAAGAAGCAAGAAGACCTCTGTGTCCTTCTTTGACTTCATAAGCATTTTAATGTGTGACCCATTGTGTGTCAGGAACTGTAAAAGGCACTCAGGGATATAAAGAAAAATAAGAATCAGTCCCCAGCCCTCCCAAGGTGGTGGAGGTTAGGGAAGTGGCCTGTTTGCCAGTGAGGCACCTGGATAAACAGATGTCTGACCAGCATTTCTGAAGTATTATAGAAGCATCAGGTGGCTGCTGCTCTTTATTTATCCACCACTCAGAAACTGAGATTCCAAGAGATGCATAGAGCTGGGACATGAGACCTTTGAAATCTTCTTCAACCAACTCTTTCAATGACAGATGAGGAGGCCCCACAGGGTCCAGAGCAAGCTAGAGGTGGGATCCGGGACTCTTCCTCCAGCATTCCTTCTTCACCCCCGTGACCGCCCTGGAGGGGTATGGCACGGCCCTGCCACGGCAGGCCTGGTCCTCTCTATGCCAATTCCCCATCCAGAGGAGTACGCCAGCCTATGACAACTGTCTCTCTGTCTGACTTCAATCTTGCACCAGACCGATCACAAATCCTTGACCGGTACGAGTCAGGACTAGATAATTCTGAGAAAATCAATTGGGCTTTTCTTGGTTTGGTTTTCACGACTCAGTAAAGCAAGGGGTCTATGCCCTTCTGGGGCTAAGAGGATAAGATCCAGCTGGCTCACTGTCAGGCAGGCTCCCGCTATAGCCCCCACCACAGAGCAAAGCCCTGATGCCAACCAAAGTATCTTCCCGCTGAAGAGCAGTACACACTGTTAGCAACCGTTCCTGGGGGCCTGCCGGCGTTGGCGTCTAAGCTAGTCTCTCCCAGGGGCTGAGGTGCAGCCACCACGACCAGCCCAGGCAGAGAGGAGCTGCCATCCCAGACAGAAGCCGAGCCTGCACTTGCTCTGCCCAGTGCCCTGCTCTGCCCCTGACACACTCAGAGGCTCAGCCCCACAGGCAGCCCCTCCTTCGGCCTCTGAGGACTCGGGCCTTCAGCTCCTGGACTCTGCACGTCAGGGGCAGATCCCCAGGGACCCAGAGTGCTGCCTGCACTTCCCTCCAAAGCCACGGACCCACGACGGTGGTGTCCCAGGGCCTCTGCTAGCTCAGCGTGGTGAAACCACTGTCACTGGTTCCCTCACCACCTCGAGGTCCCTGTCTTTCCCCCTTCTGCCTTAGGGTGGACCCCTGCGTTGGCTTAAGGCCAACCACTGTAGCGAGGACCTTTGTTTGGCTGTTGAGGTCAGAAAAGGGGAGATGATCATGTCCCCAAAGGGGTGGTCAGTGTGGCCCTACAGGCAGAGGGCAGGACCTGGAGTGCTTTGACGGTGCCCTGAGGAAGAAAGCAACTTCAAAGGACTTGGCACTTCTGGAAAGCTGGAGGCCGGGAGGGGGGTGGGATCTTGGTAAGCCTGAGGACTGGCCTAGATGCCTCGTTGGTGCCTTCCACCCTGACGAGCCTTGGTCTCTGGGGCCAGCTGCTGCTCCCCCCACACTGCTCAAACCCTGCAGGGCCCTGGCCTGTGTGGGGGTTCCCTCTCCCACAGCTGAGCAAGGACTCCTCACCCTGACCTCAGCACCCACAATCCAGCCCTGCTCTCAGGGCCGGTCTTCCAAGCAGCATCCAAAAGGATATTTCTGGCGTGTTTTTCCTTTACAGCCACTTCCTGCGTATTAATGGCCTTATTGATGCTGACAGTCTGAAAAACAAGAGGGAGGGGAAGGAGAGGGGAGGAGATGAATGAGCTTCTGAGAGTGGCTGAGACCCTCCCAGGGGCCACCCCTTTCTCTCCCTCTAATGACTCTTCTCTCCTTTCCTCAGACCCTTGGGGGTTGGGAGTGGAGGGCAGAGGTGGGCAGTGCTCCCAGGCCAGCTGGCCCGGGCTGTCCTAAGGCAGCGGGCTTTGCTGCCTGGCATTGGCTGTGCCCAGCTGCTGCGCCTGCCTGCCACTCATTTGCTTGGCACAGCAGCGTGGCAATTAAAGCCTGCACAAAGGGATGCTTTCTCATCCCCCAGGGAAACATTATTTCTCTGGGAGCAGGAGGAAGAGGCGCTGAGATCAGGGAGCGACTGTGGCTCAAAAGCACCCACCCGCCCCTCTCGCATCACTAGAACCTTCCACAAGAGTCTCCCTTTGCTGGCCCAGGTCACTCTTTTCCACTCTTGGGTAATTTCCAACTTGTAACCAAATTCCCTTTTATTTCCTCACATCAGAGGACATTAACATACATACAACTTTCCAGTTTAGAAAAAAATCATAACTCTTAATTGAGCAAAGCACATATACATGTGAATATAACGTAAGAAACACATATAGCCCTAACCAGTTTGGCTCAGTGGATAGAGCGTCGGCCCGTGGACTGAAGGGTCCCAGGTTCGATTCCAGTCAAGAGCATGTACCTTGGTTGCGGGCACAGCCCCAATAGAGGGTGTGCAGGAGGCAGCTGATCGATGTTTCCCTCTCATCGATGTTTTTAACTCTCTATCCCTCATGCCTGCATACCAGAAGAGGTTAATTTTTTACAGAGAGGAAGGAAAGGAATCCTTCTTCCTTCCTCTCTGTAAAAAATCAATAAGCTATATTAAAAAAAAAAAGAAAGAAAGAAACACATACAATCATATCATGTAGGCTGTTTTTTAAGTATAGAT